>NW_012026852.1:1857266-2073930 GCF_000956235.1 Wasmannia auropunctata
GGGGGGGGCAGCTTCACATAACTCAAAATAATGAAAGCGTGCCGTTTATGTGTTAAAACTGGGACAATTTAATCCAATCCAAACTAGAGAAAAGAGTGGAGCATTAATTTGGTTACATGAGCAAACCGGTGCATCGCAGATAGAATCTAACATTTCTACAAGGGTCGACCAGCTGTAATTAGTTGAAAATAGAAATCCTTTCCGAAAGGATAGCTTTCGACTAATTGGCCGTTGATTCTTACAAAAGTGCCGCAACTTATCAGAGCAGTTTGCCAATTTATATCCATTCTCTTCTTTATCATCGTCCTACAAAGGGCTAAATAAAACACGATCCTTTTATCGCTTAACTACCACCACTCTTCCAGCATATATTCGTTAATCTAACACTGCCAGATTGATCGCTGCAGCAACAAACGAGATTTGGGACTTGGACGATCTCGTCATGCCGCCTCAAATCGCGTTTTCGGTCAGTCGTCTACATCGACGATCAACGACTTGCCGCGATCCCCGATTCATCGAGCATCGCGTGGCGTACGTACGTGCGATCGGCGAACCGTTAGCCCCCGCCGATGATCGTTGACCATCGTTCCATGGTAATGCGCGTCCGCTCCGAGCCGCGCCTGAAAAAGCGAGCGGGAGCGCGTTGTCGTCGTTAGTGCGCGATGTGCCGCCGGTTAGACATTTCCGGTCTCGCGATCTCGACCGTTCGCTGTGCCCGTGAGGCTCGTCGATCGTGGGGAGTACCGCCGGCGAGCTTCTCGCCGCCGCTGCCACCACCATCGTCATCGTCCCCATCGTCACCGTCGTCGTCGTCGTCGTTGTCGTCGTTGTGGACGTTGTGGATCGGGGCCTCGATTCTCAGGCCCCTCGGATCGGTCGCGCTGCGCTCCTCTCCGCGCCGCTTCGCGAGCTGAGGGCAGGCCGGAGGATCCTGGGCGACGACGGCCGCACCGATGATGGGATTTATTATGGGCTGCACGTGTTTCAAAGGTACCAGCCTGTCGCATCTGTTTCAAGGTCGGTAACCGTTTGAGGTTGAGCTCCCACGAAAATGCACCTGAGTCAAGAGCCTCCCCCCCCTTCGGTGCTTGTGCACGGTGTATGTTGTGACGACGCGTGCGTATATGCGCGCGTACACGCACACGTATGTGCGAGCACGCGGTTTCAATAGATCGACAAAGTGTTCGGAAATGGAAACGAGAGATGCGGAGATAACATTTTTCAGTGTCCTCTTTCGAAGAGAAGAACGTATATATTTTTAATTAATCTTCAATATTAAAGCAACGTATTTCGCTTTTTGTCATCCTTTTTTTAATTTCGTGTAAAAATGCAAGATTAAAGGCTGTCCCGTTTTTTTTAATAAAATCATGAGCTTTGAAAAAGTCTGGATGTTCCGAAGTTTATTTTGGCTGCTGGTTATTCCAAGGTGAGCATTCCCATTTTATCAAGAGATATAAATATTTTTTGAATTCTCTCTAGATTTTATTCCATATCTCAAATATTTAATACTGATAATACGAATAATGTGTGTTTATATTGAAAGTTCTAAAAACACATGTAATGTGTATATATTAACTCCAATTTAACTGTATGTATTATTGTAAAATAATATCTCTGTATCTCTGTATACAATTTCACAATTTTCTAGATTTAAATTCAACATTCTTATATATTTATATACATATAAAACGTAACATATACATATATGTTGTTTATGCAACGTTGAGTCAAGTCTTACGTGCGCGACACGGAGTAAGATTAAGACCTCTATCTGGTCTAAAAAGATAAAAATGTATGTCCATTATCTCGCACGACAGACAGGTTGTAAAGTGTTTATCACCAAGCAAATACGCGAAATATTGTCGTTAAATTCTACTCATACATACACACACACACGCGCGCGCGCGCGAAACTCTCAGCAACCTGTAATAGAAGTTTCTCTATACGTTAACTTGTCGCTAATGACGAAGCTCGTTAGGCTGCAATTACAGTCGTGTCTTTTGCACACACAACTTATTCCGCTGCCTCGGTTAATACCTGTATATCACTTATCGGGACCGATAATCGATACCCGCGTTCCGACAAAATATCATATAACGTACAAGTTCGTCGGCTACATGTCTGTCACTCGTGCGGATGGATGGGCGCGGGTCGAAAATCCAAATAGCATTATTTTTCGCACCCTCTCTCGACACGCAGGTATGCGCGCACATACACACGCGAGTGCATATACGTATACGCGTAATGCCCGGCATTGCGGAGTCGCGAGCCGAAACTATCGGGGCTCGTAATGGTCACGCGTCTCGCGATGCGTAGCTGTCACTGCCACAAGTCGCGCAGTTCGCATTCACTTGCATATATACATGTATATACAACATAGACTCCTCGTACACGTGTACGCCAACATGTATATATGTGTATATACGTATGAGCTCATCCTACGGTCCCGTTTTACTGTTATGCACTGTCCCGTATTTACCGACACGGATACGATATCGTTGTCGTTTCGTAGACACAACGAATCCACGTCAGAGGCATGCGTCGCACGAGGGGTATAAGGTCGTGCTCGCGCGCAAATTGTTTTCGTTGAATACCGCCCTGTACGCATCACGTGTTTGTCCTTTTGCCTGCACTTAACCCTCAGCACCGGAAATGCGCGGGTGGAGGTTTACACGTGCTCCACGTATTTGCAATTCAGCGAATAGGCGTCGTCCTCTTGATGGCGCGAGTTTGCGAGTATTAGAGAGACAGGAAGGATTACCCGCGTATGTGCATTTGTTTTTTTTTCCATAATTCTGCTGCTAAACTATTGCGATAATAAAGAAACAAACACTTGTAAATTGAGAGCTTTATGTTTTTGTTTACTCGTCTATATATAGACTAAAGCTACAGATCTGCTCAGATCTGCGTGACTTAAATCGCGCGAGCAAAAGTATACGTTATTAAAATAATATAAGTAAAAATTCATTTTGGATTAGAGCTGAGCTCGCGTTAGAGGGATTCGAATTTCCTCGGATTATATGTCGGACGGGTTGAGAATTTCCCTCGATTTTTGGACGCGCACAATGCGCGCGTCACGAGATGACACTTTGGAGAGGGTCAAAGCGTTTGACATCTTTATATTCTTCCGTCTAGTACAACGGCGGCCATTGATCACGCTGCTGTCACGCAGGTGAATGTATTTCGAAGGCGTGTATACGAGAGTACGTACTTCGCGTGTGGAAAACAATGCCGCCGTACACGGAGTGCGAAGGCATCTCGTGTCCCTCACGCGTGTGACGTGTCCCGCGTAGGTATGTCGACGAGGAGGTGCCCTCTCGTGCGGCTCTCCCTCGCGCGACAGGCATAATAAGCAGCGAATCGTCGCTGTCCGCGACGGTTTCCTTTGTAATCAAATTAGGCGCGTCGGCGTCGTCGAGGCAACGACGGCGAGCGCGCGTCGCCGCGCTGAGCCGTCCAATAAAACGACGCTCCTCGCCGAGCGTTGAGTTTCGAGAGGAAAATTCACTCGGATGAGATTCGCGCGCTTGCAAAAATCGAGGTACTTACGTGCGAAGAAACAAGATTCATTCCTTCAATGAAAAGATCGCAGATCAATTAATTAAAGAAGCGTGCAACGAACTTTTAGTTTACTGAAACTGAACTTTTAAAAAGTTATTGGCTGAAACTTGGAAAGTTGAAAATTACAAACCTCAATCTATTCGTTAACTTTTTAATCAAATAAATTTTTATCTCGAATTTATCATGAAGTTTACGGCTCAAAGGATATCCAGCGATGACAAATTGACTTTCATAATGTCTTTGGAAAATTCAATCAACTCTGGTTTACTTTGGAGTCGAATTTTTTGTAATGCTCTTCCTAGCGTCACGTTGACGCGAAAGTCTCTTTTCGCTCATTGCTCTATGTGTGTATTCGTACGAGTGCACAAAGTAGGTAGTTAGAATTTTGCGTTAAATTTAATGTTGCCGGGTTAAACGCATTATACCGGCACGAATTTCCAAGTTTTCATGCTCCCATTCTTCTTGAGTGCCGGCCACTTGAGATGCGAGATTCGGTTGAGAGTAAAATTACATGCGAGAATCAACAGAAACGCATGCTTGAAACGCATGAAAACTTATTATCGCGCTTCTGTGCGTATATAATTCAGAGAAGCGTAAAAGATGCATTTTCGAGAGAAAGAGAGGAAGGAAGAGAAAGGGAAACTTAAATTTGGCGGCATTTCATGTTAGCTTGTAATTATCTCTCGTGCAGTGGAAGGCTCGCACGAACCAATTTTTCGCGAGTTAATTTGTAATTAGTCCTGAAGTTATTTGTGGTTTCCGTCTGAAACGCGACGCGTACGTGTTTTTCTGTATTTAAAGTTTTATATACCGCGTACTTGCGTAAAAGAATTATTATGTGTCAGTGTTTAAAAGTATAATTTCGACAATGACTATTTTCTTATATGTTAATCTGTTTAACGGAATTATAAGTGAGAAATGTTTAAAATCTAATTCAGTTTTAAACGTAGAAAATATATTTTTTAAAAGCATTTGTCAGTATAAAATTATTACTCTCAAAAGTATTTATTAAATTAATTAAATAAGAATCAAAATATACGTGGCAGAACAACTACTTTTTTTTAATTAAATTAATGTCTTACTTTGTATTTCGCGGAACATATTTAATCATCGTCCTACATCTCTTTTGCAAAAAAACTCTCCTTTTCGTCATCGTCTACTTTAATCGATACCTTTAGATTTAGACATTTATTTTTATTCTGCAGTTTTATGTCTTCAGAATGAAAATATCAGAAAATCGGAACAGCTGTTCTAAGTAAAAGAACTTAGCGATAATTTGTACAATCGTCATGCAAACGTCCCATTAAATTCTGTGAATGTGTTTCGTAATTTTGCATCACAAATTAGTATGACGTGTCGAATACATTTGAGCCACGTGTACGTCGCTTAAGAAAAATCGTGACTTTGCGTTGGACGGCGGCCAGATTTGTATTGATGGAGAGTGCTTTGATAAAATCATAATTAATTCAAGGCGCGTGCCGTAACAGGATAAATCATAAATTTAAGCGGAATTACGTATACAGTGCTTATAAACTGTTAATCGCTTTTCAAGTCTTTTTTTAGACTAGTATGAACAATTGCAGCTTTTACAACAACACGGATTTTTCATACAATTGTATTCTCTTTCTGTTTCAGGTATGTGTAACCGCCTCGATCATTTATCACGACTGCATTAATTCATTTTGATTCTGCGCCGGAAGCGTAAGTTGATAATAAGATTACTTGTACAAATGTAGATTTTGTGGTAGTTCAGTGGAGTTTAGTGAGATAACAATACATGTATAAGGAATGGAAACAATAGCGAATGAGAGTAATTGAAGAGTCGATAAAATAACATTTAAATCATCCTGTTAAACATCTATATTTTATAACATATATATACTTTACATGCAACATATTGAGAACATTATTAGTTTTATATTAAAAAGATCTTATTAAAAACTTAGTATTTTATTATTTATTTTATTTTATATTAGATTATCATATTTAAATTAAATCAAATTGAACTTCTGGCGAAAGTACACTTGGAAAGAGCTATTTATAATAATTTTTTTATTTATTTATTTTGAAGAATAAAACTCGATATTTTTTTAACTTAAGTGAATTAAAGCTTTTCCTTTGGGTGACAGACGTTTCCTGCAATTTTTTTTTATTTTTGCTTAACTCAATATTTAATTCATATGAATCTATTTCGATGCGCTAGCTATTTCCAAGCTTCTTAAGGCCAGCGTTAATATCGATTTAATATTACAAGGATAGCGTTCCGACGGTCTTTCTCTAAGTGAACTTTACATCGATTTAGCTTTATACGAGCAGGCTTTTTAGTCACTGCTTTTTTTTATTTATATATTTCTTTGTTACGTTTTAATTTAATGTTGCAAGTTAGCACATAGTCGGATACTGTGTCAAACAGAAAAGAAGTGATCGCAAAAAAAGAAAATTTTTTGTCATAATTGAACCGGCGTTTTCAAGTCTCTGAGTACTTTTAAACGAAACATGCCGCCATCTCTCACGAAGTTTCAGAGGTGCTGCTTGGCGATCAATAAAACCTGGTGTAGGTGTACCATGGTAGAAATCTATAAAAAATTAACAAGAAATTCTAGAAAAATAAATGCTTATTGCCACGATTTTATCTAAGAATGAATAAATTTGAGAATCGGGATTAAAATAATTTTTCCGAATTTATGATAAAAAAAAATGGACCACAGAATCTTCATTCTTTCCACCGACGGCCGGTAAAGCTTTCTCTGCAATCGATTGTAGAGCGACTAGTATACCGCCAGCGGATTCTAGCCACGGGATGTGGCGCCTCCATTCTCACCGGCCACCGTAAATCTCTTGCGTTATCAAACTGGCGTAGTAAATGATGTGCCCTGCGTGTTATCATGTATGTACATGCTCAAAATTACGTTAATTATAACGATAGATTACTTGGAGTTAGCTTTTTTAACATTGTTTACGATGTTAACAATATTTATCACGATTTTTAAATATTTAATCAGGATTATATTTTCTCTATGGTTATATATTTAGAATTAAAATTCTAAAAAACATTTATTTGAAAGAAGGTAGTGAACAGAAGGAATATTATCTAATTGCCTCTCGATACACTTATTTTTGGAAATGCTATATACGGTATTTGAAGTTCCTGCTCTGATTGTCGTGTCGCTGACTGTCTATGTATAGAGATGTAGACTTTGTGGCGTAAGTAATACGATAGCACTTCTCTAATTAACTGTTTTAATTATAAAGCCAACTTCGCGATTGGCATATCACGCAATTAAAGCTCACCAATCTATCGTTGTTATCGGAATACACGCTTTAAGGATGCAAATCTCGTTAGAACCCGGATTATTTCCCAATCGAGAAAAAAAGGACTCTTAGTCTGCGCTGATCGCCGATTCTGTATTAATAAATTATTCCACGTTGATTTCAATCGCTTTTCACGGCATTTCGATTCCGTACCGACGATAAAATTTTTAACTGGAATTTGGTTGCCATTGTGATAGCAACTTCATATTTTTTCCTTCCCTTTTCTTTCTTTAATGCAATGGGTCGTCTTAGGTTTCATAACGGTGCTTCATTATCCTTTCTTCATTATCGCGGTACTTAATGATACTGCAACATTGAAGAGAAGCTGCCGCAGTGACTCGCGTTTCCGTAGACCGTCGCCAATCTTCGGCATCCGAAAAATTCAAGACGAACGAGTAAAGAGAAGAATGCGCACCGAGATTTTCTTCTCTGACACCGCGATCTGCGATCTGTTCGCGCAGCGCAATTAAGGCCGGGCCCGGAGAATTCTTTCCGTAAGAAAACCAGGGAAGATCCGACAGTTCAAATGCCCTAGTTCCAGAACTTTTTTTCGTTCTCGTCGAACGTGACGTTTAATTAAAGCGCGCGTTAACGGGGCGACACGGCCGAGCTTGTGTGAGAGAAATCTCGTTGCCACTTGTTACGAGCAATGAGCTTTCTCGCTGTTATTTCAAGTAATAGTCCGTGTATGATGCAATACTTTAATGGCCTTCAGCGTGATGTCGAAATCGCTCTTAATTAAACGGGGAATGCCTTGAAATTTATCTTAGGTTTCTCCGTGAACCGTACCTTCCGACGTGAATTAATTCCCCGGCAATCATGTGAGGAATAATTAATTTTTAATCCCTTGCAGCTGCAGAATTATGTATGTACGTTTCTAAACTCTTTGCAGAAGATAAATGAATATTATCCGTTTATCGACGTAATATTAATTGAAGCTACATCAAACTTTTTTGAACGTGATTATCTAAAACATCATTAAAACATTGTATAATTTTACATGAACTTTATTGCGCATAGCGTAAATTTAGAAATTCAACAAGACAATCTTTAATCGCATTTTGTTATTGATTTTACACCATATTTTTTATTGATGAATATATACTATTTTCTTTTTTTGATTTTTTAATAAAAGTAGAATTAGCAATCTCTCTCAAGTGCTCTGGCAAATCGATGTCTATATTGTTTTCCGTTTTGCGCAAAAAAAACATTCATTTATTGTTTAGAATAAATCTCTAGCAAAATTTCAGCTCCGTTAAACAACATACGTCAAGCGCAATATTAATGGTATTAATGCATAAAAGATACTAGGACGCGACGAAATGAAGCCTTCACAGTTTCACGGGCAGCTTTCGAACAACTGACTTCCATTACTTCTCACTTGCTGACCTAATTCGCCACCATGGTTCTCAGCACGGTTCGCGGGTGGAATTATTTATCAGCACGCGATTCGGTACAATCGGTTTAGTATCGGCTTCCGGCTAACATTTTCCTAAGTTGACCCTAAGATCGGCCGTCGGGCACATTAGAAATAAATTATTCCTACGGGAATTACGACGATTGACCGATCGATCGTCGTGTGCCTCGCCAGCTCGCTATCGCCAGCGGGTTATTGAAGCTATCATATTGTGCGTCTTATTGTGCGTGGCGTCTCTTCCAAGATATTTTTCCCTTCTTTTCTCCTTTCTTCGGAGACTCGTTCCGTTTTCGACGTTTTCGGAATTCGCGTCGCGATTATCTAAGGCCACTTTTATTTCGCCGTTGAAATTTCAAGAACATGTATCGCCAGATTTTGAAATACTACGAATCCGGGGGTTCATGCGCACTTGCCGTCCTTAACCCACATCACGGGACACTCTTTAGCCCGCACGTGGCGCTCTTCGCGTCACATTTCTCTCAGAGGTGCACAATCGAATGGCTACCATTCTCCGGTCTTCTGTGTAACCGGAGTCCCATTCCCCAAATCCGCTCTCCAATTTCGCGATTTCTGATTCCGCAATGCATTTAACAATAATTTTCCACGGATTTGACGTACCTTTATTGTCCCATTCCGAGAAGAAAGGTAGAGCGGATTGTAACGCAATACTTTCGGTCGAACGGATATTTTTAGGATGTATACGATGTACGGTATTTTTTACATCTAGAATAGCGAAATCCAATTTACGGGTTATGCATTCTAATCGCTTTTATATCTATTTCCGTTAAAGTTCGCGGGGTGCGATGATCGACGCGCAAAACGAGAGCATCGCGCGGTGGCGTTTTATTTTCCGATCCACCACGGTAAATCCATGTGTCAGAGAACGGCAAACGGCAAAGGTAACCGCGGCGACGAACCGCGAATCAGTTTTCCGAACTGTTGTTTCTTGATGAGTATTGTTCGTTACCGATCAAAAAGTTGGCTTACAGACAAGTCGGAAAACTCTCTCTCTCTCTCTCTCTCTCTCTCTCTCTCTCTCTCTCTCTCTCTGTCTATCGCTCTTATTTTCTCTTTTTCTGTCGGAGCAAAAAAAGCCGCAGCGGCTGCCACGACGAGATCGAACCTTCATCCCTCTCATCATGGTCCAAAGCTTTCACGACAAGAAAAGCATGCCTCTTCGTCGCAGGGCCGTTCTTTAGCGGTTTCCAACGAGCTTTGCCCGACATTCCCCAGCCTGAGGCGAGCCCGCGGCCCCGCATAAGGAAAGGATGTTGGCGTGTGTACCCCCAAGAGCGAATGGGGGAACAAACTATGCGACCGACCGCCGCGCATCCGTGACCTCGATGCATTCAGTCCTCCCCAGATCCTCATTTCGAGGCCGCGCTTAAGCGCTGCGGTGCCCGGGGCACGACGGGTCACTAGGAGTACTTTAAAGTGTTCTGGAAAAATCGCACCGAACGCGCGCTTACCCCATTATCCGGTCAAAAGCTCCTCACGGTCGGCTCTTTTTCCTCCGCGAACGCCCGCGGGCACATTTACTCTTCCCTCTCTTCTTCAAGTGACGAGTCTGCGTTGGAAGGATTCGAAAGTTCCTCCGAAGACACTCGCCTCTCTCGCGTCCCACGGACATCTCCGTTTAATCGTCTAATTCTTCCTTTAATCGCTCGCGCATGAAGTTTAACGATATCAATCGATAAGGAAACGATATCAGTCGAAAGAATCTCTATAGATAACCGTTATCCAATATCGGTTATACTTTAACGTACGAATTAAATTTTCTCTGCTTTGATATTATTGCCGGGATCTGCGGTATCCATTATCTTATTATCTTATTGAGAATCGTTTTCGAGGCATGATGAAGCGCAATCGGGAGAGAAAAGATTGTCTTGATAACAAATCGTTTGGTCGGTTACGGTGACCAATCCGCGGTCTTCGCCGTTCATTACCTCTACCGGACTTAGAAACGTATCGCACAAGGTGCATTACTCCTTCACGAGCACTTCGAGATTCATTTGCTTTTCCGTTTTCGCTTCGGTTCAAAGTGGACGACAGAAAAAACGGAGGTTAGGAAGGAGAAGAGAGTAGCGTGGCGCGGTGCAATGACGTTCGAAATCCTGGAAGGAAGACCGCCGCTGATCGGAAACCACTTCACGGAGCGCTCCCTTGGAAAAGTAAATGAGAGAATCGCGTCGTAACGACGTGGAGGGAATCTCGTGGCTTCTCGTTATACGAGCGTGTAATTGATGCCTGTAATCGATACGGATGCTGGCCATTACGCGACGGCATGTGAAGAGCGTTCCGCAATCAATGTAATAATTTTTTGATAGCATATTCCGCAGATTTCTCAAAACAGAGAATATTTCGTTAAATGTCCAAGTTACAATGATTTTTCAATTATAAATGATCAAAGGCCAATAGTACAATGTATAAGAGTGTCGCATTTAAACTTGTGAATTTTACACGCGCGTCGATCTGTCAATTAATTATTAATTTTTATACCTCAAACGGTATTGATTTTCAATTCAGAATTCAGCTGATTTTATTGATTGATTTCTTACGCGGATATTAATATGTGCAGCAAATTTTCACTCAAAATTTATTTAATAATAATAAACATTAATAAATTGAACACTAGTAGTCAATATCTATTAAACGTATATTATTTTATTTTTCAATAAAAATTACTTAATATTATTCTACTCTATAAGAATTAAATTTATTAATTATCGAAGTTTACCTTTGTATAGCGATTGAAAAAGTTTTTATGAAAGTTTGTTATTATTACTTTTTCTTACAAAAAAATTTTCTGTATTTTTGAAAAGTTGAAGTTGTGTTATTTTTTAATGAACAAAATTAAAATGAAATTAAATCATTGTTTGCTCATTTATTAAAATCATAAAAATTTTATCCTTTAAGATACATAAATTTGAAAAATTATAATAATAATCGATAAATCGATTTATATGAATACTCTTTGTCAAAATTAAATTTTGTTTTTTAGATTTTTCAAGTGGTATACATTTAATTGTTCTTTTTAATTACTCTAAATAATAGTCAATCAATCAAATCATTGCCAAAGTTTAATCAATTGTCAAATCAAAGAGTAATCAATCAATTGCCAAAGTTTAATTCAGAACCAAATGTTAAATTATATACATATATAATTTATTAATATATATATATTTAATTCCACTAAATTTGAGCGGAATCAAATATTATGTATATATATATATTTAGATCAAATCGTATTAATATATGAGCCATAAAATAAGCTCGAAAAACGTACATAGTAGCTCGATAATTTAAAAGTAAAGGAATTCAGAAAATTCCTGAATATTATAAAATATAAAATATTTATCGCGCGGTGGAACGGCAAAACAAGCCTGTCGGCGCGCGGTCTCTGTATTTAGTTTTTTGTTACGCATTGCGTGCGGTACGTTTATGTTGTTACACTGCACTGTCGAGATATATAAAATATATTCGCACGCCATACCTTGAGCTGAAAGTAACTCGAGAAGCTCTTTCTCTTCTTATTCAAAATGAGATCATTTATGATTATTATACTGTTTATTAGCTGTCACCATTGATTTATTCTTACGACTAACTACGCGTCGAGATAATGAGCTATTTATCGAAGAAGTTATTCGCACAACTCATTTGTTTAAAGTCGGATTCGAAGTGATAAAGAACAAGAATTGTAAATTATCCTTACATTACGACATTTACGAACTCCATCGCGATATTAAAGAAGAACGAAGCGACGAACGTAACGGCGGAGCGCGTTGTGCGAACGTACGTTCCTCGTGTTATTTTCTCGTCGCAAAGTAATAAAGTTCGTGTCGCGTGCAATTAATATCGGGAATTCTGTATAGAGTCGCGATCGCAATCAACCATTTTCTCGCGAATCGCGATTGCAATCAGTCGTGTTGTCTGATTGTGAGTGCAACGAACTCTAACAACATAAAAAAGAGGAGGAGATTTAAGGGTGACATCGGGGTGAAGGCCGGGGACAACAGTAGCGTGAGTGATAAATTATTCCTTGTTTTATTTTGAGGCAATGAACATGATAGGATGAGGTATCTCATGAATGATATATCTCAGATATATAAAAATTATATCAAATATATGTGATGTATATTATAGGTGCATACAGATATACCATGAAGATGTAATATTGTGCCTCCTACCTACATAATTCTAAAATGAATGAGCCATAACAGATTAACATTAATGTTTAATCCTGCATAATCCGCATATATAATTAGCCATTGATAGAATTATTATACAATATAATATTAATTACGGTATAAACCTGTTATATCTACAATTGATAGGATAATTTATTATTCTACTTAATTTTCAGAATCTGATATTAAAATATTATACACACAATGGTTATGGAATGTTCCATATGTAAATATCTGATGAATGTCCGTATTCGATCGTGAATTCTCATCATCGATTTCATGAATGTCTGATAGATTTCATTTTTTCCCCAATCTTTTGTATATGAAGTGTAATATGCGGTTTATTACGATGTTATTCACTGAACATCTTGTTATTTCTTCTATAATCTTTTTATATTCACTTCATGATTTTTTTTTAGGATTATAATGTCGAAACATTTTAAATATTTATATTAATGAAAATAAGTGAGAACACAGGATATTAAAAATTGTACGTCTTCTTTGATTTAATTTCTTTGTTTTTATCCGAGTAACTTCTTGTGCTTGTTTAATATTTTAGAATCTTAAAAATATTGCGAATATTGTAAAAAGTTTAATGAAAAAACATAGCTCTTTGAAATATTTAACTGGCGATTACAAAGAGTAATTAAATTTGCGTCGAAATTACAAATTTAAAAGTTAAACCATAACATTGATGCTGCGTAATTACGGATATATCGAAATTTATAAAATACCTAAACCGATTAACGCAAAATATTGCTTCTGCGAAACGTATTTGAAATTAAATAACAGGTTTCCTTTAATTAAATACGATAAATGCGTTACAGAAAATTCCCGCGAAAACATTATTTAATATATCGAAATTGAGTATTTAATAACCGAATAACAAATATCTCTCATTATTGTCTGAAATCGATATATTGCTAAAGAACCTATCAAATTTCATTTAATTGTAGGCATGCTGGAAACATTAATATATGCGATAGCTGTTTTAGTTATAAGCTAAAATTTCCATATATTCATTGTCCATGGCATCTAGTGCTAATGTGTTTGCATAAAATGTTATCAAGCGTAAATGCACTAAACGTTTCTCCGGGCACATGATTAAATTTATGATACCAGAGTCAATTCTCGCGAAAACTGGCCACGGGACTCTCGCAGAACAATTTCCACACTCCGCAACGAATGAACTCTCCATTAAAAGCCTATGCATTAACTATTTAGCTATTAGATCGTAAAGCATAACTCTAATGCAGGCGAAATAAACTTTTTTTTTCTGTACTTGGACAGACAAGTTTAATGGCATATATTTATCTCAAGCTTAATTTAAATCCATAGAGATATAATCTCTTATACTTCTCTATATAATATGTTGCATACGCGCAACAATTTATGTTCTTAATTATTCTTTGAGAGTCATATTAAATTCCCTTTAATAAAGCAAGTTAAAACCTTGATTTATGCTTCGCCTTTTAAGAGAAAAACTGTATCATAAAATCGAAAATTTAATTGAAAATAGTATAACTAGAAGATCCGAATTATTATCTAATCATGATGCACATTTAAAAAATCTCTGGCTCCGATCTTAACTCAATTGCTTTTTTGCAGTCAAGCTAATTAATTTTTTAAACGATTATTTTGAGTGATATTGTAACTGATGGTTTTGATCTACAAATGGCAAAATATCAATTAGAAAATAGTCGCGTTATAACTGCAAACGATATGCAGTTATGATTGTGCAATTGGTTCGGCTTGTGCGAGAATGTTTGTTCGTACAATTTAAGGCTGATTCATACTTTTCCGAACGAGGTAAAAATACTCTGTATAACGAATATGTAAGATTTTATATACAACGAATGCTATGGTAGACATGCACATGAAGATATGCGAAATACGTACGTAAAAAATTAATTCTTTACGATGTCGATAAATAGAAAATTTTTAGTATCAAAAGACAGTTTTATCTTAGTACAGTTATATTATAACAAATTTTATATTTTAATATATTCTTAATCAAAATCTTTGTCGGAGGAGTTTTTAAGAGAAATACTTTTTAAGGATTATAGAACAGGAATTTTTTCTGCCGATCCATGCCAGTTGAGCAATTCGTTTTCTGTTAACGTCAATTTTTCACAGTTCACGCTCGTGGGTGCGAACAACAGTTTTCGTTAAATTGTTTACGCTTATTTTTTACGCCGCGTGCAAATGAGCGTGAATCAGCCTTTAGCCTCACGTGCTCATCGCTACCGCGATATGCGAAATTCGATATTCCACGCACGCCGAAACTGGTTAGAAATTACCTGACCGGTAGCAAATAATTACCCCGCGGGCTGCTAGTTATACCATGAGCTTATTGGTACGCGAATCGTACATTCCAAACGGTAATTTCGACGCGCCACGAATGACACGTTTATCGGGAATTTAATAAGTTTGTATTTGCCATTCCCACTCACTCGCGAAATAACTCGTGAATTGATTTTAGTTACTTTCTTCTTGGAAACTGGACTTCCATCACGTGAAAATCTGTGTCGTTTAAATGATTTTGGAATAATTTTGTATTTAGTGAAATGTTCCACAAAATGTTCGACAATTATTTTTGAGTTTGAAAAAGAGATTTTAGAGAGTTCATAAATTATTTGCTGCATCGGGATACAAATAAATACCAGAGATATTTTGCATTGTTATATGAAAGTTGAGTTATTCACGCTCTGATGAATTATTACTTTCCGTTGCACATATATCGTGCGTATCGTATATAATCAATTTATCAAATGACGCGGCAGGTGTTACTGAAGTTAATCCATGAATAAATGTTGCATGTCAAGATTCGAACACGTCGATGTTCATTAGTCATTCACAAAAATCATCAATTAAATTTTAACATTGATAATCTGTAGGATTTGCATACAGACATTTAAGTACTTTGATTGTGCCCTTAATAAGAATTATAAAAAATAAAATGACACGCGTAGGCAAATATGAGTGGCACATATTTTTAAATGACATCATTAAACTCGGAACTATTTAATTTAGAAGCGACATGATTTATTTAAAAGTGACGTATTTTGCAATTATTGCATTTTATATTTGTTTATAGTTTAATATTGATTTATTTGATATTAACGGAAGGACGTTTTTTATTAGCTAGGATAATGACATTTTTTATTAACGTACCGATAATCCGATTAACATTTTCCAAGTATAGCAATTAATGTCTTGCCGCAAGCTTAGTCTCAATGATTTATTTCATACCTCGTGACGCAAACGTGTGGGTGAATAGATATTCAGTATTTATGGGATTTAAAAATAAATATAGGCAGAAATAAAAAGGGACTTGTTATTTATATGTTGGCGTTAATTATAAAGAGAACGTGAAAATGATGACCTTAACGTCGATATGACGTCGATATATACACATGCTGTATGTATAATTTGCGCTGATTTTGACCTATTCGTATTCCCTTGGTTCTATTTAATTATATATTATTAATTGCATAAAGGAAACAGAGATCCTCTCTGTAAGATAATTCTTACATTTAGTGAAACGTGAAAAAGAGAGAGAGAAGCTAGAACTATGGATTTAAGTGTTCCTCGTTGCGCGAGCGTCAACATTACAGCGGCAATGATAAAGCCTTCCTAACGAAGATAGAATCTATGCAGATATTACAGATGAAGAAGATTCAATTAAGATTGTCGCGAGGTAGGACGATTTTAATGAAGGCGCGACATCGAATCGATAAACTCGAGAAATCTCACGGTGTTACGTCATCGCGGTAAAATGTATATCGTTTACGAGAGAAACCATAAGAATATCATATTTTGTGCGTTGTGCGATTTTCCTCCGTACGCATTTGACCTTGTGAACGCTGAAAGCTTTCGTCGACAATGAGACGCGTATCCTCCTTAAAATATTCCTTCGAAATCCTAAGGAGGGTATTTCTTACAATTCTCTCGAAGGTTCTTGCGTACAATGGAATGTAGAAAAATGTACGGATACAACCTCGAATTCTAATGCGCTTTCACTTCAAGATCTTTATTGATACATTTCAATTTCAAAATCCTTCAGAAATAGCACGCCTGAATGCCGAGGCTTTTTTTCCACATTTTAAAACAAAAATACTGATCAGAGATGAAAAAAAGAGAACTTTATTCTTTTCTATAAAAATTTTATATTGAATTGTAACTTCCATACACGATACGTTCGGTCTGCGGCAACTTGGTTAAATTCTCTCGCGCGGAGAAATTCGGAGCAGCCTGTTACAACAGATGTTACAACAAATAACTCATATCACGTAGCATTGCGAGCGTCCAATCATTTACAACAGTTCTCTCAAAATTGTTCTCTAAACGTACGTTTTAATAAAATTGATATGAAGAATCAGTATATTATCAAAAGTATTATAAAAAAAATCTATGATTATAAAATATGATTTTATTTCCTTGACTTTTAAATTTTTCGGGTGTGCTCTAATCCTTCTACAGGCTTTTTAGCGCTTTACAGTACTTTTATTTTTGTGAATGAATAGAAAAATTCCTGTATTACACATTATAAGAATAAGAGATTATTGAAAGATAATGTGATCTTTGTGAAAAGAATATTAATCATCACGGTACATTTTACTAAACTGGGACGTGACTTCTTCATTTCAAAATGTAATTATAAATTGCGGTGGGTTTGACGCCCGTTACAATAGACGTCGGGATCGAGGGGATTAATCCCGCGGTCGGACGCGCCGACAATGTATCACGCCACGTGCGGAAACGACGACACGTTGTATCGGAACAAAGTCGGAATCGTTACATCGGCGGGCTTGCCGCGCCGGTACGTTTCGTACGCTCGCGTCGGCGGCGAGGCCGCGGTGCTGGCGGTGGCGGCGGCGGCGGCGGCGGTGGTGGCGGTGGAGGCAGCCAGGGCCACGAAATTCCCGGGACACGAGTCGCGGGGACGCAGCGTACTACTACCCGTGCCGCACCGCCTAGGCGTTGCAACTGCAGCTGCAACCTCCGGCGCGGAACCGCAGAGCCTCGCCGCATACTCCTTAACGCCTAACTCTGACTGCCGGTTAACATTTAAAGGACAAAGGATTTAAAAGGCACTTCTCTGCTGTGACTAGATGAGAGAGAAAGAGACAAGTCATAGCGAAACGTATTCCTCTAATGTAAGCTTGACGCAATATGAAATTATGTAACGGTGGCTAACGTTAAAGAGATTAATTAATTTTTTTGACGATTTTTTTTTAACAATGTATAACAATGAATATATGGATGATCAACACATTCACAGTTTTCTCGAAAGAGATTGTTTTTATGGTACAGTTTTGTTTTTGTTTTCCTTTTATTGTCTGGTTTAACTCGGTCTTTGTTTTACCTATAACGATGCGAAAATAACATGCATTTGATTATATATTGAAACAACTGAAATATCAGGAATTTATTTTTAGTTAAACTTCAATTTTAACACGCGCTTTAAACAGAAAATCGCATATTAAATTCTGCCTTTTTTTTTGTTCTCGCTCTGGAAACATGAGAATGCGATTTTATCCGTAAAAATGAAACGTAATCGTAGTGGAAATATAATAATGATACGGTTGGTACTTAAAGCCGAGAGAAAGAGCGAGAGAGAGAGAGAGAGAGAGAGAGAGAGAGAGAGAGAGAGAGAGAGAGAGAAGGCTAATGTCAAGGTCGCACTCGGTAAGCTTTCCTAGATTTTCCAGGGCTCGGGTAACCTCAACCATATCTTTACCGCATATCCTTGGGTATTAGAGATGTAGATCGTAATTCAGAGGCGGCTTCGCAAATCCGCGAATCGCTCTTCGGATGCAGTTGCTCTGTTCTAATGTAATAACGAGGGGATTTGGGGACTTCCTTTGCGGATAACTATCGCGCACACTATCGGCACCTATGTATTAATTGCATGCAAATGCAATTTATGCAATATAATTGCTGTAAATAAAATTTAGAGACAATTTTGATTTTATATCAGTTAATATTATATGAGACTATAAGAGTATAAATGTTTTGCGAGAAAAAAAAACGTATAGCGTACATAAAGATATTCGGTCGCTAAATATTTATGTGATATAGTATGAATAGATTGAAAAATATATTGATTTTTTCTTTTGTAGAAATATATTTGTTTATGCAACTTTGTATATAATTTAACTATTTGTTATACTGTTATATCTATATGAAAAATATTTCGAAATCGTATCGACTGCTCGAGGAAGACACTTATCGAAGCTGAGATTTTTGCACGTGCCGAGATTTTCGCTTGATCTCGTCCTCGCCATCGCGCACTTTTCGCGCGATCTTAAATCATCATATACGGGACACTTGGTAAGAATCCTCCGCGTGTTATCCTACCTCAACCCTCAGCGCGTTTCCCATCGCGAAGAACCTAACTTCGAGCTTCCGCGGGATTGCCATGCGAACGAAGTTTTCCCTGCTCCGCTTTCGTTGGGTAACGATGTTCCCGATCGCACGCATAGAGACGTAAAAGGAACTTCGTCCTCCCTGCGTCCTCGGCGAATATCAGCCCTTTCTATCCTCCTTTCCAATCCTCGCAGTTACGTCGACGATGTCGCTCTTTCTTCGCGGCGCGGGCAGCAAAGAAGTATCTTGTTTCCCGCGTCTCGGCTTCGCGATACGCGTAGTAAGAAGCGCGATGGTTTTTCCCGACGGTTCTCCGGCTTCAGCGGAGAGAGCGGCTTTCACCGAATGCGCTCTTATGTACCGCGACTAATGATCTTTGTGATTGATACTGCATCCGTACGTTTGCGTCGTATCTTACTCGCGAGCGAGGGAGCGTCTCTCAGCAACGCAATTTTTTATCCATTTGAGGAGAAAGGAATTTCATTTATCTGGAAAATACGTTTTTCTTCATCCGACCGTTATATGATAGACATTAAGACAGCTAGCTTTACGGATGGAATTTTTTGTCGGAACGCTGCACAAGCTCGAAAAATAAAGAATATGCGAGAAATGAAGAGTATACGAGAGCCTCGATTAACCAATTAAATTTTTGCGCAAGCGGCAGCCTTGAGATCCAATGAAAAATAATCCGTCGTCCAATTTTCGCGCAGCGATAGATCACCACCCTCCCTTCGCGTATTTTGTACACGCGCGCGTATATACGTACGTCGCAGCGCGCGCAGTCGAGTGTGTCACAATGAGTCGGATTATCATCGAGATTTATCGACAGCATTGAAATCCGGTCGCTGGAATGCGGCGCGCAAGCTTGGCGCATCGGAATCGTAATTCTTGCGGAAAGACCCGGACGTGCAACCGTTTCGAGAGCGCGTTCGTTCGAGAGCTGCATCGGAAATTCGCGTCGCTTCCAAGTGTCAATCGATTTCTATCGGACACGCAGATAGCAACGGCAATCGCCGACAATGTAAATATGCGCTTTCTGTCAAATGTAAGAGTGGGCGTGAGGGAGAGCGCGAGTACCCAGTCAGCGTATGAGCTGTTGTCGGGATTATATGTATAGAAACGTTATCTACCCTTATCTACGCTCGACAGGAGATGAGAAGAAGTTCGAGCTTATGCAGCGTAATAAGAAGCGGCGAAATATTCGCTAAAATGTACTATGTATTTTAAAACTTCGAACTCGAAGATTCCCTCGATTTCATTTTAGTGGATCACAGACGGAGCCGGAGATTTAGCGGGAGGAGGGAGGGAGGGGGGGAAGCACATCAAGGTTTACTTCATGTTTTCGCGCTCGCCAACGCGCGTCGCATTATTACGCGCGGTGGAGAAACGTCAAGTGGCGAGAAAAGTTTTAGTCCGATAATGCAGTCAACCGGTGAATCAAGTGCGCCCACTCCGACGCGAAGCGAATAGATTCGATTTTAGATTACCGTTTTGCGTGCATCATTAATTACGCGTAATTAGGCATTTATGTATAGGTTTTGCGCGTTGCAGCTCGTAGCGTTTTACCGCGCGCGATTCCACGGGCCACTCATCGTATACGCCCCTACATCAATTCATGGATAATTAGCGATATTGCATGCATTAATATTTGCTTAACCTTCTCGGAGGAACAATGGGGATTTCCATTGTAATTTATATACGCGCACAATACTATGAATTCGATGAATAACTTGGTAATGCAGGCTGATCTGGCGTCCCCAAATTTTGCGCGAGAGGTCATAGGAGGTATTTGCCAAATATAACTTCGCCAATATCGCGTTCAAAAAGGATTTCGGCGACACGTGCGCGCACGTTTCGCCCGCCTGCAAGTTCGTTAAAGTAGATCTCATTAGAATAAGTACGTCACGTAATAAGCAGCTTAAATTTACTAAATAACGCTCCTCGATGGTACAGTCGGAGTATATCAAAGTATAAAATAATCAGTTTTGAAACAGAATATATTTTCAGGTTTGACGTAACAAATATTTTTAGTATAAAAAAAAATTGAAAATTTTCTCTTCCAAATATAAAAATATAACGTAAAATTAAAAACTTCCGCGATTTATCTTTTGCGAGGAATTAATTGAAATTGAAACCGGATTTATCGACAGAATACACGCGATCCCCGATACGACTTTTGTATTTGGAAATCAAGAGTGGCATCGCGTTTTGCATAATATGCCATTTTTGCCAGAGAGCCATTCAGCGAGCGATGATCGATCGCTCGGGATGCCATATTAAAAGCGTCGTCGAGCGTGTAGCACGTTATTACATCCCGGCACGTGGCAACACACATTGAACGCCCGGTATTTTCTTTTTATTTTGTGCTGCGCGTCTGTATATGCGCGAGGGGACCATCTCCGACATGTCGCAGCCAAATAGCCGAAGTTCGACTATATCCCGCCGACAGTGAGCGATGAGCTTTTTTGTTTGAGGCTATAAACTCTTTCACGTGCGATCGACTTGGCGATCTCGTTGGGTTCGTTACCGTGATTAAAGGTCCGCGCGCGCCATTTGCCGCGATAAAACGCGAGCGAAAGCGAAAAGAAGCGTTTCGCGGCTGCATCGTCTCTCCTCGCCGCTGATAAATAATTCTCTCCTCCGTCGTGCGACCGTAAAAAACGGCCGGGATCTGTCCTCCCTGCAGAATTCTTTCCGCGACTAATTATTTTGTCGAACGCAATGACGTAAACCGGTAATCGTGTTACGTAAGGAGCACCGGAGATTAAATCTGACGCGAAGTACTACAAGTAACTAAAAGTTCGTGCATTAAAGAGCTTTTTATTTATGCAGACTTATTACGAAATTTACAGGAAGCCTTTTTACGTATTTTTAATCTCCCTTTTACGATGCATTCTTTGCGAAGGATAAAATAATTTCTCCAGCGTATCTCGTTGAAGTTTCATATTATTTGCGCGTTCCATACGTGATCAAAATACTACGAGGAAATTTTTCGTAAGGCGGGATGATCTCTGAACGTAGAGAAATGGAAATCGAGGAAATAAATGCGATAAGAGAAGAAAAAGTTACGAGTCTCGTTCGCGTGAAAATGTATCTTTTCAAATAGCACAATTTGTATAGCGGCAACACGCGTTGTTTCGTAAAACCGTGTTGTAAAGGTAGCCATTAAGTGAGAAAGCGGCTACGAAGTGCACGTCACTCGTTTCTTAGGTCGTTTATTCTTTTTCCGGAGCATCGACGCAACACGCATTTCTTCCCCGGGCTGCATAAACCGCCGAGAGGATCGCTGTAGCGACGAGCGCGAAACGTGCGCGTAAAATTTATGGGCTCTTCTAGGCTCATTCACTAAGCAACTTTGTTCCCTCTGTTCTTTCTGTTCCACGTAGTTTCCAGCGTGATGAAGAATTTCATAGAGCACAGACGATCCGCGTAACACTTGCGTTCTCTCGCAACTGAAACTCCCTGCTGAAATGTATTTCTCTCTCTCTCTCTCTCTCTGTTGAGAGGGATTCGCTGCTTATTAAATAACATATATGTTTCTGATCTTGGACAATTGCATATCGTGCTCCCACATTGCAGTACAAATTGCGAATGCGACGATATTATCGTCTGTAATTGCATACCTTTCATCAATATCGCTCAACGGAGAATCAATACTGTATCGAATAATAGCAGAAATTTCGTGCATTTGTGCAGTCTACTTTCGCGCGTGGAACATTTTTGCATACGAATGTCTTCGCGAACGTGTACGAGAATTTGCCCCAACGCGTGGATAAAAATAAAAAAGATGTTGAAAGAGGAGAGAGAAAGAGGTGAACTTCCAGTACATGCACACATAGATACACACACACCCACACACAAAGTAGAACTTCGCAGCGAACTATGCAGGAACGCAGGCGGCGAGTCCGTTGAATTGTATGAGACCGCGGAGCGTCTGGTAATCTCATTTTCATCGCCCCGAGGACAGCGACGGCATTAAAGATTAAACTCACCGGGATATTCAAACGAGGTGCCAATCGTCTTATAGCATCTGCCGGAGCAGCGAGAAATTTGCTAACATCCTAACATCCTCGTCTGCTGCGAATTGCACGTTGAATTATTCTTTTCCATCTCGCTGACGTATCTCAATCCCCCCGAGATGTTGATGGTAGGTCATTCGTGTCACTTGAAATTAGATTTGTATGAACGGAAGTGTTTTACGGGGATGTTTATTATAAAGTAAACGCTTCTTTCGGCAGGCGCATATTAAATGTCGTCTTTATAAGCAACCACTACCTTAATATAAAATTGCGCTGCAATCTATTATTCGCGCGAAAATTTTGTTTTTTACTTTTTTTACTTTTTATACTTTATTATATATAATATAGGGTACAGCGAGGCAAATTGAATAGCGAGGCATTTTGGATAAAATTAAGGTTTTGCGCATTTTCGTTAGCTACGGAAAATTCCATATTGGTATTTTGGGATTTAGAGGGAAGTGTGAAGTCTTCTCAGGATTTGTGCCTTATTTAGTGAAAATTCTGCCGCTCATTCGGAATTTTTTTTCCGAATTCTAATAGTCAAATGCAAATCGAGTAATTTGCCGTAAAAATTTATCGAATGTTCATTTCAGTTTTGCAGCTTACTGTTAACAATATTTCGAATATTTTGAAATTTTTTTTTAACAAGAACATTGTAGTGCGTATGCATTATGGAAGCGTAGAAATGAAACATGCAGAGCGTGCATTCTTGCAAGATTTATTCATATTGATGTGAAACGTAAAAGCTCGCCATTAACGTGCATTAATAGTAAGTAATACATACAATGGACCGACGTGAATAGAGCACATAAATAAATAGCTTGGAGATGTAATGTAACATAAAAATGTACAGAAAAAAAAAATTCTCTCCATCGCGAACCCATCAACGTTCCCTTCGTGCGTCGCGGTATTTTTACCTCGATACGCGTCGAGAAATGGCGTACTTCGGACGGACAGGTCCCAACATTAATGGCTACCGCGACCTTAACCCGAGCACATCGGCAAGGTTGGGAGGCGGTTTCTACAACGACCTCGCGGCATATTTCTCCCGCAGCCGCCGATGCGATGGAGAGGCGAGCGGAAATCTACGCGGATAGGACGTGCCCGTCGCGAAAGCCCGACGATGAAAGCGCGACTTGCGACTGACGTCGATACAGCTCACGTTGCACGTGATATTCGCTCTCTTTTTCCGAGTGTTCGCGGAAGATTATCGTTGATGTCGCGCCTTCAGACATCGGATTTAATCCGCTCGGTAATCCTCGCGCGTAACTGAATACCAGATCGGTTTGCGAGCGCTCTTCTCAAATTTAATTCCTTTTTGGAGGAGACTTTTTCTCTCGAGAAAGATAATCGGAACAGCGAGAAATCGTATTTACTTATTTTTATCGTTTAATTAATTTTTTGTTACAGCGTAGCGAGATACATCGACATTTTGTTAGATATACGAAAAAAAAATTTACATTTTACTTTATCTTTATATTGCATCAGATACATGTCAGATATTGGTACAAGAGTTACATTTCGTAATTTGTGGGGAGACATACGTGTGTGACTCGTGATAAAACGAGATTCTGGATATTGTCTTTTCTTGTATTTCCAATAGGATATATCATTTCGATAGGATTTTTCAAATATCTTTCAGGACACGTGTATCCCAAGGATCGTGACAATGTATACTCAATCCTTCGTTTTGGCGAAGGCCGGACCAAAAACGAATATCGCGGGCGGCGGGCGGATTCGACCCAAAGTGGATTCGAAACTGCGAAAGACTGCAGAAAGGGGAGCAAGGGGGCGGGGGGAGGCAAGGAATACGGGAGGCTGTGTAACGAGATGTTGCGAGGGGGCGGCATAAATCCATAATGCCGTAACGCAGGCAGGAGTGCTGGTTAGATTAGCCCGGCTGACAAGAACAAACGACCCGTAGCAGGGCTTACTGTTGATACAAGTGCATAACGACCACACCCGCCTCCTCCTTCTCCGCCTCCTCTGCCGTCCTGGGTCTCCGCGCTGGCGCGAGACATCCGCCATTGATTTATCGCGCGATGTTTTAACCGCGACGTCCACGGTACGCGGATGAGGAACATGCCGGACTAAATCGGAGTATGTCTATATCGAAAACACGGTGGTAGATGAGCGTCGCTTTGTTTTAGGGCAGGGAAACTCTGCGGGACACGGGATTAGAGCAGGAGCTTCAAATTAATCGATGAGCTCGTTTGCGTGTCTTGTTAGATCAACGTTTTAACGAGGTGTCTCTCTCTCTTTTTTTTTTTATTGCGATACGCCATATCGTATGATAGAAAGTGGTAAAAAGATCTGCTTGGGGACGGGCAGCTTTGTCGATCAAATTACGCGCTGACACAACGGTGCACTTTAATCACGCACTAATAATCGTAATTATTGAATCAATGAAATATGACAAATAAAATAATTATGGTATTAATTATTTTATTTATTCAACCGACTTGACGTGTTTGTTTATTTAGCGCATCAGTTTTGTTTGGTCAAGCGTTAGTTTTAATTCGTATTACGCGTACCGATCGCTTGAGAAAGATATTTATTTTATTTCCTAATTTCTTAATTTCTGAGAACAATCGCGATTCTATTCGGACTTGGAAAGATTTACATGCAAAAATATGTAGTTAATTTATTGAATATGTCGCTGAATTTTCAATTTCTCTATCATTTAAGCATATTTTTCGTCTTAGTCTTGGTTCTCAGCCTTGGCTCTTACAGCCATTAAAATTAATAGTTGACGTTGACAAAGTCGTAGGTTGGTCCGCGGCGGTGGACTTTGGCTATCGATATCGGTCAAACTTTGATGAAGCCAGTGCACCTCCAGTACGAAGATATCTCGGTAACGGTCGATCGATAAGGCTCACTGGATCCCGGTGGTATTCAAAACAGGCGCGCGAAACTAATACCATTAGTACTGGGTACGCCACTCGATATATAGGGAGCGACCGATCACTGAATTCCATCATAGCGTAAAATTATACTTTGAGCGGTGTAACCCGAGAGAGAACTTTTCGGTGGAGGACAATCGATTCGCGCGCGGAAATTGCATAACCAATTATTACTCGCGCTCGCCCGTCTGTCGTTGCATCTTTATTCAGGGCAGCCGTCGGATGGAGTGATAAAACGAAGCGATAGTTACTGTATAAACTAAATGCGAAACGGCGGAAGATAGGAATTCTGGTCGGTAGTGTATATTAATTGCAGCGGGGCCACTTTCACAGAATGTTGAATCGCGCCCGTTGTCGAACGGCCTTCTGCTCCATTGCGCCGGGCTTTACGTTTCAGCTGCGCCATTGTATCATCCCCCGCGGAGTCCAGATGTTATCGAAGAGATTACATGCGCGTGCGTTTCCGGATCTGGTACGTGTGTGTGCTCGCGCGTTCCGAAATGGAAAAGCAGTGGGCGCTGGTGGAAGTTGTAACAAGGCTACCTCCAGTCAGGGTCTGTCGATATTAATTCCGACTACTGAGGTTTAATGCTAACTTCGATGCACCGCACATCCCACCGGTCGTGCGGGATAGCACCCGCCGCCGCGAGCGTCGGCAACGCAAGTTTCTACGGCTTTGTAATAATCATTTTCAGCGTCTACTATCAACCAAGTTCGTACAACAAATAGGCGGTTATGTGTGATGGGGTATAATACAATATGTCTTCAACCGAAAGTTTCCTCACCGAAGAAATTCCGCGCGTGAAACAATGTTGGAAACTTCTTTTGACACGCTGGAATAAATGATGACAAGACGAAGATATCGTAGCACAAATTACATAAAAATATTTCTTGTTACAGCACTTTATTGCAATGAAATACAGCGGTATTATAATATTTATAAAAATAGACGGCCATTACAGTAAAAACATATACAGATTTTTCGCATAAGTAAAAATCATCTCTTACAAATAGGTATGCGAATAATTACATTAATCTTTTCGTAAAATATAAAATACACGCAACATCTTCAGACAAAAATATCATAATTTCTGACATTGATGTATTTCAGAATAACACAAATATGGAAATTTTTGCTGTAACGTTTTCTTTATGTATGCTTGCGTAGCGTCGCTTCAATAAATTTGAGAGATGAACTTGAAGCTTGATAAAAGCTAAGAGATAGAAGCTCGTGCTTCTCGCGAGCCGCGCGAATACGTGACGTGACACGGGTTCGGCAATTTTGCATATGATATAGTACTTAACTTAGGGTAGATTACGCCCATTCATCTGTTCAGCTAAAGCGCAATCATTAATGCAACGCTTTCCTCGCACGCGCGCGCACACGTACCTGGCAAAGACCTAATGGCACACGCGAGACCCTCTATCCTCCGAGGTGGAATCGAGAATGTTTAATGACAACGTGGCGCACGGTAAACGCCTTGTCTCGACGGAATTACGCGAAAACGATGATTATAATTGCGTGACGTCGTGTCGCCGTACTTCTTTCTCTCTCTCTTTCGTCGTACACGTGGCGCAGATTTTCCACCTAGATCCCGTGTATATATATCCTCTTACGTTTACAGGCCCGTAAGCCAGGGTTTTACGGTGAAAACTAACCGGGACATTTTCCGCTTTTATTCGTTTTTCCACATGCTGCTCTCGCTACGAAATATCCGACCGTGTCAGCTCTTCACCTCCGTCTTGTCGTAAACGCATCGTAATTTTCTCCGGGGGTAATTTAGTAGCGTCGATAAGCTCGCGTCGCTATTATCGCGGAAATCGAAAACACATAAAAATGACGTTTAAAAGAAAAGAAATGAGGAACTTGCCGCTCTCTCCTAACGCTCTGTGTATACTTCACGGTTCATTAAAATCTACAAAATTATGAATTTTCTCTTATTTACTATATTAAAATGGACGGCGTTTATGCCGACATATTGGGTCTCTTAATTTAATCTGAGAAAAGTGGATCTACGTGCGCGCGAGACCGGACATCGAAATCCTCTTTCGTCTCTCTCGTCACAGAGCGCAATGGAGATCCAATTTGGAATTTCCCCAATCGGGAATTTCGGGGCTCGTGATAGGCCCATAAAGAAACTGCATGTACACACGCCCAATAACAGAAACGCCGAGAGAGAGAGAGAGAGAGAGAGAGAGAGAGAGAGAGAGAGAAACTCCGCCGAGAGTGCTTCCACCCGAGGCAGTTACCCGACCCGATCCGGCGGGAAGGAGAGACAATCCGCCGGTCACGAAGTGGACCGAGCGCGAGGAGACGCCATTACCCTCGACACGTCGGGGGTTATCTTCCCCGACGCCCGAGTTACTCCCCCGAGGATTCTCTTCCTCCCCCCCCCCCCCGATCGACGCGCGTGAACTGGGTTAGCCCGAATAACTTTGAATGCTTTCGCTGCTACTGAGGCATTACGCCCCGCGTATAAATGCGACGCTCGTTGAGGACGTTGGAAGGCGGCGCGGCGGCGCGTTGCCCGCGATAATATTTGAGGCGAGGTAAACCGGATGACGCGCGCGTGAAACGGGCGCAAACGCGACGGTCGCAGAGAGCGCGCAAATATTGAATCTAATGAGAATCTTACCAGTGCTTTCTTCTCGTTAGTTGCGATTTTAATCACCGTCCACGCTCGCCGAGGAAGAGAGAGAAAGGGAAGATATACCGTCCAGCAGCCTGGATATTCATTTTCTAAAATTGATAGATGAAGTTTTCATTTTTTCCCAATAAAATACACGCTTGCATAATTGCGCGTAACTACGTGTAATCGGAGGCTTTGATAAAGAGCACGCTGTAACGAACGCTAAAGTCTTTTGAACGGAAGGGAGAAAGCGAAATTGTAGCTTAATTAAACTTTAATTAGTACCATTAATATTCCGCGCTTTCTTCGGCTTGCGTGTTGTTTAGCTTCCATCTGCCCATCACATACTGTTAAGAAAATTTTGGATCTCATTTACATTTTAATAATCTATTCGGACAGAATTATAAGCAATAAAGTTTTAGCATTTAGATGTGAACCTATAAGTAAATGGGTTTTAGCATTTAAATTGAGTAATGCTGTCGGTAATAGTTAGATTTAAGAAGAAAGGAGCTTTCTCGCGCGTTAATTATGTCTAGTTAATTATATAATTATAGACATGAGGACACATATCTTATAATTTATTCTTTAACGCGTACAATGTTTAAATAGGCACAGTAATCCATCTTACAACGTATAATTCGTCCGAATGGCGCGTAAAATCACACTTTACTGCACTCGTAACCGCGGGATTAAAAATCGCTATTGACTAATCTTATGGTGTAGTCGTTTGTAATTTTACTTGTTCTCACCGGTAGTGCGCAGCGAGACAGAAAGAGAGAGGGAGGGAGAGAAAGAGAGAGAGAGAGAGAGAGAGAGAGAGAGAGAGAGAAAGAACGCTTCATTTCGCTCGTAAAAGTTAATTCCCTAATTTCCACGTTAATTTATGCAAAGAACGCTCCGCGCGTTATGGCGCTTATCCTAAACCCACATTTTAACGTTCCTCCAACGTTCTGAATAATCCAATACATCCGTCGGGGCCATCCACGCCAAACACCACCGCCCCGGGGTTCTTATGCAAACGAGGACAATACATTTTTAATTTCATGCAAAACCACGCCACCTGCTGCAACCACGTACACCCGCACGATGGATGCGGCCGCGGACGAATCGACATCTCGCCCCGGATTCTGTACCATCAACTGCGACTCGATCCCGGGTTCGTTATCTCGCAATCGGTTTGCAATTTTCCGGACGAATTAATCGCGCGGTGAGAGAGCGTCGCTTCTTCGATGAGACGAGAGAGCTAGGCTGCGTACGCCGCGCCGGATTTGCTAATGACCAGCTGGGAAAAGCTGGCGTGCGTTGGGTATCGATTTTGCCGAGGATCTCCCGGTGCATATTAACACGCCGTGGCCGTATTCGTTACGTGCGCAACGCTCAGATAAGCAAATAAATACGGTTGTCTTATCCGAGAAAATAAATTATAAGGAGCAATGTTCTATTTTACAAGAGTAAAGGAAATCAATTTTGTGAGTTAAAAGAGGAATTATATTTTAAAAGGAGGAAAGGAATTTTCTAATTACTTTCGTCTTCTAACATTTTGGTTTTGGAAAATCCGCAGATTTCGCTCTGTCTTTACATTCCGATTCTTACGACGAGAGCGGAACAATAGAGAATCTGGCGTCGAGTAATACGCGATAGAAAAATTCATTTAACAATACGCGGCGAATAATTAATCAATCTAATTAATGGCGTTTACTTTTCCGTGTTTCTTTTTAACTGCTCAAGAATTTGCCGGGCTTATGATTCATTGATGGGGGGCCACACGCGACATACACGACTATTCGGAATTAGGTCAGAACTGCTCAGCTAATTACGCCGAGGTAATAGATAATTAATGGATAACCGGCGACACGGTGAACCTGACAGTTTATTCTTGCAGGAACAATGCTCATAGATGTTCGAGCGGGATAATAGTATTATACGGAGTTCATATAACAGGGATGTTTTAGTCTCTTTTTAGAATGTTCTTCAGTGTTCAATTAGCAGTTCGCTGAACAATACTACATCGTGATGTTGCAAATTATACGGCGCGCGGAGATAATTTATGTCGCATGTACTCGATCGAATGTAAACTGATAGTTGCAATTAATTAGATAATTAGCGTAATTTGGTGCAGCCGCAATTTGGTGCGCGGTTTGATTTTTACATTGATGAGGTAGCGTCGCGCATTTCACACTGTTAACACGGGGAAACAATAGGTTCACATATATGCCTGACGTTTTGACTGAAGAATCGAAAGCTTTAGAATTTATCAGTTCACGCTCTAATAATCCGATGCATCAACAGTCCGTCCTACGCTTTCGTTTATCGTCGGGTGTGCCGACCTCTGATGCTGAAATCAATTCGATTCACGCGTGTGCCTCATCGCGAGCCTCATGGCGCGTGCGATTCTAATTACAGGTGCACGCGCACCGATGAAAAACTTCAACACCGGACGTTTAATAAAAGATCGTTCGCGCCGTTTGCACATTTTGATCTGCCATCCCACGCGTAGCCGACTATGCTGATTGCAGAGTAATTAAAAGCACCGTATGTGGACAAAAGCGCTCGTGCAAGCGCGCGTGAGTCACATGCCATTCGACGAAAGGTGATTCCTTTGCGTTATCGTGTTATTTGCGTGAACGATTGAGCGACATTTAGTCTTATCGGTTTGTGAGATGAGAGCTTCTCTCGAAACGCGCGGAGGCGTGTACAAATCCGAATGAAATAAATTGTAATCTGTATATAAATCCGGCACGCTACGAATATCAGGGCCCTTCACGGCTGATCGAATGAAACAAAAGTGGGTGGAAACGAGAGTCGCGGAAGGTCTGAAATATCGGATATGCGAGGGAAAACTTTGAAAAAAAAAGGAGAGATATCTCTGTACCGGATGATTATATTTGTTACGTCTGACAGTCGCCTCCGGGGGAAATATTTTTTACTCTATGCACATTAGAGAATATATACCGACGACGAGACAAGCGCGAAGGACGCGCGGAGAGCATCGGCGTGTCGGACAGGCGGATGCATGTGGACACGCCGTTACGTAGCGTTGATAATAAATCGTGTCAAGGTGCAAAAGGCAATAACAACTTGGCCTCGCGCATTGTCCGGGAAGTCACGAGCTTTTCCGTTTCGCCGATGTCGCGTCCCCGGAAAAGTAGTTTGAAAGGCGAATTGAATTGAATTTTGCCGTAACTGAAATGTCGTTTAAAGAACGATTACAGCGGGCCCGTATTGATCCGAGAAAACTAAGCGGTAGACAGCTATGTAGTTGAATTGGAGAGGTAGAGACGAAAGGGAAAGGAAAAAGGAAGTAAAGAAGTAAGCAGTTGAAATGATCGTCTTATTAAGGAATCCTTCGACGACATTTCTTTCTTACGTTGATTACGCGATCTTGATCAATCCTCTGCACCCCGTCAATTTCGTTTAACGTCCTTTTAACAAAAGATATTTATATAAAGAACATTTCTATTAAATATCTGTAGAGAGAGAGAGAGAGAGAGAGAGAGAGAGAGAGAGAGAGAGAGAGAGAGAGAGATTGCACAATATCTCGGTTTCTTTTACATCAATTTTTATTCCAACGACAATTGTCGCAATTGCACAGATTTTACATAATCAATATCAGTAGCATTTCTGCCATTCACACGGTGACGCCCGAACAGATAGCTACCGATGCGAAGAATTTTGCATTTACTCCTCAAAATGACCGGAACATGATCGGAAATCTGATAAAAATATTATTCTTTTTATATTTTTTTGCCAAACACATTTTACATATAAGTAAGACTTAGGATTCACTGCGGTTGAGAGTACCATAAAGATGATGTAGTATCAATTAATTATATGAAATATTTTAGTGTCAAGTGTATTATGGTTAATTAAATTTTTTAATTTATTACTTATTGTTAGATAAATATTGGAAAAAGTAAGAAGAAAAAATAAAAGTATGTCAAGTAAATTATTAATTAAATATTTTAAAATATAAAACTTTTATTAAAGTTTCTCTCTCTTTTCATCGTGTACATATCTTATGGACCAAGAAGATGGAACGAAGATGTTTTTATTGTACTATATTTATATTATACAAAATACATCTAAATTAGGTCAGCAGGGAAAAATTATTAATATATAAACATGTTAATTTTCCTTATTTTACTTTATTTTCCTTTCTGAAACATATTTTAAATAAAATTTGAAGTCCGTATTTGGACTCCTTCTAGGACGAAATATTGCACAAATTAATGCAAGAAAGCAATATACTTAAGAATTTTTCTAACGTGAAAAAATATATATGTGGATGCATAAATATAAAGACAGAAAATGTTTCATAGCATGTTTCAAGTAATTTATTTAATGAAAAAGCGCATTGATGTTTACTTTTATTTATAACTTATAATAATTTTATTCTAATTTTTTATAGCTTATTTGTTTATATCCATTGATTTGGCCAATACTTTTATCGTTGTTACGTACTCGAAAGTGCATAAACTTTGTGCGTTACTATTTTCGATCTCATATAATTCAGTGAAACTTTTAACCTCCATATTTTCATATATCCATTTGTTATTCCACTTAATATTCAGAATTTTCGATGTTAAAATATTACACGGTAATTAAGATACTTCATACATTCAAGCGTCCGATTCGAACGCGTCTCGCCATCAATTTCCGAGAAAATGTAGCTGATTAAGCTGTTAATCAGCTTCTGTTGGCTGATTTCTTCGTATTTTACCTGAATAATACGTTAAATATGAAATAACTTTTTAAATATTATTTAAGATTCTCTTTCTTGTTCTTTCTTTAATTATATTTAATTGTTTAAATAATCGAATTTATTAGCAAATTACCTTAGCCAATTATCTGATTTGTCAGAAATTTTATTGAGCTGTCTCCCTTTCTCTCTCTAAATAATAAGTAGCAATTAATTAATTCGTTCGCTCTTTCTCATTGAAGAGAAATTGGAAGGAGAATTGTTGTTCCTAAGCTTGCATATAAAGAGCAGTTTCTAGAGTGGAGTTGCGGACACAACGAGGCACCAATTCCCCAACCTTCGTTCTTTTCGTCGACTGAATATAAATGCAAAATTTTCACGCCTCGGAAGGGATAGAAGGGACACTGAAATAGGAGTGAGGACCAGCCGGACAGAGAGAGCAGAGTCATAGCTCGATTTGAATTCCTTTGTGCACGTTAGCGTGTATCCAAACCCCTTCCCCCCATCGTCTCCGCTTTTCTTTCGTCTGACAGTCATAATGACGTTTGATATGGTAAATTCAGAGCATATTATAAATATTGAGCACAGCACATCCTGTCGCGAAGCTAATTTCGAGTTTGAATCAAATCCATACTCGAGACCGTTGATTCCGTAAGCTTGAATTTCGGCATTTAACATCGCATCAAATCGGGAAATTTTCAATTAATGAGCATTATGCAGGTAATTATTATCGATATGCTAATGATACGCGACGTTAATATTTTAAATTAATTGCCATATACCTATATCGAGATAATTCCGCAAACACGGAAACAACTGAATCTTTTATTTTACTATTATATTTGTTACAGTAATTTGAGATTATAAAATCATGTTAAATTATTATTTACAAATTGTATTAGGTAAGTACATTTATTGTTAGGCTTAACATGTAAATTGATTTCACAGCTTTGTTCCACAAACAAACAAAAATATAATAGTTTAAAAGAATCGAACAAAGTTTAATTAAAAATTAATGATAAGAAAATAATTAAAAATTAGGAATTAAAATTAAAAATAGGTATAGACATAGTATTAGTTATATAGTATTATTTTATTAATAGTACATGTGATTAGAAACGAGAATATGTGTATATTGAACGAGAATAGGTATAGATACAGTATTAGTCTTTTATACATGTGATTAGAAATAATTACCCAAAGAGCTATAATCTATCTCTCATACATTGTATCTGATATTGCGTAGGAAGAGCCATGATTATTTTCTCGGTGATTGACGTCAAGTATCAAACAATGCGCCACGAATACTAGGTAAATCCTCATTCGGATGTATATATATGCATAGGAAATACTACGTGTTAAATGTCCGACTACAATAATAAATCAGTCACGATTAATTGAACATTGCGCGAGTATGAAATCGATACCGGAGGGGACAGCGCGTTGTATTTTCCGTTAAAAGCGAGCAATCCTTTCGTGTAGATATCTACGACGGAGATGTTCGCGTAAACGCGCTAATTAGAAGAAAACGAAATAATTGGAGAAAGAGACGAGCAAACGAGCTACGAGGAGTGGAAGAGTTCTTGCTCTGCACCAACGGCGACAGAAAAGAACGTCGTATTTCCGGTAGATAACTAGTTCATGTTAAACACGCGAGTAAAGTCGCGTATGATTTTTTTTCCCATTTTTCCACGGCACTTTTATATTACATTCGCAGAAATTATGTCACGTATTTAAAAGGGAAGACAATACTGCATAAAAACCCCACGAGGGATGTTCATCCCTCTTTGAGGACGACGAAGCAAATAGCGAGCAACCGTATACGATTAAATGTACGATTGCCTCCTGTATATGTATGAATGTATCGCGTATAATTAAATAGCCGTGAGATTAATTTTTTTCACTCACCGCGTGTACGGGATGGCCAGAATATAACGAATAGATTAAAATGTATCGTTACATTCGAGTGCCCGCGAGAGAGATTTATCCCGGTAATAGCGGGATTCGAATCGCCGCGCGCGCGTGTAACATCGCATTTTTTAAATAAAACATTTTAACGCGAAAATTGGGAAAAATTGCGAACGATGCAGCGACGACGGGAATGTGTATTAATAGGATCTCGAGCGCGCCATATGCGCCGTCGACTAAATAGGTTACGAGAGCCCGCCAGACCACAATCCGCAGAGCTTAACATCAATTACTAATTGTTCTTGTCATTAATCTCTCTATTGCTCCTGGAAATATGGTCTCCCGCCGTCTCTGTGTCCGTACGACATAATTATTGCGGCATTTGGAGATAGAAACATGCTAAACGTATTTAATTTTGTTCACTTTTAACCGATAATTTTTCCTCATAGTCTTAAAACCTTTATCTGCTCACTCGTGAGATCCGTGGGAAAGAGAATCTTTTTGTTAGCGGACGCTGTAAAAGTCGGATGTAAAAATGACGATGTTGAGAAACGAGCTGTGCATATCTACGAAAACAGCGAAACTTTTTTTTAACGCTCCACCGAGTCTTCATTAACATTCGAGGATAACATTCACCGAGGACAGTCGTAATTCATCGTCGAGCAGTCGGAGAAGTTCTTTCCCCTTTCGCCCTTATCTGATAATTAATAAGTCGTTCAACTACTTGTGACAATTCTCCGGGCAATTACAGTAGAATGAGCCAGAATCGACCGACGTGCCCGTGGCGCATTGCGCTCCTCATAATTCGCGAAATCTCGCGGGCAAGATCCGTATTTTCCCCTCTCCGGACGGGGGCGATACACGCCGAGCATATAATACATCATTGCGGCGTTTATCTCGCCCCCGACGTATAGCGCGCGCGGTGCACATCTCTCTGTCTAGACTTTCGGGAGTTCATGCCACTGCACGGGGGATGGTCGATCGGGCGGATAAGCCGGGCAAAGGGGAGGAAGGTTGTCTTTTCACGGATGGCGAAATGCTTTCCGATTATCGCGTTCATGCAGCGCGTGCAATTGCTGCTGCAACGAACCGTGTATCATCTGTACGTATATGAATATCTCTATACGTATATGAGTATCTCTATACGTGTGTATGTGTGGTATGTGTGAGCGCGTTTGTACGAATGCGCTCCTGCATCGTCACGATCTGCACACACACTTACACACACACACATACACACACACACGTAAGTCGCAGTTGCACACGGCTGCATCCCACGCCCACAAAACGTGGGCGATAGTTAAACAGAGCGCGCGCGCGCGCGCCTCCGCAGACCTCGTAACTCCGTTCGCAACCTAATACCGATCCTCGGATGCTGCACCATCGTCCGTGAGCTAGACGCTGAAGGCAGTGCCAACCCTCGACATTAATCTCTACGAGCGGCGGTTCGTAATGTTTACGTTTAGTAAAAGTTACGAAGGTTATTGAGTTGGCTGTTTCGCCCGCTCGCTAGTTCGTTAGCGGTGGGAATATTTCGAGGTGCTCTGCGGCGGAGCTCACTGAGACGGCAAGATATTCAGAATTGCTTTTCGCGGAATTTTTATTCCGCTTTTACCTCTCCATTCATCTCTACTTCTAAATCCGCACATGTGTGGAAACTACGTTAAGCAATGTGTACGGCGCGTGCAAAGTTGTCACTCGTGCCCGTTCTGTATAGCGCGGAATCGTCGCGGCATTTAGCATCTGGAATCTCCCCAGACGTCGGAGGGTGTGAACTTCCCAACCTGCCCCGGAGCTAGATGAAACGCATACATATACATAATATCGGTTCGGATAGCGCTTAAACACGAACTGGGTCTCTCTTGCCAATCCTGAGATATGAAACACGTGTAATCCTATACATGCAGCCTCGTACGAGCCAGCGCTAGGTGGAACAATCGCGACCGAATTTGCGGGGTGGGAAGGAGGGAGCGTGCAACAATGTTCGTAATAGAGGTAATAGCGTAAACCATTATCGCGATTGAGAGCGAGTCCTCCCGCGCGTATCCCTCCGTTAACTTGCGCGAAATTGGAAATCCACCGCCGATGACTAATTTTACAACCGCTGCGCTAGTTAATCGCGAATATATATGGTACGTTCGCGTGTCACGAGCCGACCGATCCATTTATTTATCTCTTCCATCATCGTTTGAATTCCCTCTCTCTACTTAAGCTCCAACGAAGAAACCTTTGCATTCGCCATCGTTCTCTGAAAATCTTCGTAAAATTGGCTTAAAGTGAATTTCGCGTGATCTCATATGCTAGTAGTCTTATTTCGAAGGGCAAGCCAATCCCCGGCTTCCAAGGTGAAATGATTTTATGATAGACGTACACCAGATAGTTTTAATTTAAGATTAGAAGGATTAAGGGGTAATAAAAATAAAATGTGCGAAAGAAAGGAAAAGAGGGATTAGCCGCGAGAATTAAAAGAGCATCAGAGGGCTCGGTATTTTTAGAAACGCAATTTTTATGATTACATATAATTTATTTAGAGCGAAGTACATGTTACGCAAATAGGTATGTGTTTTTAAACTCGTTAAACATCAAAAAGATATCTTTTTATGAAATTGGACAATTTTAGTTTTTCGAATGTATTTTGGAGAAAAAATTGGAATCAACAGAATTTCTAAAATTCTCGCTTAAAAAGAAACTGGCCTGCAAGCTCGTATGACAAAACACCAATTTGAGATATAAAATAATCTTGCTCGCGTTTTATCTCGCAAAATACGCTTCACGCGATGCAGCAGCAGCAGTCTCGGATGCGCGCCGCGGCATTCTCCGGGAGATGTCGTAAACGTTGATTTAAGATTTTCCCCGCGCGAACGTGCCGGGCGGGCAATTTTTGCACTGAACGCGATGAATACCTACAATACATCTCGCTGGAGCGCGCATGCACACGCGGCGGAAGAGTGGAGTAAGTAAGGATATATCTCAACGACGGGCCGCGGAACACACCGCAACCGAGAGCCCGGTACTTCGCGAGTGGGTCGTGAGTGCTTTCGGCACTCTCGAGCCAAAAAGAAAACGAGAGGGAGAAAGAAAGTGCACGCGGGAATCTCGATACAAGATCTCGCGTCGCTTTTGTATTAAATTAACCTTGGAGCAATGTGGGTGGCGTCTCACCAGGGAGGGGGGGAGGGGAGGAAAGAAAGAAGGAAAGAGCTTTCGGGCTTTCTGGAAAACGTGATCGCCAACCCCCGTGTCTAAGAAGGAAGCGTTCCTCGCCGCGGGACGTGGAACGGCGCTTCCGCCGCCGCCACGTCGTCACGACGCTTCTCGCTCCCCTTCTCGCTTGTCAGCGATTCCCGGGGAATAAAACACCGGCGAGAACTTTCACGACTGGGTGCTTTCAGAGCGCGGGAAGACGTGACGACGGAGCACCGCTGAGAAACGATCGGATTCGCGCCTCGGGAAGCGAGAGAAAATCGGCACCCCCGGGGCGATGAGAGAAAATCTCGTGACAGCGGCGCGCTCGCCCCGCTTGCTCGCGTCACCATTTTGCATTTTAGGACATTAATAACGGACGCCGAATCTTTCTCGATCGTACGTTTCAATCTTTCTATTCATTCGCATTCGCAAAAATTCTCTGTGATTAATTGGATGTAATTATTTTGGAAGAAATCTGAGAATTTCTCGTGAAGAATGATGAAATTCTCGTCAGTAATTTCTCTACTTGAAGAATTTGGTCGATATTTCAGGTATTTGGTATACATATAAATATACATTTATTAAATAAGCATTATAAATATGAACGTAATTAAATTTACAAACTAGAATAAAATTTTAATTATGCCTGTAATGAGAGAAAATACATTTACGTAAATATAATTATAATTCATTTGACACTATTTTATATTAAATCTCGTATTCAATTAAGAAGGCGGTTTTTAGATTCTATTAGGATAAATTGTTGTTTTCTTGTATCTACTGATCTACGAATACTGTAATTCGTGTTACTTGTAATGGCTTCGATTGCTATCTACTTGAATTGTAATTAATTGGTCTTGTCGAACCGAGCGCCACTTCTAGCAGTAGCGCTTACAATTAGATACAGCTCAGCCAGAAGGATACACAGCGGAAGCAAACAATCGCCAGCAATTTAACGACCAAGCAGTAGACGATCCAATGACCGTAGACAATAATTATTCCTTCCTTCGCAGCTTCGCAAATGGAAAGCAATTAACTCGCCTTTCCGGAGATTATTGAATTGTAATGTTTACACGCTGACTTGTGTTCTACAGTTTTCAACATTTCGCAATATGTAAAATCAGACAAATTGGCAGACAGAATTATGTAAGAAAACTTGTTGACAGGAGAAATTTTTTTTTAAATTCTTGCCACATATTTTGCGCTGAGAAAACAGCTGTTCGATTAACTGCGCTTTCGTGCACACATCAGAGGAGAAATCTCACGATCGCGCATTAATACATATTGCACAAAGCTTCTTGGGAATCCCTTTCACGGTAGAGACGAAATTCCTTTCAAGTTCGTAGATATTTAATCGCTGGAATTTCGTCGAGTGCTCGATTGAAGCGAATATGCATCAGCTGTCTTCTCGCGAGTGAGAGAGCAAGAAGAGGATATTGGAGGGTAGTTATTTTTCGGGCTTAGAAATTCTTGGTATGCATCGCCGCATAACTGGCGCTGACATTACGAAATTCCGTGGAAGGAACACCCTTGTGCTTTGTGATTCATCCCTGCACCCCTCTTGGCCTTTCGTTTTTTAAGCTTGCATTTGGTGGGATAAAAACGTTTTTATTAATACTTAATCTATTCTTCTAATTTTATTTCAGAGCGATACGATACTCATGTCAAGAGTATTACATCTTCTAATGCAACCAACATATATATAACATATATTTTGTTATGCAATTAACATGGCTATATAAATTTCTTAAAGTCGTAAGATTATAATGATTATATAAAATATATTTTCAGAAAATATAACAATTATAAGAGCGAAACTTGTGACTGCAGTCGAAATTTTTAATTGTGCGAGATATGATGGTTACGCAATATTTCCTCTTCCATATCGAAAATAGGGAGGAAATAAAATGCGATATGAATTTGAAAATTGAAACTACATGTTGTATCCTCGCGCATCATGAAGCTTCGTTGCATTATGTAATAGTCATACACATTCTGCAAGCACGTTTTTCGCACGAGAGGCGCTGGGGATGCGAAAAATTGAAAATACATTCGAAAATTGATTCCGTGTTCCACATCGTCCCTTGTTAAATCTCATAACCTTGTTGTGTAACTTGTATTCCACGTAAAATTGTGTCATCGGTCGTCATAACGGCACTTATGAACATATAACTGATTGCACCTTTCTCTTTTTCTGTTTCAGGTAAGTGCAGTTACGTAGAGGCACTTTTGAATTATGCACGTTTACGAGGAAAATCGCGGCAGCGTACACGCGCCAAAAAATGTAAGTGACGTTACCTAAATATTATATCCGCGTTTAACGAAACAATAAATCACTCTGGTGACATGCGATGAAGAGATTACCAGCAATCTCATCTATCTTGCGGTCATTTCGTGTCAGGATTTTTTTTTATAACATATTGCCCCCTGCGAGAGAGGCATTTGCCATGTTGTTTTTTTTTTTGCACATGCCGTCTATTAATGTACATAAGTAAAACACAGTGTCTGATGCACTTTTCTTAATAAACCCGGCGCGCTGTTTATCGCGCTCTGCAACGGGCAAGATTTTAGGTTGCGATTTCGGGAAAATGTTACTTTCCGATTGCCATATCCATTAATGTATATTGAACGTGGTGCATAGAGCAGGCAATTCGGAAACTATGTCGGACACGGGCGTGGCTTAGCGCCAACCGAACTGATTGTGAACTGAAAAATATAGTATAGCGGTCGGAGGAAAACGTATAGCAATGGCAGCACATACCTTTATCTTCCTATTGTGATGGCGCACGCCAAAATACAATAGAAAATTGTTCGGACAGTTGTACATTGTGGGCTAGCGCCGATTGAATAGGCATTATTTTCTGTTATTTACGCAATATCTGCGGTGCTTCAACAACTCGAGAAACCAACAACCATTACGATATGACATTTTATGTCTGAATAGCAAAAGCAGACCCCTCTGCATCGAACATATTCATCAATAAAGAATCGTTATTTGTCAATTAAGTATTATAGTCTTGCGTTTGACGTAACTTGTAATTAATAGCGTCAACCTAGCGATCGCAGTGAGGATGGAAAGTTATAAAAAAAAAAGAGACAGAAGCAATCTATCGACTGGTTTGACTCCGAGCTCGAGCCTATACAATTCACACGTATCTATTCGAGGAGGAGTCGGTCGTGAATCAAGCCGCAGGTCCACGTGGAAAAATATCCGCGCTGGCGGTCGTAAATGTCCGCCCATCGGCGGCTGTATCGGTCGCGCGCGTATCGCCCGCCTATATCTGAAATTTATTCCCCGACGCCGCGTCGCATTCCCATGGGAGAAGTAGGTACGAATGACGAAAGTCGCGTAAAATAGGTTAACAGTTACGTTGAACCTTCGGAGACGAGGCCGACCTGCTCCGCGACTTGCTTCTCCCTCCTGTAATCCTGATCCGTCGTTCTAAAATCGCCTTACTCCGGGCTCCGAGAATGTCCTTGCGGCGGCTGCGGATAATCGTTTATTTTAGTTTAGCCACCGTCTCCGGACATTGCAGGACATTCCAGGCACACACGGCCACTTTGTTCCTAAAAGGGTGTGCTGCTTGAAAAAGCGAAGTGCAAGCGCATTATACGTTGGCGTCGCGCGGCGAGGGAGAGAGGAAATTTAGGGGGAGTCGGTGGGATCGTGGGCTTAAAATAATATCACCGAGGATACCGGCAAATATTTTCACTCGTCGTCACGCTGTAGAAACTCTTTGTAATTTAAAAAAAAACTCGACGATTTTTTATTATAATTATCTACATTTATAACGAAATCACAATGGAATAATATAAACGTTGATATTAATTGAGTCCGTTTCAGGGAAAGATGTGAAAAGAAGTTTTTAATCGAGTCGGGTTTCAGAGAAAAATTTTTTTAGATTTTTCTCCGGAGAAAGACGCGGGAAAACGTTATATATTAAAGCGCACGGAATATATTTTTGTCCCTTTTTTATCCACCATACCTATGTACCAAGTCGCGAAATAACACACCGGTCCAACTGATTCCAGCTCAATAAGACACGTCCCGCGAATACAGAGTGGACCGTTTTTCTTTAGCGCGTAAACCAATTTAAACCGCGCTGACATAATTGCATTACGTTCGCCGCGCAAGAAGAATTGTATCGTAATGCCCCGCAGTTCGCGCTGTCCGCCGTTGCCAGGTTATAGTTGAATTAATAATTCGAACGAGAACGTAGCGCCGCGCGCCCGGGCGTGTTTGCGTGGCAATCGTAAATCTAATATTATTTTTTATTTCTTGGCCAACTGCGACGCGGCGCGTATGCGCGCGCGCACGGAGCCAGAGAGAAAACGCTTCTACGCGCGCGCGCGAGACCGTTTATTTTGCTTAATGCTCGCGTGAAATTAATGGCTCGTGACATTCGCATTTTCGCGTGCGAAATCGCGACCATCTTTTTCAAGCGAGCCCACTCCTCGCTTATACAAACGGGCTATAGCTCTCGACGGGCGCAATCCGCGGCCTAATCGAGATTTAACTCATTGTCAGACGGATTATTTACACTCGAATTAACGCGTGCGGCACGTATTACCTATCCGGCGAGGCGCTTTAAGATCCTCCCCGAAAAAGCGAGAATACCAATTACGGATCGAATCGGAGATCGGATCGATACCTGGTATCCATTTATTCGAGCGTTATAGTGTTTTTTCCTTATAACTGCGAAGTGTATGCACGAACACTTTTACGCGATAACCATTTGCAATCCAGATACGATAATCGCAAAAAGCGCGAAATATTCAGTTTCGCATTCCTCGTCGCATTACTTTTCCGTCGCGCAGCTTGTTTTGCCCGCATATTGCCGAAAGCTTCTCGCTTTGCAGGGAAGAGAACAATAGCGCCCCTATTATCGTCAGCTTTTATCCGCCACGTTCGCCCGTTCTGATAAACGCTCCGCGATTTTTGAGGTAACTTCGCTCTGGAAATTCTTGCATCGGGCGGAAGACCGGTTGCGTGTCTGGCGAAGATAGTGAACTTTCGTAATAACTCTATGCACAGCCGGTAGATATGGAAGACGATAACTTAGTCGACAACAAAACACTTAGCAGCGCGCGCCTCGTTTAATCATTTAAGAAGCGTTTAAGAGTCTCGAAGTACGTTATAATGAAAACCGTTGAATTGTACGCGCATTGTGGAAAACTTCCACGCTAATCTGCAGTGAATATAACTGTCGGAGCTGATTAAACTATCTCTTTTTGCAATATTGAATTTATCGCCGTACACGGAGCTTGGACGAATTCCAAGTTTTACGATTTTAATAAGTGATTTTATATTAAACGAAAGGAATTTTATTAAGAAATTGATTACTGCGCTTTGAGATACTTTTTATAAATTCCCAACATTCACTCGTAATTTATAGGATTGGATTGGATAATTTACGATTTGCCGTCTCGTAAAAATACGACAAATCGTAAATTGTCTAATAAAATAGAAACTTTTCGCTTTATCGAGTGCTATTTTTATTTTTACACGCGGAAAGAACGATTTTACTGGAAAGTCTAAAAATTTTACTGGATACAGATCTGAAAATAATTTTGTTGACCCACATCAAAATAATTTTGTTGGAAATTTAAACTGGTTGCGAGAATATCAAAACGTTTTACAGCAATGCTCATCATTTTTGAGCTTTCAACAAAATTATTTTCATATCTGTATCTAGCAAAATTTTTAAATTTTTAAATTTTTCAGCAAAATCGTTTTTTCGCGTAATATTGACAGATAAAAATGTGTGTAATGTGTATAAATAATTTTCGAAAAGAACGATTCGAAAGTTACAGATTATTTTTAGCAAGCAAAATATCTTACAGGGCAAGAGTAGGGCAGAATTACAATATGCCAGAAATTGCGTTTGTAACTAAATTCATTTTTTACTCTGTCAAAAAAAGTGTTATTATAGTCTCTGGCCGATATCAAACAGAGATATATTTGAATTGGCGATCAGTCGAGCCATGTTCCGATTACACGCTGGAAAAGCAGTCTGATCGATTCCGGATTTCGATGACTATCACGTATTTCCCGAATGGCATGTGCTGGGTGTTCCGACATCGACTGAAAATAGACACAGATTGAATATTTCGCTGTCCTCGTACATGAAATTGTACTTAGCGTTCGCCTTGATAATCTAAAGCTGAAGATCGCGAGGCTAATAATCTTCGCTATACGAATCATTGAAAATATAAAAGTATTTTTTTCCGGACTCGTGGACCATCCGCGAATTTCGGCACACCCGATGAACATCTCGACCGCTTCTCTGTCTGCGTACACGTGCCGCGATTTTACGTATAGTGTCTGTTAGACGAGAGAGGAACTAGAGGAGTAAGGAAAATGAGGTGTGTAACTGGAGAACCCAGTCTCGAGGACTGCGTGGGGTAAGGCTCGGAATAAATCGATGGCAGCATGCAAATTACATTCCTATCCGAGGGCTGCTTACACACGTAAATAGGAGCGGAATGTACGTCAGAGCCCGACTATACTGCTGCATCACTTCGCGGTCACAAATTTGGTTTATCCCGTAATGATCAGCAATAAAAACTGAGCCAATTAAACTGACAATAATCGAGTATCGTAGGATTGTAACAAAAAGAAAACTCGAGAACGATATAATAATGCGTTGTTTCCGTTTTTATTTCAATTATATTTTATATTTATCTCTGAGCTACGTACGTCTCTTTTTTTATTGAAAGAAAGATGATCAGAAAATGGATGTTATGACGGAAATATTAAAAATTGAAGAGTCAGTCAATTATTGCGTTCTATTGAGATTGCTTCATGAACTATCGTGTACATTATAGTAGTTTATGATCGCTAATTGCCTCGGGCGTACGTGGTAGCGAGATATGCCAGTGATAGTGGCAGTTCTCCATCGTCCGTGGGAATAACTCTCGACGGTGAAGAACGGGCCGATATATTTTATTAACCGAATTTCGACCGCAAAATTGCCGGCCGTATCCCGCGCTGGCTGCACGAACCGATTTCAATCTACGATTCAATAGGCCAGCGCGAGACGAAGCACAGGCAGTTATGAATTGGGGCATGAATTCTAAACGAAATTCCCGATGTCGCTATCGATACTTGCGTTCGCAATATCCCTAACAATCCCTGTAGTGATGGGATTGGTGCAATCACGCTCGATATTAACAACTAAAGTTTCTACATTAATGTATACAATTATTATAATAACAAAAAGTGCTTAAAAAGATATTAAACAACCGCTAAAATGATAATATGAAAATAATTAAGATGTTTATCGTTACTGCAATATCTTAAAATTGAAAAATATATATCTCTTTTTACTTATAAGAAAAAGAATCTCTCTTCAGATTATTTTTTATATTCAAATAAAATTGATTACTCTGATTTAAAGATATTAATGTTATAGAGCATGATTTAACAGTGCAAGATTTTAGGGAAGATTTCTCGTATTAATAAGAGATTACTGGTAGTATTGAAATATAGTTGTGATTCGAGAAAAGAGATCGCTTGATCGACAATCGCGAGACACTTGATCGAGGCCATCACTAGTTTAGCTCCCCCTCTCAAGGGGGTCAATTTGTTTCCCGCGAACGCTAAAAAGACTGGGTGGAGTTTCATCTGCCGAAATCGATGCAAGAATCCCCCGCGAAACGTCCCGACGACCGAATGGAGGTCGAGGTCTTGACCTTCGGGAGAACCGGAAAACTCGTGGTCCTGCCGCCAGTTTGCACAGTTCCCTCCCTCCTTCCTTTCTGCGTTTTTGTCAGGTACCGGAGGTCTGTGATATTCGTTTTTCATTACTCGGTCACGTTGCATTCTGATAATGGTCTTTTTCAGAGATATCGCAACTAACGCAATTAATCCCGGATCATGATTAATCTCGAGGGATTTTTAAAGTGTCCTTGTCATTCCTTGTCGAATATTTCATCGAATATTTCAAAAGGGTAAATTCACAATTAATTAAATGTACGTTAATTACAGCTGGAAAATTTGGATTTAGCAAATATGTGTGATTTGCAGAGCGACATATTCAGGTCAGAGCGGACGAAATCCACGTGAGGAAGGGAATAATATATAAGAACATGCGATACAGCAGATTGTTGTCTTTCCGAACGGGAACCGAGGATGATTAGTCATTTGTGACTAAATTTTTAGAACAGTTCTCTTTCGTTCTTTTTTACCGCTTCACGCAATACTTGAAGTCTCAGCTTTAGTTTTAACGAACTACCCCGTATCTATGACAGATAATTAATTTCTGTAAACCAGAGATAAAAAAAATAGCATTTCTTTCTTTGTATTTTCACAATTAATCAATGAATATTTAAAATAAATTTTATAGTGCTTTCATCGAAACGGATATTATTATTTAAATTTCATAAATTGAAAATATAGCATAAAATATACAAAATCCTCAACTTTCGTTGTTATACATTTTTTTATTACAAGTTTGAATAGTTGACAAGAGATAAAAATTTGTTTTAAAAGGAGATAAAATAGCCCGGAAAAAAGTAAGATAATATTGTTAAGTCGAATAATGATCATCGTTGACCGAATTTTCATGTTGCCATCTTCTCGCTCACGCTACTTTTTCACGCTCGCAAAGCCTGACGGTGGTTTCTTATCTTTGTTCCTTCCAAAAGCTGCTGATAGCTCGGTATAACTTTACTTCTTGCCATCAATTTATTTCCATAAGTTGGGAGCTCCGACAATGAAGGTGAAGGAGAAAAGACGGCGGGTCCCTCCAAATCTCCTTTGTGGTCTTTACACAGTGCTTGAAACTTTTCTCTCTCCTTTGAACGTCGGGATTATTCGGCACAGCGAAACTAAAATGCATGCAAACTGGAACAGTTTTACTTCCATATTTACAATTTTATATGGTGTAAATTATTAATAACGGTACTTCCGAATATTCTTGTATCACTGATCTCATCATCAATTTTTATATTTTTGAGCCTTTAATTTTGAATATTTCAGCTTTTGAATACCAATTTTTTCGGATTACCAAGAGCAACATTTGTTTCCCCGTCTATTTAGAAATTAATTTGCGACGACACTGCACACTTTTCGATCTTGCTGGTGACGGTCTTGTCTGTTGTACCTTCCAAGACGTCGCGATAGTTTCAGTTTTGCACGGCGTAATCGATCATAAGTCAAGTATAGCAGAAAAAGTCGGGGGATATGTTCTTATATAACTTTTCGCATTACATTTCTTACCTCTCACAAGATGTTTACGTTAACGAGACGTTTCAAACTTTCTCTCGTTGACCGTAACTGTAAGAGTTAGAAATATTTTGCTACGGAAAAATACTTCAAGCATTTTTTTCTCTGAATTTGTCTCGGAACTTGAGAGTAAGTATACAACAACATATTTTTTCATTACTCTTGTATATTTTTTCTGATGTAACGCGCGTATTTTCTTTTAAAATTTTATAGAATTTCATTCTTACTAACAATAATATTTATACTAACAAGTCTTAGTAGACAAAAAGGAAAGAGAAAACTTTGTTATTAATTTAAGAAATTTTAATATATTTTTTATTTATTTTATGTTGACATTTATTTATTTTTATTTATTTGTATTCACTTTTATTATTTCATGGAATTCTACAAAGTTTGTTGTATAATGTTAGCTGAAGATGGAGGCTGCATCAACAATGATTGCCACTCTTTGAAAGCTTAAAACGCCAACGTCACTTGTTTTTTAAATTAATTATTGCATCCGCAGCATTACTATAAGTAATGTCATTCACGCGTGGTTCTCTCTCGCAAGAAAAACTCTTTGTCCGCGTGGGCGGACTCGATGGAACGATTATTCAAGCGATGCATTTTCTCGCGCGAGCCGAGAATCTCCGCACGTTTTCTACTCTTTTCTAGATTGCGAAATAAACTGCCTTGTTTCGCCCGATGCCGATTTGATACCTCGTCGCGTTCGCCTACACCTTGGCTGAAACTTTCTATTGAGACGTTGTATACACTTCCGACATTAGCTCATGTATTGTAGAGAGGATGGCTGTGCACGACACGATTGGAACTCCTCCACTGAATTTTTATATATCCCGTGCAGCTGAGACCGACGGCGGAGCAACTCTCTCGCAAGAAAACTCCGCGAGGGCGGTCCTTATGGAGGATCGATGAGGAATTAAAAGAATGTCAAGGTTTCGCAAACAATTTCTTCGCAATATTTCCTACCTCCGTCGAGGAGCGCGGAGCGAGGCTGTAAGCGAGATCTGTAATAGCGAGGAGACGAACGTTTTTTCGCGTTTCACGTCCGTCGGGTTTACGTTCAACGAGACGCTGTTACGAGATCTGTGATTTTTCTTGAAACGTCTTGAAACGTATACCAATATTAACTTATCGCTGGCGGTTTCGAGAAATAGAATAAATGAGTAAAATAAATCAAATTTAGATCGCAAATATTAATACGCGATACACAAATTCTTTTGCAGGATATCTTTTACTTTTTATTAGAGAAAATCTATAAACAAAGAGTTTTTCTTTAAATCTATAAAGGATTACTGTTTATTTAATTTACATTCACTTTTGCTTCGTACCGTTAACACGCGAGATTTGTATTACTTTTCTATTAAGTGACTTACACGGAGAAAAAAAAATGTAATCGTTAAAGTGAGCCATTGGTCGTTTCACCTTGGATCGCCTCCAAGGAGGGACTAGTGAGACGGTAGTGATCGATCGGAGCACAGGCCAGCCTTCGCAGGTACGCTCGTACATGGCTCTAAGGGATCTCTGGCGATGATGAATATGTACTGGAATACCGAAGAGAGATGGAAGATATTCGTGTTGGTGTCGATTGATCAATCGGAGAACGCGGACAGGGTACGAGCTCGTCGCGAGGGATCGAATAGAGAGATGATCGACGAATAGGAGCTGCAAAGATTAGAAGAATGGCGCGATATAGATGTTGTCCGATATAGATGATACCGCGCTATTGATTGGCGGAGCCAATCGCCGGACCCAATATTTTTTTGTTTTCCCCTCCCGTTGATGCAAAATCGGATAAAATGATATTCAGTTTTTGCCCGTACTTGAATATAATACATGTCATTCGATCCAAAGGGGGGGAGAGAGGGAGAGAGAGAACGGTGATCTCTGTTTCATTTAATTATATCTAAATTTAAAAACACTGACGTTCATTTTCAAATACAGTTTTTTAATAATCTGATGCTGTGCTACAAATGTTACTTTCCATATTAATTTAAAAAAAAATGATACTGGCTTATTTCTAAAAAAAAATATAAAAAAGAGTATATAAAAACACAAAAATAATATAAAAATACACGTAAAAAAACGTTTCTCGACTTCGTATTTTTAACTATTTTTAATTGTAGCAAACGTGATTTTTAGAGAATCAAGTAGGATTATCGAATTATAGGTATTTATCATTTTGTCACGGTGGCTCATTATCGGATTTAATCATGTGTTATAATCAAAATTCAAATGCCCGGAAGTGATTGCATGTGCAGGACAGATATTACCGAATTGATAACATTGCGTTTACATATATACGTTTGCATAGCACGCGTATTAAGTGTTATAAGCGAATAAGGCGCGAAGAAATGTCAGCTTGTTTTAGGATTAAAAATCGCTCGCACGCACACAATCGTGAGATTCGTTTTGGAGCGACATTGTATTTGGACAACCTCAATCGCGGGCGTCACTCGGCGCCATTTTCGAATAAAATCGCGTTCCCGCGCGTGACGCGTGTCGCCGTTCTGTGCACTAATAAATCACACGCGTTTAATTACACGCCATCTCCATTTAACAGGCTGCCGCGTACATGCGTTCTACCTTGCCAGGGGAAAATATAATCAACGATACTCCTCCGCAATTATACGATTCGGTTACACAATTCATGACACGTTCGTCATTTCGTCGCGCACCGCTCCTAACTTTTGCCGTGCGGCGTCGGCGTCGCTAAATGCATTTGCACCAGTATTTACACGTGAGAAGTGGAATTATTTAATTATTTTCGCTTAAACCATTTGACGTTTATCATGCGTCTATATAATTGCAATTTACTAGACAGAAACGTAACTACACAAACTTGCGTGCTGTTTCAATGAAGCTTTTAGCTTCAGTGCAGTGATGTAATAATGCGTGAATATAATAAAAGTGGTAATGTTATTTAAAAGAAAAAAAAGTTAATGCGCTTTCAAAAAATCTCTTTCGGAGGATTGTCTTAACGTTGCATTTTCGAAAGATCTACAGTTCTTAAAGATTCTAATTGTTCTTTTCCAAGGCATAAGAAAACGTCATTAGATTTCCACATTTCACGTGGATATTATTGTCCGCAAAAGAAATGCATTTTCGTTTTTTGTTTAAAGAAATAAAGAATATGAACGAGGTATCACGTTGACCACATCGCGTTTCACAAAGGGTTGTAAATGCGAAGTTCAGCTGATGTCAACCCTGACCGAGTTCCCGAGAGAGGAAGACAGCCGCGATGAGAGAGACAGGCCGTGGAATAGACAGCGTTCATTGGATGTCCACATCAAAGCTTAAAAGGGCGGAATCGTATAACAGTTGTGCGATGGTAGTAGTGATTGACCTTGTCCGTATTTTGGCTGCAAGGGGATTGCACGTCTTCCCAAATTTTTTCGTCTGAGCGACTTCTGATACCGCCGGTATACGAAGTCTTCCTTCATCAGTTTTAAGGATTTTCGAGACTTCATTGCATGTAGCAAGAAGACGCGGTTGAAAGTAATAGAATAGGTTTTCGTACAAATTGTAAGTAAGAAAGTCTAAAATCGATGAAAATTGTCAATTTTCAAAGCTAACTCTATCCTTTTAAATTAGTTAATACAACGTAGTGTTTATTAATGGCATGGATAGAGAGAAATAGGAATAATCGATACATCAGAAGCTCGCAGCGAAATCCGCACTATAAATAAGCTGCGTTTGTTTATTACATAGTTTTGTGTAATTGGCTGTTATCTCGAATTTTTCAGCATTCTTCTTCCTTTCGAAGGAAAATTATTAGAAATTATAATGTCATACTATCATTTTCATGTTCTTAGCAGCCCTACGCTATCTGGATTTCTCATATAACAAATCTTATTGCGACTGCTTGTAATCAAACTTATTACGCAGTAATAAGTTCCCTTTTCCCTTCCTCGAATGCGTATAATTCTTTGAAAAATTATGCCTCTAATTCCATCTAGAAATTACCAAGTAAGACCGCAATATAACGAATCGAGTCTCAACGACGTTCTAAAAGGCTCCGCGCAAAGATCGCGATGTCACGGGGGTATCCGCGACGATCGGGCGATTCATTTATCCACGCGAATAACCATTCACGTGCAACTGCCGGCGTGGGTGCAATAAACACGAAACGCGTCGTCTACCGTTTTCACATGTAGCGTTACGACGTTATTTTGGTGCAATTCTTGGCCGTCGTGCGTTGAACACCGTCATCGGACTCGCGCAAGAATACGAAACACATTCAACGTGATTTCATATAGTCGCCTCGTGGCCGTGGGCGACTAAATCCCTTACAGAGAGTGTCCCACCGGATGTCCTTTCACAAGCAACGGACTTCTGGACGACTTCAGTATCGAATTTCCATAGCGATGGTTCGACGGAAAGTTCAGCGGCGGAGTTATCTGATGTTGAAAATTGAAGAGAGTTATATCTCTTCGCCGCGAAGATGTAAATTAAGTACGAAACATCCTTCAGCTTCTTAGCTAATCTCAAGTTTGACTCGCTGGTGAGAATTTGACGAGAGTTTGCGCGCGATCTGATCGTTCGAACGTACACAAATATTTGGAAAATATATCAAATATCATCGTTGTGAATGTTTACGCGTTAATTCTTTTTCATTATTTGCAACCACACCGGGCCGGGTTTGCCGTTGAAATGTATTCGCGAAACGCGATTTACGTCAATTATGCGTGAAGGCCGCGTATAGAACCCGGGCCGCGGATCCGAGGCACGTGCGCTTTTGACGTCACCCTAGCCCTAGCGTAGAGAAACGAAGAAGAAGAGCGATTCGCTGAAATCTTAATGGATCCCCCTCCCTCTCCCTTCGTCCCATCGTACACTTGACTTTACAACGGGTCTAGGGCGGTGTATTTATTTAATATCTCCATTCGCCAAATATTAAGGGAACGAACCTTTGCTCTCCCTCTTTTAACCGAGATGAAAGTCTTAATCGCGCGCGCAGGCGTGTTTTAAATTCGTGTAAAATCAAAATGTTTTTGCTAGACTTCGTTGTGTGCACTTACGTAGCTCATTTAGCTGGATTATGCTGCCGTAATTATCGTTTCTGGGAAGGAAACGCTAGCCGATTTTTATACGTGTATATTTTGCCACGTTTTCCTAACCGAGGCGTATCTCAGTATAACGTTACGTTTTCCGTTTTGTTTCCAACATTTATTTCACATTCTGCAGTTTTCTCGGAGAAAATATAATATAGAATAGTTCGTGACAAGTTTAATAAAACATTTGGTAATCGCGACACGAGGCCACGTTGCGGCGAAACGAAATTCCGGTATTAAAGCAGAAAATGCGCTCTTCGCCCAAGAGGGGAATTCTGGGTTGGTCGCTTCGGGATGATCAGAAAATTTCTCGTTTTGAATTCGTGAGCTTTTCGCTTGAAATTTCGTAGCGAGATCAAAGGGACCGATAAGTACGTTATACAAATACATCTTTGCGCCCGCAGCTTATCTGCAGCACGTGGGAAATTCAGCCGTTTCGCCGATTCTTGGAAAAATAATCTGAGCACGAAAATTCACGTTGGCATTCTTGATGCAATATATATAAAAAATAAATAAATAAAATGAAATAACACTTCGACGACGTCACTTGATCCATGCAATTCTTGTTTGCTAATTTTTTTAATACATGTGCTCCAATATTTGTCGCGTACATTTTTTAGATATTAACAAATATTCTTAGATAAATTTCACAACAAATTTTTAATGGTAATTAATTAGAGAATTATTTACAATATTTATTTTAATTGAATAAATATGTCAAAGAATACATGTATTAATACAGTATTTTAATATTAGAAAGATCAATTTTTTCCTCCATGCGAGAAATCCCTTTCGCGAATGCTTTTTCTCCACAGTCGTTACTTTTGTTTCTTTCTTGAAATTGTTCCCTGACAGAATTTACTTTTGTAGACATTGCGCCGCGCAAGTTTTATTCTTGCAAAATAGCAATAAAACGGATTCTTGTTTAAGGTTTATTTACTTTGAGAAGTAACTTTTGTTTCCTTCTTTCTCTCGAATTTACATCTGCGAAATCCGGATTGTTGCCATTTTATGAACGGTACACGTGTCGCGAACGACACGCGTATCCGTGAGCGAGGCTACGGTAACTGTAAGGAACATTAATATGCATGATGTTTGTGGAGGTAGTTTACAAAGAAATTGCACGAATGCACGCGCGGCATTCGTAAGACACGCGGGAAAAATGCTGAACAAACAAATTTGTCGAGCGAAATAAAAAACAAAGCGTTCGCGTCGCTCTTAAGATTGCGGCCGGCTTTGTATTATTTATTGTCCCGTGCACTTTGAATCCGCGTGTATGTATAACAGAAGAACATCGCGGAATTTTGCCGAGCGAGAAACGTCCGATCATAGCGTAATTGCTCATATAAGGCGGAACAACTTTTGAAAATGATTCACTCGCGTAGAGATTGATCGGAACAAGCTAGAACTTATATCGCCAAAAGTATCGAAAATTTTCAGCACGACACATTTTCGTTCAGTGCCGTGCTGGCGGCAAGAGTAAAAATTATTTTAAAAATTAAGAAGAGTTGTGCATCGCGGTAAGCCCGTGAGATAAAGTAATTAATTACTTTGCGAAGAGAGCGGCGAATATCGATGGCAGCCAGATAATTGTTTTTCCACGGGCGCGACTGTGTGGAGTATCGGAATTTTTTCACTCACGTGATGGAAAATTTATTTCGTTAGAAACATTCCGCCGCTTGTCTCGCAGAAGAGACTCCGTTTCAACGATGAGCGAGAAACACTCTCTTGGTTCTTTGTCGGAAAAATGTAATACACTATCGGACATCAAAGCGCACGATATCTCATGTCGATTTGTCTTCTATAAAAAAAGATATATATAGCATTCATTCAGTAATTTTAAATTTAAGTTTGACGTTTGAAGTTAACGGGTCGAATCGGTTTGTTAATCGATTTATTCCAAGTCTAATTAGACTTGGGAAAATTAAGTGGCAAATGCAAGTTCAATATACACTGATAAAATATTATATATTATCATATATATATGTTGAGGAAATAAAATTACGCGCACATATAGTTGATCGAATTATAAGTTGCTCGATTATTATCGGGCACTTTTTTAATCGACGCCGCAATTGATATTGCGCGCGTGAACTTTACGCGCGATATATATATATAGAAGTGATGATGAGATGGCACTTTAATTAACGAGCCATCCAATCGCAGTACTCTCTCGCAGTACTTATAAAGTCTAGGAATTCGTTGGCGGAAGCATTTGCTCAAAGACGGTTTCAAGCACGCGCGCTTGATTCATACTTCAGGTCGTGGGAGTCGGTGTTTCGCGGTCGCACTCATTTATTTCTCTCCCGTTCCTTCCATTTGTTCCCTCTTTCTTTTTTTTTTACGACTAATATAAACTTGTCTTTTTTACGATATGCGTCCATTTTATACGGAGGTTCTCTCCGGAAATTACTTATACGCGACGCCGCTCGCGCCGGATATATTTCCCCGGGCTCGTGGTAGACGACAAGGTAGGCTACTATTAATTGACTGCACAAAATTGAAAACGATTACGACGATTCAGACCGTTCGTCGAGTAAGTCAACCCAATAAACTTCCGCTTTACCTTATTGCGTGCACCGGCGCAACTACACGAGTTTGTCTTAACAGGTACTTAAATACGGCTGTGTACTCTTTAAAGCGTAACACACGTATATGTGACATCTTTTCGCGCAACCTTTCGAAACACCTTGCGGTATTAATTGACGGCAAAAGTGCGCGACATAAGAGGTAGTACGAGATAGACGGCGTAATTGAAACGTGTTTTTTTAAGTATTTTTTTTTTATGTTAGGTGAAACAACTCTTGAGTGGACCGTTCACGTGTCATTCACACGACTTCGGTGATTGCGAATCGAATTCCCAGCGAGGTTCATTCGCGCGTCTGACTCTCGTATAAAACAGCGCGAGGTCCATAAACCGATCTCCCGTTTCACTTTCATTTCTCAAGAGGATTCCCGTTCACGCGGAACGTTGAGTTCTTTCGCGCCTCCAATAGTGACGTACACGAAGGCAAGTCCTTCAAATTTTAAGGCGATATTAATCGTAAAACATTGCCACGAGCGGGATCTGTAAATTATCTCTTTTCAATATCGCGTCGCTGGTATAACGTTCGCGTACTGCATCCCCTCTTACTCGGCGTTACTACGGGCAGAAAAAACAGTCCCATCGTGCATTATTAGAATCATTTGCAGAAAAGAGAGACGTAGGCCAGATTTCCGGAAACGCCATTAGACAGGAATACACCGCATCCCGTTATAACTGTGCTTCGTCTAATGAATGCATTCTGCGTAATATTATCCCTTGAAATATTACCGCTCGTGGCGTGTTTCAAGGTTGAAGCGAGGGGCGCTTCAGTATACTATAAAATAGGTATTGTATATTATCATCGCCGTGCGGCAGACAGCAGCAGCGAAAATGTATATAATGTGCGAGTGTCGGTCGCGACACGCGCGCGCGCTCTTACTCTGTCGTGCGTTATTCCCGTCTCGGCGCCGTCTCATCTTCCCGAGTTATTGGAGTCCAAGGTCGGCGGGCCTCGACGAAGTCGGCCCGACATGATCTATACACGTTTGATGGACCGAGGTGGGCAGCGTGCGTGGCTGTCTAGGGGCAACCGAATCCTGAAGGGGACGAAGGGGGTATATAATAATCAATACTTTCCGCACGGTCATTTTGGGCTAAGCAAACCCACGGAGCTCGATACGGACACTCACACACACACATTTACACGTTACATACGCGCACGTTTTCATCAGTGGTAGTGCAATAAACATTTGAGGAAAAATGAAAGCGAGATACAGGAGGTCTAATCTGAGAATAATAAGAAAGATAAAAACAAGATTTATGTATGGATGGTTTGATGGAGCAGGAAATAGCGAAAATTAAAACTCTTTTTATTTGTATTTCTTAATAAAAAAAAAGGTATATAATGATCGATACTGCTGATATCACAGGATGGGGATCCAGATCGCGCGGAGAAAGAAAGAAAATCTGCCCTCTCCTCTTCTTCCTCTCCTCGCGTCCCTCAATCCGGCGAGCGCAGAGAACGGCAAATTTTCCCTCCACCTCTCCGGTTCTTCCCATTCGCTCCCTTCCCTTCCAGACAGCAGCCGGCGGCGGCACCCTCTCGGAAAATGAAAAGACCCCTCCACCGCCACCCGAGTTTTCCCCAGTAACGATCGGTTCCCTTGCCCGGGGTACGAATAGCGGATTGCACGACGCCGGGGTTCCTTCCTACCCCCGCCGACCGTACGGCGGTCCCTCGGTCTTCCTCGATCCCTCGTGCGATCTCCCTTCTCCTCCCTTTTCTCCTACTCCTCTTTCTGGCTGCAGGCATGGCTCGCGGTCGCGTGGTGCCCCATTCGTCTGGTTATTTTCTTTTTGCCCGATTCGACAATCGCACGTGTGCATTTTAATCCCGCCGAACGGATATGATAGGATTCTGATATATTAAATTTTCTAGTACATTCTCTCCCGATACATTTTCAGAGAAGAATTTCTACGTGCGCGGAAAAGAGTTGCGCGCACTGTGTCGCACGAGCTCTCTCTCTCTCTCTCTCTCTCTCTCTCTCTCTCTCTCTCTCTCTCTCTCTCTCTCTCATCGCGACTTTCAATGTACTCTTTCGAGTTAGGAATGAAATACGTGCGCGATGAATAATGAAGTAAAAATCCGACATGTATGTATATATGCGCACGTGGCCGGTAAGCCGCGCCGGTAAGTGTATGGATAGTCCGTGGCCAATAGATATACGATCGAACGTGTGTGAGCTTTATCAGAAATACGTGGATTATGTAATGTAAATATTGCGATTGTGCAGGGAGGATGCCCCGTGGAAATGCGGCGGGGGAATTAATCGGCGGTCGCTCGCTACATCCGTCGAACGATTATGTTTTTGTCCGATAAATGTCGAATAATGCAGATAATCGTAGCTAGATTGTCATTACACGATGATAACCATAAGATAGCTTTCCGCAGATAATTATTATTATCGTTTTTCATGCACGACGACCTCAAATATTATTCTCACTCGTATTAATAGCCGTTCTTGTGGGTTTTTTTTGTTTGAATAAAATATACGGAATAAAACAATCTCTTTCTAATCCTTTTCTGCTAAATGACGAAAATCCGCGAAATATCGGTTTAACGGTGTAAAAATTAATCAATATAGAAACATACACGTATCTTATTAAAAATTTTATCTCCTGTAATAATAATCAATTATAACCGACTGCAAAAGATGTTCCAATATTTTACATATTCTCTTTCGCGCTCACTTATTTTCTAAGCTTACAATCAGATTTTCTTTCGTGGATATTCATTATCGCGTTACATAATTATTAATTATTGCAACTGCATGTGCAATTTATCGACAGATGTTATTAATAAAAAATGATGCGCATTAATCATTGATATAGAGACGTTGCATAATATTTATTATAATTTCGCAGTGCATATGTGCAAAGTGGAAATGATCATTAAAGTAAAATCACGATAACCATCAATCGAGTATAAATATGCGATAACACTAAAATCTCCCTCATAAATCGCGTCCATCGCAATAATATTTCGATCGTAATCATAATTGGACGCGAAAGCTTTATTCAGAAAATAATAAAATGAATAAAATAAATTGAAACAATGATTCGCAGCTCTCATTATGAAAGCAATAAAGTGACGCAAGATTACATCGGAGAGTATCTCGCTTCTACGATGCTTACAATTAATGCGAAGATTATAATTTAACTAATGAGAATCAAATTTTCAAGCCTGGAGTGCTACTTTGCTAGTAGGTGAGATTTCAGATTGTGAAGTCAGAAATGCCGTCCAAGCCGGGGGGGATCAATATCACGTTTGTCATAAGACTCGATGAAGTATAGGTATTATAACTTTCTAGACATTATATCGCATAAAATTGATCGAGGAACATTATCATTTACGACTCCTTGAGACACTAATAAGATACTGTAGAGTATTAATAAACAGAATCTTATGTTCTCCATTTATTTTTATTTTACAACGTATCCGTAAAATAAAAATATATCGTTTATAGCGTAAGACGATAATGGACTCCGCTGGTAAGATGTGGGATTACATGCAGTTCTGAAAATTTTTCGAAAAACCGAAAGAAAAAGTTCTTGCGTCAAATAAAAAAAATATAATTTTTATGTCCATAAAGGTGACGACAGATGAGTTCTCGCATTTCAAACGTATCTGACCATTTGTATACTGCAGTACGCATATAAATTTATCATTAAGTGATACTCCACTCTTCATTTACGTTTTGTTATATTACAATTGGTTATTACTCTTCCCCGTTAGATAAAGCCCGCTTCGATGCGCGTTGCCGGGGATAAATCTTGGTTTCTTTCAAGCCCGCGCGCTCGCGATGCGTCTCCGCGCGGTCGGGTTTCGGAGAAAGCTGGCCAAGATCCGTCGAAAGTTATCGGTGCAATTTGTCCGCTATATCTCTCGAACCGGGGTCCAGCCCTGTCCTCCGTCCTTTGGCAATCCCCCCACCGCGGGAGAGTCCTTTGCGACCGCCAGCCGAACGCCCACACCGTCTTTCCGCCGCGCCGGTGTGCGCGAACCGCGCCGGAGCGTGGCCGCGGTAATCTTCCGTTTCTACTACTTGTGCGGCGCAGCCGCGATCGCGGGGGATGCGCGCGCTCAAGCCGGCTCGGACTACTGGGGACTCGCCGCGGCGCGCAAGTGTATAGTAACGGGCCGTCAGTACGGGGCACGCTCTCGCGAGGAGCGCACCTCGTTCCCGGGGGAAGAATACGCTCACTTTCATCGCTACACACAGCCTACGCTACGCGCGCAACTGGTGATCGATTCGCACTTCCGGGCGCGGGTCGACCCCCCTCCGACACCCGCACGGCACGCTCGTCAAGGTCACTCGATCGAGAGAGCCTAAAGTAGATCGCGCAATTAGCAGAATCACAGCACCGGGGGGAGGGGCCATCGCGGGCTTCACTTATTTTTTTCGCGATACATTCTCGATGGACTTTTCTTTCTTTCTCCCGCTTTGTGCGCTAGCGAATGTTTGATAAGACATGTCGTACTTTTTTTTTTCAATCGTGCAGCAGTCTTGCATCCCTTAAAGTTTTATGTTGCGCCGACTTTCGTTTTCACGTAACGCCTTGCGCGAAGATCATCATCGGGGGAGAAAGTTGAGTTTCGCGCGAAATTCTGCTTTTTCATGTGAGTCTTTATTTCACCATCCGCTGTGTTTGTGAAACGAGCTGTTGTTGAAGTTTGATTTATTAACAAGCCGCCACGTTTCCGTTTATTAAAATCATCGCAGTTGTCCGTTGGAAATCACCGTTGCTCAATGTAATTAGCATGAAGCGAATTAACGTCGATGGGAATGCTGCATATCATCATCCTCGATCATCCTCAGCCGCATTTAATCGATTTGTCGCAGGCGGACAGACACGCAGGCGAAACTTCCGGCAGGAATCTCCAGTGAGCTTTCACGCATAATACATGAAGAGAGGGAGAATGTATTTTTCTGTAGACAGAACGCGAATTCGTGACGAGGATGTAGGCGAAGGCATTAAAGTTTCATAAATGAAGAGTGGCTGACATCGGCGATTTAATATAAACGTACTGGCTTGTAAACAATTTAAGCGGCGTCGGTATATTTCTGTACGAACGGTATACATCAAAATTCGTCAGAGCTCGATGATCTCGAGATCGGAAGGGATAAAAATGAAAATATAGAATATTTCCATTTTTAATATTTCTCGTGAACGATCGAGCGATCCGGTATCTCGTTCTTAAACACGCGATACACGAATGAGCTTCTAAAAGCAAATATTGTGATATTTGGACTGCATGTGGATGTAAAAGCCTGGCGATTATGTATTTTGCGTGCGTTTTCTGTCGGCATTATTTCCAGCCAACACACATTACACACCTTTACGTGGCGCATACCTTGAGCAAATCCCAAACGTTACAACGTTAAATTGCAAGCGTTCAAAACTCGTGAAAAATTTCGATAGCCGAATTCTTCGTGCGTTAGCGTCCGTTTCTACTTGTGAGCAGCTTTTACGGAGAATGCAATGCAAATTCCGGTAGCTCGTCTATGCTGCGTTCCACGGAAAAGTTTTGAAATTGCGCGCAACCCTGCAAACAATCTCGATCGATCGGGAACTCTTAATCTCCCGGATATATTTGAAGTAAGATAAAGCGCTGAGTAACAACGAGGAAAGTATTTTCGGAAATAAATTAGAAAGAATTCTGCTTACGAACGTCGATTAACTTTATCTTATTCTATCAAAATGCTATGTGCTAAGAATTACCAGATAAATTACTTTTATTCTTATTAATATATATAATTTAATCTAGAGGAGGCCTACATCCAGCAGTGGACAAACCAAGAGGCTACATGATGATGATGACGATGATGATATAATTTAATCATCCACGCAATATAGTATTTTTATTATTTTGATTACTAGTCAAACTATGACTTATACGTTAATTATAGAAAATGATTTCTGCGAAATCGCTGAGAAGGGGATATTGTTTTAATTATAACGATCGTTTTGTAATAACAGATCGAGCCACGTACAATTAGAGACGTCTTTAGACACGGCAAGAAATTCAGTTTCATTTGTAGAAAGGTTTCAGCGCTTTAATCTCGTACGAACGAAAATGAGAAGATGAAGCGGAAGGTGGGAGGAAGGGTAACTTTTAATCTCGGGCTAGATTTCTCTTTTTTCGCGCCTGAGAAACACGTGCCTGATGAGCTCGTATTTTACACTCGTATGTGATTTTTTTTCACGTGTATCGTATTAATTATATGTTGCAATTTGAATCGAGTCCGCCACCGCGGAGCGAGTGTTTCGTTCGTTGTCGAGCTGAAGGAAGCTCCACTCGCACAGTAGGATTAACGACCGGCGGCGCGATTAAAAGTTTTTCGCTGAATACAGTTCGCAGCGCACAGACAGTTTACGCTTCTTATCTCCGGTGTGTAACGACCGATTTAATGCGACACTCGTTATTAGGGCGCGCAACTGGTGATCGTTTTAAACTTCCATTGCAAAGCTACTCTCTGATTGCGCAACCATTGTTGTTGCCAAAATAACGCTGCACTGTCTCTCTTTCTTTCTGTCTCTCGCGATAGATCAATTGCTCGCGGTGAGTATTCCATCAAGATATGAATCAATATAAAACGTCCATCGGCAAATAGTACGATACGGGCACGATACACGCGGACGAGCCATTAAATACCGCTAAAATTTAAATGAATAAAACTGAAATATTTGTGAAAAGGTATTTTGTTAAAAAAATATTGTTTCCTTATTCATACCGGCGTTTGTCTGTCGCGAAATTTTCGTGAACCACATCGTCTCTGTCGCCACGATTTTTGCATAGCGCCTGCATTCTCAAATTTCAACTCTATATACAGCCGCTCTGCTATGTCGCCACAATTTCCTGTCGTTCGCATTTCATCGCGCTCGCATTTTCGAACTCGTCGCGTCGCGACATCAGGTCGCATTAGCAGTCTGAAATTTAATCACGGAAAAAATGTATTCTTTTCGAAGCTCTCGCCATGGTTTCTACGTGGATTATCGAATCGATCGATTGATTAGCCGATAGCTCATCGGTCGTTTCCGCCAGTCGATTTACCTTCAGCACCACCGAACGTCGGGACGCGAACCGCATCCGGGTTTGCCTCTCTGGGCGTTAACAGCCGCGGGGCTATAGAGTTGGGTCGGGACGTAGTCGGGATAAGAGAAGCCGCGCGAAAACGAAGCCTCGGCGGGAAGACATGAGCGGGGTCGGCTTCCTGGCGACCGTGAAGACGTTCGCGCCGGGCGGACGCCGGCGGCGACGCTGCGAGAAGCAGCAGAAGGTCCTGGAGCTTCCGCCGGGCTACGGGATGCAGCCGGATGTCGTGCCCTCCTGGGACTCGGCGCCACCCATCACGCCGCCCGCCGCATTTTTGCCGCCGGGCTACAAAAAGGGCTTTCCAGGTGAGCTCTCTCTGCGTCCCGCGAACAAAGGGGTCCTCGCCCGCGAGCGGAGGTTCCTTCTTTGGACTGAGATAAGAAGATTTCACCGTACATCCCAATATGAAGAGCGATACCGTTCAAAAAGAGATCTCAATAAACTCGTACCTCTGTGATAGATACTATGTACGTGTACCTTTGTCTGCTGATCATACACATCACCAATACGGTATATACGGTCTTTCAAAGGACAACGCGATTTTTATTTTTATTAATATGTGATCGCATTCATATCTCTCTTTTTAATATTCATATTTTATTGGCTATTTAATTTGAATGTTTTGAGATTATTATAGATAGCGAGTGCCAAGTGACCTTTTCTCCAGTATTTAATTTTAACGAATTATATATATCGAGAGAGATATAGACTGATCGAAAGTGTGTACACTAATTCTTGGAACGTGGGTGGATGTTAATACCAATAGAGCATTACATGCATTAAGCATTATGCGTTGTTCGATTATAATTACAGAGCATTAATTACAGTACATTGCACTGAACTTTGATTAATTTTGAGTACGCCGCCGCATGAGTAAGCAGCTCCTTTTTTTATTTTGTCATTTACAAATTTGATGTCGATATTAATAATTTCAATTAAATTAATAATCCGACCACAGAAGCTTTTTATCAATTTTATCAATATTTTTTTTCTCGATTTAATCGAACTTCAATTTATAAAGCTTGATGATAAAATTTTAATACTTTAAAACTTATGCATGGAAACCCTCCAGCAGTTTACACTTTATGTCACGTACAAGCCGGATTTAATTTATTAATAAATACAAAAAGACCAGTTATTTTACGTGCCAGTCATCGATGATTTAAACGCAGGAGAAAAGTTGAATTCATCATGCTTGATGCCAGCCGATTCTGAATCCACGTGGTGGAATTAATATCCTTTCTTCGACTTCCGTAAGAAGCACCTTGCTAATATCCGGCTGCCCGTTATCGTTCATTATATCGATTAAACCCCGCAAGGAAATAGAACGAGCTGTGAGGTTGACGCGATTGATGAGCGCGATATAGAGCCCCCTCTTATTTAGGGAAAAGGGAGGGCGAAATTCGAGAGAGAGAGGTGGCGAACGAATGCGTAATTGGAGAAGAATCTCGTTTAAACGAGACACATTCCAGGCGGAATCGGAATATGTGTACGGACCCGCCCTCGTTTCTCCCGCGATGTTTCTGGGATCGCGCGATTATCGTAAATCCTCTCGAGGCAACCTCACCGCGCCGCGGCTCTTTGCTTAATCTTTATTGCACCTCGCACCGTCGCGCATACGTGCTGTGCGCGGGCTCTCAGCTTCTTATTTCCTCTCCGCGTTATTTGCTCTCGGGCATCCTTCCCGTGTGTCGCAACGCGATTGTCACAAAAGCGCGACGCGGGAAGAATGATGGTATAGGGAACTTTTTTTTCGCGAACCTTTTTATCTCGACGAGATGCCTCACGTTGTCAGAAGCGACAGCGAGCGCGCCGCATAACAGGATTATGCATTAATATCTTTTATCATCGTTTCTGAATATTTTCTTGATGTTCACTCTTCTTTTTTTATTTAGTATTACGAGAAGAGAAGCGAGGGTGCAATTGTATCTCGCCTTTTAAATCCATCTGTAATTGCTTCGAGGCAATTTTATCACGCGGGGCGCTAAACGATTTCGCATCGATTAACTATTGATTTCGCAATCTAATCCCGTCTAAGCTCGCAACTTACGGTGTTTCGCAGCGAGATAGACAGTGAACTTTCGCCGCCGGGGGAAAAATCTCCGGCGCGGAAAGGATTCGCGATCTGATTTTGATTTCTAGCTGCGCGATTCAACTTCCGCGGTAAAAATTTGATCGAAAATTTTCCGATTGGTCGCGCGACCGACTCGCGACGGTGTTGGAGGGATGATGGAGACGCTGTTGACCCGAGGGCAATGGCAAGAGACGACATCCGTGAGATGAGAGGTTCAAGTTTATGGCAAGGAAAATTTTCTCGTTGCCGGGAAATTTTTCCGCGCGCCTCTCATCCGCAATTAGTGCAAATCATGATCTGTTAAGCCGTGCAGCTATTGATAAAAGAATTGATGTGTAATATTTGCAAAAAAATTTACATCAATCAAAATTTAATTGACAACTTCAGAGATATTAAATGTTGCACGCATAATTGCATTTCATATACATATCACAAATATTACCCAACACTTAAAGTAAAATGAGTACGTGAACTAAATTTAAATATATTGTTTAACATTTGTTTTTTATGTTATACGCTAACATTTATCTTTCATGCAAATAAGACGTTCTACCAGTTACATTAATTCCATTAGAAGTTTTTCGGCGTTGATATCTCTTCATATTTTCTCGACGTGATGCGATAACGCGCACGAGCTCCCGAATAATTCATAGCACGTGCGATATCTCGGCCGTCTTCTGGCGATTAGGTCGAGGTCGGTGATTCTCTCTGCGGTCGGCACCCCTGGCTCGTCCTCCGCGGATCCATGAATTTACCGTGATTATTAACGTCGGGCGCGGTGACAACTGGGTCGAATTTTTCATTGATGAATCATGGAGGCGCCGTTCGCACGTTCCTCGAATTCCGAAACTCGTGCGTCCCAGTTTCCTCTCGTCTTCTCTCTCTCTCTCTCTCTCTCTCTCTCTCTCTCTCTCTCTTTTCTCGTCCGTCTCTCTTTCCAGTTTCTGTTTCTCTGTCCTCCTCCGTCCGTGGCATCGCTAAAATACGATATCTGCATCGCCGATGATAAATCCGTGCGACATTTTCTTTTTTTCCATCCTTCGTTTATTTACAACACTCTGAGTAGCTCACGTTGTGTCCCTCTGTCACGAGTAATATTGGTATCGATCGCGAAATGATGACACCTCGCGCGGATGATTAAACTATGCGGAAGTCATGCGGAAGTATTGCACCCCCGTGGAGGGGGGTGGGGGGACAAGCTGTCAGAACGTGGAAGTAATGAATGAGACTGCACCTCCCAACCTTTACTACCCTTTACCAAGCTGAAAACGGAGTACATTAATATTATTTAACTGAAATTGGAAGAATTATACTCGTATTCTTTCTTATTTCTCTTATCTTCGCTTATCTAATAGCTTCAGAAAATTGGCGGAAGTTTTATCGTATTTTTTTATTTTTTTCAACGAAAGAAAGGGAAGCCCCGTAAATTGAACGGCAAAGGAATATCTCTAGATTTTTATATCGCTGCAGTGTTTCGAGAAAACTTTTCGCGCGTTGAACGACAGCTATGAGAAGTACGTGCGTTTTATTTAATATCTCCCTGGAAGCAAGTAGCGCATGAAAGTCTGCGAGTAGGCGGCACAAAAAAAAACCGTGCTCGCGATAGAGAGCAACTCTTTGTGCGAGCAGCATCGCAGCGGGCCATCGCCGGATGGATTATGATGTTCCGCGCGCGCGTTCTTGCTTTGGCGCTGAAACAGAAAATCAATATCGCGTGCAGATTTCAGGCACTTTGGCTCTTTATCCGATCATTACGACGACGGCCGTTAAACGTATAGAGACTCCGATCGGGATTATCCGCGTATAAATTCTACCCGCTCATGATTCGCAGATACTTGACATATGATAAATGAGCTTTTTGCGCCTGCACGTGCGGGGACTCGCGCGCGGGCGGATGCAGACCACGTTTCGAATGTTGCTTTTTTTCGGAGCTTTTTAATCCCACGTCTGGAATTCATAATAGATATCGGTGATGTATTTATGGACTCTCTACGCGAAGAGAGAGAAGTGCGGAATTAATGTTTGAAAAATTTATATACTTCTGCGCACACATACACACATACACACACACACACACACACTTCCGCGACTTAACGGTAACAATAGCGTAAAGTTGAATTTTATTACGCAACAAGATATTTCTTAAAAATCTAGTATATATATTTATTATTTTACATTGTCGAGGAATACATTGTTGATTGTTGGTAATAACGAGAATGGCATTTCGCTAAAGTTATCATTATGGAAAAATAAATCGAGCCTATTTTGTTCCGTAAATTATGCGCGTATTTGAATACCATATTTCTACATTTTTTGAATTACATCCGGGGCCGCAGGCAAATATGTAATTCACGAATGACCTAACCGCGAACTCTTATTTAACTCATGCCCTTTTCCCTAACCTCTCGACAAATATTCATGTCGATCCTTTCAACGTACAACATAAGCGGTACCCGTATTTAAATAGACCGGCAGCCAGTTTGCTCGTATAGCCAGGATCAGAAAAATGATCGGGGCGCCACTTTTCCGTCGCCCACGGATTCCGTGTACGAAGAATAGCTGGCTAATTCTATCGCTGCGTGTTAAATTGTTCACTCGAAATTATCGACGAGCAAGATGGATGTAATTGCAGTAGCAACGAACATCGTCGCAATTACTGTCTAAAAATACCGTCTGACGTAATGACGTTACATAAATTGAATTTTCATTATAGATTTTGTGTTTACTTTATTTGTAACATCCATTATTAATAGACACTTTGTTATTTAAGGCGTATACATATATTAATATGAATTTTAAATATGCACGTGTTATAATTCATGCAAGGGTTTGAAAACAAGGATTTTTGCATCTCGGGATTTTTGCGCCGTCCGAGTAATTAGCGTCGTGATTACTCGGCGCTAGTCGGATAGTGCGCATAGTTATCGCTTTCGGTAATTATTGATAAAACGCCGCCATTCGCCGGTCGCGGTCTAATACCGGTGCGGATATGAGCACTCGCGTCCGATCCCTAAGGAAATTGTTTCTGGCTTGAATTAATTCGACGCCCCGCGCAATTTCTCGCCCCTGGCGCTTTCGCCAGCTTACTGCAGTTTGTTGTTGTTGTTGTGGTTGCCACTTGGAAAAGCAAGGAACGTCCGGAAACCAATGTTTCTCAACGTTCTGATCTACCGTGTTACATTCCTCTTGTCTATAATTGCCTGCTGCAGTTTAACTGTGCAATTGAATCGACGTGGACGGATATTAATTTCGAGCGTAGCGCGCGATTTGTAACAATATTTATAATTACAATAACGTTCGAAGACGCGAGGAGGAGACGCTTTTTCGCGAAAAATGCCGCTTCGAATTTCGATCTTCTCTCGCAATTTGTCGCTCGCCGAGCGATTTGCAAAATTTCGCTGTAATTTGCGGGGGAAAGCAGCGAAGTTGCGGTCTCTCTTCGGACGCGGAATTCTATCGCAAACACAATTTCCACATATGCATTTATTGCGCGCGGACATTTCGACAATTCGAATATCCAAATACTCTTGTGTAAACATTCGACTATTCGACGGCGCCGCCGCCGTATGTAGATTTAAGGTAGATTAACAACCCGTGCTACCGACTCGGGCTCACGCTAAGTGGAAGTGCAAACACGGAGCTGGATTATTTCTATACGACGGTGTAAAACGATCGCACGTGGAAATTCCAGTTGGTAAAAGTGACGGACAGCGAGTGCTGTTCGTTAACGCTCCGTTATCGCGAAATACGCGAAATTCGTCGGGGGGGGGGACGGAGGGGAGGGGGAGAGAAAGATCTCTCTCTGCAACACGGCGCGCGCGAACCTCACGCTAATTAACATCGCGCGAAACTCCTCGTGGAAAGATCGGCCGACTGTATATCGCCTCTACCAGCAGGCAGGCTATTATTTGCTTTTGCGGTACTTTCAAGCGCTGCGGTTGATCGATCGTGGCGCGCGTTTAGCTACGGCGAAACCGGCGGCTGCAACAAATACAGTTCTCTAAGAGGTAATACGTTAGCCGGCCAAACAATGCCCGCATAACGCGCGTTTATGAGCACGGCGCCATCGCGTGTCATAGACTACAATTCCTGCGAGCTAATGCCTTCAGCGCTTTCATCCGGGCTCGTGATTTACGCTCGCGCTTAACGCGTGTCGGTTAATTCGGCGAAATCCATGTGTATGTGTGTGTGTGTGTGTATGTGTATACGAATGTGTGTTGTGCACGAGCAATCAATACATTAGCACTGTAATATATTCGCCGAGTAATTATTTCACCGCCGTAATCGAGCATTCCGCGATCGATATATCGGCTGCGAATAATTTGCGAAGCCCGGCACTGCGCCGCGCCGCGCGCGCCGATGCGGGAGGACGCGCATCAACGCCGCGATATTACAGCGATATTTCCCGCGACTCTCCTCTCCCCCTCCCTCGATCGAGAGATCGGTCGGTTATAACTACGGAAATATCGGTTAATCCTCCACCTGCCGCAATCCCGTCCGCGCGCGGAACGCTCGTGATTTATTAGTCGTCCGGGAAAATTATCTCGCGCGAAAAGGAAAGGCGATTTAATCCCCGGGCGGGCGCGCACGTATACCTACGTCCGGCGCGGCGGGCCAAAGCTGCGCTCGCACCACTTGCAATTAATTTGATGAATTCGGTTTGGTTATTCCGCGCCCCAAATTCGCGTTTCGCAGATGGCTATAGCCCCCCCCCCTTCCTCCTCCTCTTCTCGTGTCCGGACTGTCAACTGACCTTATTTAACGCGAAATGAATTTAAATTAATTCGTTTGATTCGCATTCAAATGAATGGTAATTTATTTTAATTAAATGTGTCGCACGATTATTATGACCCCGCTCGCGTGTGTGCCGGCTTGATAAGTTATTTTCCGTTGAACACGCGATGAAAAATCTGCCACAGTCTGATAGGCCGCGCCGGGCGACCGACCGCAAGGAGAGGCATGTCGCACTGTCAGCCAGTTAATTGAACGCGTAATGAACGTTTTATTAGATCGATCTCAACGAACCGTCGCTGCACATTGGCCGCAAACTGCATCTCGCAGCTGCGTGGGCGAATGGAACTTTGCGCTTTCGCTCGTCGGTCCTTGATATTCGGCATTTTCACTTTAACCGATGTGATTACGTGATCGGAAGATCCGCAAAGAAAACGTATGGATTTTTATCGATGTAAAAGAGAGAAACGGCGCACGCGATGACGAACATTAGAGATAGAAAATTTATATATTTTCACGAAATGTGCAACGGAGAATCCAAGAAAAATGGAGAAACGGAAAGGAGTTTATTTTTTTAACGGAACATTGGATAATTTTACGAGATTTTTCAAGACGCTGTCGCTATTACGTAACACACGACAATGGGAAAACTTAATGGCGTTTGTTATTTAGTTGTAAATGATACAACGAAATCTCGATTGTCGTCAATGGCGTCGAGGTCGAGTAATGAACGTCGGAAAATTCGATAGAAGATTTCCCATTAAGGTACCCGGTGAGGATGAAAATTAGGGATCTGTTTTGATTCCATTATACTGTTGTGTTATCCGTTCGCGCTATTCTGAGATTTCACTTCATACCCGGAGATTTTACGCTGCGCGTGAAGTGTAACATGCACATATTCCATTGTTTCCGCAGACGCGTGGGCGACTTTCGGTTCGGTACCTCGATTACACCCGCGCCTACATGCATTATTTTATTGAAACGCAGTAACATTGGCAGCAGCTGCGGTTAACCGTGTGCCGACGGCTGTTAAAAAGTCCGTTTACGCACGGAAGTATATAACAATCCTGCGGATGCTGCGATTTCGATTTAATACGCGCCCGAATATACGTTCGATGAAGCCGTCGTAAAGAGTGCAAAATTATTACTGCGTCGTTAAGTTATCATAAGTAAAGGAAATTGATATTTATTTGTTTAAAGAAGAGACCACCTCTCGTTACAGAGAAGATTGCTTTTAAAATTATTTAGCGTTAATATACGAGATATTCATATTTATATGGAATTTTAGTCAGCGGATCAATATCGTTTTGCATTTCGCGGCTTCAATTGCGTCGGCTTTCAATCCCCCGCGACGAAACGGCGACGAAAGGTGAACGACATTTCAATTAATTCGAGTCGTGGGCGAGTCACCCCCATCCCCGTTGTTTCGCAAGCACGCATTATTCGGCGGACACGCATAAAAAGCAGCGTTTTTTTTTTTGCACAATGCCCGCGGCGCAATGTAAACGCGACGCTCGACCTGTCGGTCTCTCACGTCATTCATTCGCGTAATTCCCGGCAATTCTCGCATACTTCCTACCCAGTGCAGTTTCATCGGCCGGTCCTCCCATCTAATTCGCCTTGTGAATGTTACAGGTGTTATATTTACCGTCGCTATCACGGCCACGCTTCGTGCGATGCCAAATGGCATCCTGCGGTTTACGAGCATCCCCGTAAACGCGCGCGCGACGCAAAACGGCAAACGCGGGTCGTCGACGAGATTCTAGCGACGTCATTCCATCGGGGTTAATATAATCAAATTAACGGGGCCGCGGTCTTGGTTTACTGCGTCTGCCTTTTATGGACGAAAGCATCCATTAATAATTTAGTTCTATTCTATAGACCATATATATAGGCAATATTTTGTTTCTGAGAAGTTATTATTAGTAGATACGCAACGCGTAGAGAGCGCTTTACAGGGATACATTCTTTATTACTTATGATGTGAAGAAATTGCAAAGTTGTGAAAAATTTAGAGACTTTGAAGAAAGAAATTTTTGGGAAAGGACAAAAATGTATGATACTGAATACTCAAAATATACTTACCCACTTTATTGAGACCTGCGATAGAATTACATTGCGTTACGTAATAAGAGATTACTGTATGCGGAAATGCTGACAAGAGCGGTACGACGAAATGACTCTCCTCCATTCATCAACAGGTGACTCATAGATTCGCAAGCCAACCTTTTGACGAAATTGGAACTGCGGACGATTATCGGTCTCGTTGGCGGACAGAGAATAATGGCGATGTCGACAGCTAAATTAGTCCCCGCGGTCGTCAGTAGTCGATCTTCGTAAATTCGCGCTGTTGAACGCGTACAATTTCAAAATCGCGTTTTCGCGTAAAGTTAAGTATATACATTCGTACTATATACATGTGCAAACGAGCGCTCGGGGGCCGGAGAGTGTACGCGACCTGGCGTTTCGGGCTAATTGCATCCCCCACGATAACCGTAGCCGACATCATCCCTATCTCGGTTCCCCAACAGCGAAGGCCGGTGGCGTTCTAATTGGGAAAAAAGTAACTAGCGAATGTGCCGCTTCCTTTTTTTTTCTTTGCTCCTTCCCGACGAGGCCGCTGCCAGAATTTTCGAGGAGAATCTGAAACCACCGGAAACACGTGAGAAGGCAAACAAGACACGAAAGTGCCCGTGAGAATTAGTTTCGTTTTTCGCACACAATATCGTTCACCGTTACAGATACCTTTCACAGGATACATTGCATCTATAAATTACACCCTAAATGCAATTCGTATAACATAATTCAGATATAACTTCACTGCGCAAGTCACAATCATCAATCCAAAATCGGAAGACGTATTTTCCCACGTACATACATGTGTATTTACTCAAATTTCTCTCTCTCTCTCTCTCTCTCTCTCTCTCTCTTTCTCACCCAATACGCCGTAAATCGTATTAAACGTTTTTTCAAGAAAAAAGGCAGCTCGACGACTCTGCTCTCGCTTTTCGCAGCTGTTCCAGCCGAAGCGATAAAAAGGAGAGTCTGCCACCCACCGCCGGCATTAACCCGCACTTTGTTGAATACACCGTGTGGGGGAAAGGGGAGGATTGCCGGGAAGCTGTGCCATTGTGTAGTCCGGAGGGTTTCCCAGATGCGAAACGTTCGCAAAAAGTTCGCGCCGCCCGACGGACGGCGAGATCTCTCGTCGCCGTAAAACCTCGGCGTGATAGGAAAAATAGGTAGCGAAAAAAGTATCCGTCCGCTCCCCCCCCCCCCTCCCCCGGATTTACATCTTCAATGCCCCCGATGAAGTGTTGATATCGCGGTGATTTTTTTCATTTATCTTTTTTTCGTACCGCGCGGTTTGCGTTTTTTTTTTTTCATCTCTTTTTCCTCTTATCTCTCGGGAGTTGATAGTTCGCGTGTTGCTGCATCGCGTACTCGTTACTCTGTTGGCAGAATAAATATACTCAAAGCCGGATCGACGTTGTTTGGCGTTGAAAAGCGAAAATGCCCCGGTGAGTACATCGTCCTAGTAGATATGTGCCCGACCGTTTTATATATTTACGATTTTTCAAAAGTGCTTAAAGTCGAAACGTCGAAACAATATCGAGCTGTGATAAAAAAAAAACTCCTCTTTTTTCGGGTTTAATACGCGGACCGAACTGTGTGACTTTTAATGAAGCAGAAATTGAACGGGAACGCGGTAGCGCGGCGGTAAAATTGGAAACCGCTGATATTCATGTGCGCGACAGCTGTCATTTATATTTTACGTTTTCCACCGAAAATATCGTAATAGGTTCCTCGCCAGAGTGTTTTCGTTAATGACGTTACGTTTCTGTGTGCCGCGTACAAATACTACAAATGCTCGCGTGTTCCTGTGCATCGTATCGTAATGCTCTTCCAGAGGCCGCCGACCTCTCGTCTGTTTGGAATATATACTTTTTCCATCCCTCTTGCGAGACACATTATTCATTATCCGAGTACCGAACTGCAAAACAAACTGTGTCTTACGATGAATAAAAAAAAGCTAATTGTTATTGTCAAGAATAGCTTCTTCGGCGCGTGCGCGATACTTACAGGCCAGACGAATTTGAGCATGGTCTTTAAAATTGTCCTTAGACGCGTCGACTTCGGAATCGTGAAAGTGCGAGTATATAGAACATAATACTCGAATAAGCGGCGTCTCACGTTAATAAATCATCTTTCAGTTCGCCTCGCTCGAATTACCTCAGATTTCTAAACTGTCTTCGAGTTACTTAATACGGATTAATTACGGGTTAATTCGACCCGAATGTAATTGCGAAATTATTACGAATGATTGATTGTGTGCATTTTGTTTAAGCCAGCCGTGGCACACTTCGCGAGTTGCTCGAATAAAATTGTAGGCGGGTTGATTTTATATATATATTACTTTTATATATGTATGTTACTTAACAGATTAGGCAACACAATAGATCTCGGAACTCCGATAACGCCTGGCGTGTATTCTCCCGCGCATTTGCTCGACTTACTAATTGTGCGCGCCGTATCTTTTCGTTGTCCTCCACTTTTTTGCGTGCCCTTTTTTTTCGCACAGACGATCAGACCGATCTTGCGCGTGCCTCGACGCAACAATGGTAGCGGCCCGCGGTTCAGATTTCCGGCTATTAGTCCGTGCACAATGGAAACGGCTAGCGGCTCGGAATATATATATAATTGTTCGCCGTGTTGGCGTTCCACGACGATGTGCGCGCGCGATCGAGTTGTGCAAAACGCGAAATGCAATTAGCTCCTTTGAATCGGCCTGATTTGTGCGCCAGTAGAATTTTCCTCTCCGCCTTCCGCCTTCGTGGCTTGACTACCGTCGGCCGCTGCAGTCTTTCCGCAAAAATAATTTCCATCCGGTTTGTCGCTACATATCGCCGAACAATAGTTTCTTGTCCGCGTAACGCGGATCTCGTCGCGATTTCATGACCTTCACACAGAGAGAGAGAGAGGGGGGGAGAGAGAGCTACGATACGTACGCGCTGCGTAACACGCGTTGGCGTATACATACTATTGTATTCACAAATGACGTCCCAATTGCGGTAATTGCAGTGAATATATAACGCTACGTCGACGAGCCACTGATCGACCGGGACATCCATAATAAATAGCATTTTCTTTTGTAATCGACGTATACTATTGTACTGACAATTTGCAACCAGGTCAATTCCGGAAGAGGAGAAACGAGATTGCGCGGGCGCGCAATTAAAATCGATCGTTTTTACTCTATCGCAAATATACCTTTCCGTTATATTCGTTGCTACTAGCCACACAAAACGAGAAGAGAGAACTATTTTTATTTCGAATTGTCGTGTGCGTGCTTGTGTGTGTGGCCTTTCTCCGTCGCCTCCCTTTCCACGTCCGCGCGACATTTTAGCGGCGTTAAAGCGGCCGGAAATCTTCGTAAAAAATTTATTACATTTTAATATTCACACAGAGCCATCGAGATCTTTATTATATTTAGCACGGATTTTTGAAGTGTCAATAAAATATTAAATGGACGCGAATATATGTGCGCGCGCGCTCCCGTAAATATCGAGCGTTTTAATCATTCTGCAGCGGATTATTCGCACTATAATGAGATGCGAGATAATTATTTATTTAAATAGAGGCCGAAATAGATAGAGAGAAATCACGGGACACGCACCGGCCGAAATATTGAAATTGCCGGGGCAACATTTCGTGATACGTTGCCACCGGCACGGAGAGAGTTGATTTATTTTCATACTCCCTCTCGAAAATCCGCCCGCGGCGTCACTCAACGACGGGATTATTTTGATTATCACATGAACAAGGCTCCCCGGGCGTTGAGGAACGTCGATGCTCGTCGCGCATAGTTTTCTGGTGATGTAAGAACGGAAAAGCGTTCCCAGGTAAGAGGAAAATGTGGTCAACAACCTCCGTCGTGACGCACGTGGATCATCATCTCGAAATATGTGTCCTTTGGCTCGTCCAGTCCGTGCATGGGCGTGAGGGTTGGCGTGAGAACACAAAGCGATATTTAATTTCCCCTTCGGGGTAGATTCTACCGACGCACTTAACGTTGCTATACGTATTTGGAGAATCGAGAAGATGAGAGACCGAGACTAGGAAAATAATTTCTCTGGTCGTTAAATTGGTTAAAGGGGAGGAGTTCTATTTATTCTAGTCCTAGTCTATTTGCTCTTTTATCGACTGGAGCACTTTGACGTGGATCTCGCATGATTTTACAATGCAAAAATTGTGTAGTGACCTCACAAAGGAAATAATTGAAACGTCGAAAGATATAGCGTAGATATTTATGCGTGTATTGCATTGAATATCTTTGAAATTATACAAAGGAATTCTACAATTCGGCAGTTTCTTGCGATCCTCAGTTAAAATACAGGAAGATTAGTTTGAATACTTAAAACTTAAGAATTCTCTCGTTGTAATACTTCCGGCACTTGAACGTTTAAGCGATTGCGAGCTCTCTCTCTCTTCAGCTACGTTTCTTGAAAATTTGCCGGGAATCTCGCGATTATGAAACAAACGTTTACAGGCTTGTCTGCAAGCTCGCTTCCACTTCGCGACGCTGGGAGATAATTCTAGCTTTGTTAAACGGTGTTTCTAACGAACTTGATGTTTCGAGTACGCCGCTAACGACCGAAACTGTATAATAATCGTGCGAAGTGGCGTTTTGAGGGCTTTATGTATTTTAAAGTTTTCGAGCCTCCCCTGTGTGGCGAGGCAAATAATTCCTACCACAATTAAATATAAACTGCGACAAGTGTATTACCATATTATTCGATGTTAAACGGCGAGTGGGTGATCTTCGTTCGAGTATCTAATAAGAAGAGTAATCTTAAATGAGCGAAATTGAATTTTTGCTAAGAGAAAGATGTCTCCAAATTTTATTGCATGGCACACGCCCGCAAAGTTTGGCGACTTAATTTCGTATTGCTCCAATATATTCTTCCCGCGTACGTTTTGCTGCGATAAGTACACTGCGCGAGACGAGTCCGAAGACAAGCCGTCAAAAGAGTTTTCGTCACGCGACTCCATTAGGATTACTCGCGCAATTTTATCTCGTGCGAAGGAAAAGAGAAGAACTGACCCTCCGGCATCATCAGCGAAACTGACCGGACAAAAACGATAGTCTGCGGATACTCCCATGGGAACGACGCTCTTTAGCACTCGGTCGTAACGAAGGGCATTATCACGTCGACCTCGGTGCTAATTATTCGCCGGGTTCTGAAAAACGCTTAGTACTCTTCGCACGCCTCCCCGGGCAAGAGGGAGCGAAGGCTTGGCTTCCCTTTACACACGTTCTCCCTTTGCGCGTAAACTTGCGACTGGAAAACGCGATTAGAAAAACTCCTCTTTTCTCTCGATAGTTTTGCATAATAGCGAAAAATTCATACGTGCATTAAAGAATTTTGTTTTTTTATTTTATTTTATTTACGTAGTTGCAAAATGTATCGAAAATTCTCGTGTAAATATTACCGCTCCTCACGATTAATGCGAATGCGTGAACGCTGTTTTATAATTAAAAAAAAAGTCACGTTATTTTCGAACGAGTGAATTGAGAAATCTGGAATAAAAATGTGTCACCAGGAGCGAAACGACAAACTGTAGTAATATTCGATATGCGGCGGATTGAAAAGCGTATCGCGGACCATTTATCCAAAATCCCACGTATGGTAAACTGATGCAGCCAGTTTTGCATCGCGGTTCACGAGGCAAGACACGTGTTTGATTACGCTATCTCGTCGAGTCGGCGGTATCCGCGTTTCCACGAGCGAGCGGGGGCGAGTATATGTATATGCGACCGGGGGAAAAAAAAAACAGGCCGCGCGCACCTCGCGCACGTTCATTTTTCATACTTGAATCCCCGACCTTCCTTGTGACGCAGCCAAAAATGGAGCTTTCTCACCCGAGAATTATCGGGTGGTGCAGTTTTTTGCGACCGTGAGAGAAAAAAGGAACGCGGACCGTGCATCGGATGCGGATCGACCGCAGATTATATACACGCGAGTGTACTTCACGCTGGGAAATGAAGGATTCTTTCGCGAGCAACGATTGAAATTGTAGCCCCCAGCCGCGTTTGACTCGGACTAACTGCCGCCGATCGATTATATTAGCCGCGGATCGAACTCCGATCCGCTGTTGTATCCGATGACAATCTGGCGAAACGGACCTCCCCGCGGATCCTTCTCGATCTCTCGAGAAGAGATCCGCAGTGGACGTGATCTATCTCGCATTACGTGAAATTGCAGCCGCAGCGTAATCTACATCAACCGCGATTAGGTCGCCCACGAGCTTCTCGCTTGTACACACGTGGGCGACATTTGGACCGTGGTGGACAAGCGCTCGGGAGACGCGGCGGTTTTTCGACGGCGAAAAATTACTGGCATTACATTTCCGCATGTCGTTTTGCGGTCTAACGAGTATCCCGCCGGGCATTCACGTGTACGTACATACATATATTCAGTCGGAATTTTTGCTGTTTTTCCCTACAAAATTTCATTGCGATTCACGGATGAATTGTGCGCGACGCTATCGTGAAGGATTTTTAATTGTGTCGTAATAGCAAAAAATTACTTCCGCCGCAGCTGAAGTTACGCTTTGCAATGTAATTCTATTCCGGTGGCGAAAAATTAACGGACGTTATTATTTTACTTACGATTAGCTTGACACTGGAATTACCGACGATATTTCAAATTTCAATTATTTAAGTGCTCTATATATTTAAAAAAAAAATAGGTTGAAGGTAAAAAGTAAATTGATCACATTAATCATTTATATAAAATAAAAGTCACATAAAATTTTGAAAAATGCACCATTATAAGTTTGAATAATTTTAAAAAAAATGGTACAACTACTACAAATATTAACACAAGAGCTGTATCAAAGTTTTAATATTTGCCAAATTCCGCTTAAGAAATGTATTGAAATATTTCTATATATGGCATTATTCTAAAGAATGGCGAATTATTTTAATTAATTAATTCGCTATATTAATTCCAACGGAAAACGCAGCGAAGCCTGGATTAATACTAATTGGTATAGTCTGCGCCCACGGTAAATGAAGGATTAGGGTGCGCGAAACCGCACGACTGCGGGTAATAGGACACAGTCTAGGAGCAGTTCCGGGCAGCTGGCTGGTCGAAAGCGATTAGGGGAAAACTTCTTTTCTCGGAAAAGCTGCTGTAACTGAAATTCCAGCGATCGCCCAGTGTCTGCAGGACTGGAGGGGGGAGAGGGGAGGGCGAGTTAGAGTCGCACTATAGGATGGGTGGACGAGATCGGATGGAAATGTTCGAAGTGTTCTCCAAACTCGAGCGATCCCGTAAACAATGTTTCCTTCCACCTAGATAATGTCAACCTTTATCGCACGCGTCGCCGAGTCGACGACGCGGAATCCTGCAGTTCAGTATTATCGTCCCGGATAAAACCGGCGAGACGAATAAACGACTGTGTGTGCTCCCTCGTGCGCAACACCGCCTCCCGATAGAAGACGCTCTGGACTCCTCTTCTAGGCGCTCACGCCCACTATATATGTTCAATTATGCAGTACAAAGAACAAAGGGGCAAACGGACGACGGGCAAAAGTTATTCTTATCTCCGAGTTAAATGGACCCGGATCCGGGGGAGAGACGAAGAGATCCAAGAAACTTTCCTCGTGCATATTTGATAATGTTTTGTGATCAATTATTCAATCACACATTTAAAGCAGGAATATATAATATATTTAAAATAAGAATATATATAATATATGCATGTGATTTTATATATACACACATATATTTCTCTACATTAAGCATGATTTTATTTCACGAAATTATTCAATCGTTAATTCAAAGTAGGAATATATAATGCATTACATTTAGAAGAAGAATATACAAAATGTGTGAAAAATTTTTTTATATGCACGTATATTTCTTTATGCTACACACGCGAATTTCTCCGCAGCGGTATTTTCCGTTGCACCTTTCGTCGAACCATATATCTTTTATCAAATTCCGATATACACCGCGATCTCCTATTTCTGCCGGTCGTCTATTTCTGGCGCGTAGGCAGGAAGCAAAACATTTCCGCAAAACGGGAATTGGCCGGTATCCGCGCGGCGGATTCCGTCTTACCGAGTAAAGGCGTATTAAGTCCCCGCGGAATGCGCACACGTATGGAATGTTTCCCGCGACCAATCGGTTCCGTCCGTTCGAAGTGCGCACGTATACAGGCAAACCCGATCTCAAGCCGCGCGAGAGTTTGCGCGCTACAAGCGCGTCTCGGAAAAGAAAAATGGTCTTCTCGCGCGACGTCTCTCATAAATAATCCCGCCTGTCACCCGCGCGCGAATTGCTGTCCGCGGTTCTTAAAGGTTTCTACGTCGTAACACACGCTGAACGATGATGTCTCACGGATCTGCTACGCCCCGGTTACGCAAATATCCTCGAGCCGCGCGTGCACGGCGCCGTTATTGTCATCCCGACGATGAGCCACGAAAATATCGGCGAACACGTCCGTCGGTGACGTCGTGCTGCCGGAGACGTCACATTGATATTCCGTCGCCGCAACACGACGACACGTTCCCGCGTCCCTCGAAACGTCACTTCTTCTCGAGCGGTTTTTTTTCCAGCGCGCGAACAGGCGTTTAGCTCTAATTCACAGTAACAAGCTGAATACCGCGGTACAAAATGTCGTTCGTTCGTTCGTTCGTAACGTGATCTCTATCGCGACCGGATCCGAAGCGCGAGAGAGAATGCGAGATGCGGGAAAGTCAAGTCGCAACGGCGAAAAGTTACCGAACAGGATCTCCCCCGAGGTTTCTCGCTGGAGAACACATCCTCCCCGCTCCTGCTCCGTTAGTATCGCGAAACTTAAGCAATTAACGTCGGGCCCTAGTCTCTATCGTCTGGCACTTTATCACGGTATGTGCGCCGCGTCGCGCGTGGATCCAGCACTGCACGAACCAGACGAGATGAAACCGTGCGCGGCGTCCGCTTTGTCTCTCGCTTGCTTGCGCGCGCGCGCGCGCGAGACGGAAATCCCTCTTCATTATGCAGCCCGTCGCTTGGTCTACGATGTTAATTTATTTCTCTCGTTTGTTAGCCAAACGACCCTTCGGCTCTGCACGCCGCGGCGAAGGAGACGCGCGCCCTGGAGAAGCTTTGCGCCGTGATGCGCAACGACCGCGGTAGAGTTTATGCGTTTCCTCGCGTGCGACGCGCCGGGTGCCAAGGGCGTGATGTAGGGCGTTTCGAATGGCGCTTATAGACCCTCTGAAATATCGCAATTGCACTTTGCCGCGCGCGGGTCACATGTCGAGGGCGCGGCAACGTGTCGCAGAAATATAACTCTTCGGAGTTCGGGGATCCGTTTCGATCGTGCTGGAGCGACGGCTGAGAAAGATACGCCCTCCCCGACAAAATTGCGCAAAATCCCTTGAATAAAAATGCCTTCGGCCGTGACAAGATTCCGCTGTTTGTCTCGATCGCGCTATATACATATATGTGTCACGGTCGAAGGCCCCATTGGCTCTAAAAATCTGGCACATGCGGCGTTTCACGCTCTATAAACAATGCCGTTGATTTAAGCGCTTGGCTAACCACGATGAATTCGTGTAAATATTATATTTATTCACTATGCAAACAATAGCCAACCCCCGCGATTTCTCAAATGTTAATTGAATGTTAATTAAACATTCAACTGAGTTATCTTTGTCCGAATAAAATTTAATATCTCTTTGAACATTTTTTTAATTTTTTTCCGGAAAGGGTCGGGAAAAGTGTTTTCACGTGCCTTCCATTCGATAAAGTATGTATAAAAACATGCTCACGTTCGTTGTTTAATTCTGGTATAAAAATTCTCAGGCAACTTCGACGAGAAAAAATATTCGACGGGGTCGATTCCGTATTCCCTCCGTTGCACCTCGCATGCCGCGGCAGCCGCTGGGGTGACGTCGGATTCGCGTCGGTTTTCATGCACCGTGTGCTCCAGTTTTTTTTTTCACGCTCGCGCGGCCGTGACGCGCGGGGCTTTCGCCGTTAACCGAAATTCCTCAAACGTAACGCCACGTAACGGAAACGTTGCCAAGAGCGTGCAGGCGGCGGCATCGTTCTATTCATAGAATGCCGGCGATATGCCTTCGGTATTGCTGTCGAACCTCCCGATGCATCAGGGAGGGGGGGAAGCGGCCGAAGTTCTCCCGCAAGTGATAGCGATAGTGCGTGCGCTTGGCAGAGGACCATCGGGACACGCGGTCGATAGGTGTACGCGCGTAATATCGGTACACGGTATACAACTACAGTTGAACTTCGATGCACGTTCGTGTGCGTGCACTTGGCAGAGAAGTTCTCCCGCGCGGAAGTTCGCCCGTGGTTCCGCATTGGCTACCACGAGGCTATTAAGGCCAACCGCGATCGGGGATTGCGTGAATCATCGTGGAGTCGCCTCTCGATGAATCGCGACGATCCCTGTACTTTCTCTCCGCGTATTGTTTACTCGACGCTCGCCAGGGAATTTTCTCGCGACTGCGGCGGCGGCCACGAATGGAAAATACGCGGAATCTCGATCGCGGGAATTTCAATTGGCAGAGACGATAGTAACGCGCGGAATGTCGATCGTACGAAAAATACGCGGCTATATACATCAAGCGCCTGCGGTGACAGTGGATGGAAGGTCGTCGCATTGTGCGTGCCGCCTCGCGGGCAAAGTCATTCATCTATTTTTGTGCGCGGGCCCAGCGGCGAGCTTCTATATAGCCCCGCGATCAGTCTCGCGTGAGCCTCGCGAACGCGTCGGCGGGAGGAAGACACTCGCGCTCGAACTTGAGCTTGACTGCGCGCCGAGTGGAGAACATTAGTCACACACGATGGCTCGAGTTATTCGTCTCGAGTAACGCGACGAGTCAGCGACGACGACGTGACACTTGGCGACGGACTAATTGCGAAATTCGTCACGGCGATTAGTCGCGGCGGCGTCCCTGCGAAATTCGCGCGAACCTTGAAGCCCCGCGAATCGCGCGGCCACGTTAATCACTCATGGGCCGTATCGTCCATCTCAACTGGCGAAGTAAGTAGGCACGCGCGGATTAATTACGTGGAATTCGTTGCGCCGCTTAATCGGCCCCCGCGATCTAAATTGCGCGAGCCGCGATGTTAGCGCGTTCGCTGTTAAATGACAGAATCTGATATCTCTGTCGCGCTATTTCAGTAAGTCTATGGAACTAAGAGCGTGATTCATCAAAGTTAATGATTTCTTGACCCTGAAAGTAGCTGTTAAAAATAAAAGAAAACAGATAATTTTAAAGATGCTAAAAGAAAATGTTTAAGGTAACTAATGATCAAAGAATCAAATTCTTGATTATGAAATCATGTACTTTATCAATAGAACAAATGTATTTACTTCAACTTACATGGCAGGAAAGGACTTAATTGGTCTACGATATGTGCTTAATCCACATTCATTCATCCCTTATAAATTAACTAATCCGACTAAAACCTAATGATCATAATAACGATACTACGATACTATGTTACGATCTTTACCTTATATTGCGCAAAATTCAACGGAAATACATAATTAGATCTGGAACATCGAATTTCTTTTGACAATTAAGAGTTTTGCGGCGACTGTAATCTCGTTTCCGGAATTAATGAAAATAGGGATCAAATGTTCATAACTTTAACAAGCGAACTGCAGAGCTGCTCGCTTCTGTGGTGTACTATACATTGTTGACGTTATTAGTATAGCGTGTCGAAAGAGCTGACGCCTGCTCGTCGTACCTTCGAGATTCCTTTGGCGATCTCCCAAAAACGCGACGTCGGCGGAGCTGAGCTTCCGGGACGTGTAAAACCCGGTAAAATCGAATTGATCTTTATCGCGAGCGAAAGACGAGCGCAGGGTGTACATTCTTTCGAGGTAACTGAGACCGACAATCTCTATTCCCCCTCCTCCTACCGCTCCTATTGTCCTCTTTCTCCTTTTATGCAGCATTCACGACACCCGCGACTTAATATTTATCGACGACCCATAGTAACTCATCTTCGCTCTCACTGACATCCAGTTATTTAGCCTTTGTGGTGTAAAAGAGCCGCTAAACACGAAGAGGAGCTGCAGTATATTTCTGCTGGAATATCGATCGTGCCGCTTTAATTTTGTTTGAAGCGAGAGAGAGCGAACGAGAGACGCGTATATAGTCGGTTACAATTGTGGACATTAATACGTTTGATCTTAAACTCGGCATTAGCGTACACACATTCGTAACTCATGCAAATCGATCATTATCTTTGTGCCCGTCTCTCTCTCTCTCTCTCTCTCTCTCTCTCTCTCTCTCTCTCTCTCTCTCTCTCTCTTTCTCTCTCGGTCTCATCTCGTTCCGCGCCGTTATATTCGGCGGTATATATTTGGAATTGCATTTCATTTTCGTCATCAAGCAATATTGTCCCCCGTCCTCGTCCTTTGAGCACGCTCCCATTCTACGGGTTTATTATCCCTTTGATATCACCACTCAATGACGCACATATTGTCGCAATTCTGCACTTCATCAATCTCGATGATGTTTGTTTGCCGTTAAATTTTATGTGACTGCGCTTTAAGCATTCTTGCGAAAACGCAAACGTGTAGATCAAGCTGAGTCTACACATAAAGTAAAGATACATTTTATAAAAGAAGATTGCGAAAGGATTTTATAGTGGCAGTTTATTAAATTATACATTATAAATTTTCGATAATGAGTTTCGCCTAATAGAAAATTCAACAAGGAAACAAGCCGCAGCTACTTTATCTTCCCGTTGACATTTTCACTCGCGATTTTTCGTAATTGCTGAAATTAATTGGCATACTAATTAAACGAGATCATACGTACGTCCCTTCGGAAATGAGTCTTTCCGAGTTTTCCAATAATTAATTAAAATTTACGCAAAAAGACTAATCGGGCGACACCATCGTATCGTGTTTCAACCGACATTCCTGTAAATTATTTCACGATGCAAACGAGAGGTACAATGGATCTAGTCACGGGGAAAAATGCACGTGGTATACCGTTAATGCCAGAAAATACTTTGACTGCAGCAGCTCTCTAAAATCGCCGGATTGATTTATTGATACGTATATATGTAACGCCGCGTCGATTACAAAGGGAATTTTTAAAGACCTCGCGCTGCGTTTAATCGTCGCCGAATCGGGAATGTGTCAACTTCTCGAAATCCACAACGGATTTTTCGGAAATCGACAGTCAGCAGTCAATAGACGTGCGCGCGCGCGCGAGAAGCTTTTTGTTCCGTAGCTTCGTACGAATGTGTGCCCGTCCTCTGGAAAATCGACGTATCCTTTTTTTGTGGCGAACGTCACGATGCCATCAACGACGCGTATGTCGGGCTCTCGCAACGCGACGGACAGATTTTCGTCGTCAACCAGTCAGCGGAGTGTCCGTTGTCGCGAACGAAGACAAACGTAATTTGAGGACCGCTGGCAAACGGCATCGGGCAGATTTCGCCGTGACCCGGTTTTCCTTTTTCCCGTGGACCACGTCATATGTACAAATGCTAGTTAATGAACGAGTAATGCTGATTATTAACAAGAGATCCATAAAAGTCATTGCTGAAGGCTTGTAATCGAAAATGTATTTAGTGTATAATACGCGTAATAAATGACTTGATTTGATTTAACGACTGGCTTTTGCCACCGTTAAAGTCTTTAATAAATTTTTATCGTAAAAAGAAGACACGATTATATTACTTGAGTATATTACTTGATGTTACATAAACGAGCGTACTCGCTTTTGCAAGCGAGTTGTAATTGAAAAATGTCTTTTGCGTGGGACGTGAGTAATGAGCTTGATTTAATTTAACGATTGGCTTTTGCCACCGTTAAATTCCTAATGAATGTTTGTAATTGCAAGAAGAAGACACAATAATATTACTTGAGCGTTATTTAACGTTACGTAAAGTAAGCGAGCGTACTCGCTTTTGCAAGCGGTATAAATATACCCGTATCGCCTTTCGATCAAGAAATGACTTAACGGATTACGTTGTCCCATCTGTGCAACCGCGGTGCAGCGAGTAAGCCGATAAGTCATTCCCGGCGAATACATTGATCGTAAATACACCACCGCCTGAGTAACCGTGACGTTTCGCGGTAGAGCGATCGCGGGCAACGAGCGATGTCCGTAATTCCGTTTGCGGACGATTCGATGGGGACTTTTCTCTGAGCGAGCGCGCGTTCGTCCGACTTTCGAAAATTCGCGAGAATATTCGACGAACCGACGGTCAGTCAGCCAGCCAGCCAGCCTAATCCGCATATCCCGCCCACGGTGTTCTGACCGGTGTCGAACTTTTTTTTCTGTTGCAGAGCCGAAGAAGGAAAAGACTGAACAGAATGCGAATGGCGCGATATCGCCGAGCGGCGGCGGCGGTGGCGGTGGCGGTGGTGGCGGTGGTGGCGGCGGCGGCGGTGGCGAGCCGCGTGCCGCCACGACCGGCTCGTCGGCGGTGCCGGGCCCGGCCACGGATGCCGGGAACCAGCACAAGCCGAACAGGCCGAACACCCTCGACGCCAGGGTGGTAGCGAGGAGGCTGATCTTGTTCGACAGTGAGTACTGAGTACACACTCGCCGTTCTGCTCTATACTCTCCTCCGCGTGTCGCGTCGCGTACCGTCATCGCTCAGAGAAAAGTTTGGCGGCAAAATCGAGACTGAAGCGTCAATCGTAACAAGCGATTTCGAACAACGAAGGGTGGAATTAGTGGAGATTGTTTCGGTGAACAGAGAAAGAGAGGGGGGGAGGGGAGAAAGTTACCGAAAAGGACTTTACTAAAAATATGTATTATCCTCTAAGGAGTCTCCTAATAGGAGAGATTAAAATAATACTGACAATAAAATATGTATATGATATAATACATGATGTAAACATAATCAAATTAAAGCAAGTGCTATCGCAAAATGAGGAACGATTAACTGTACATTATACAAAACTCAGCGTTTATATTGCTCGAACTATGTCTTAATTTTTCCTTTGTACATTTTTAATTTGCAATTGCTTAAAAAAAGTATCTCTTTCTCGCATTTTCTCGGTGGCTGCGTATACGCAACTTTATAAAAGATCCGCAGGTGCATCGACCGGCATAAACTTGAGTTTATATTCTTTATGCAGCTATCGTTATGCAACTTATATAGAAACTTTCGAATAAGAGTTTTCTCTCTACCCTGAGGGTCATCAGTTTATAAGGCACAATAGCATATTTCTTTTATGCGCTGACTTCGTGTTCGACGAAGAACAGTAACAGCATTCCCGCGAATTCGTGCTACACGAATATAATTATTCTCGAATAAACACGGCACACAGAAAGTTCGGTTATTAAATTTAGTTGTCTCTTTGACGACGCTCGATGATATTTACATATTTTTAATATTTATTAGAAACTGAGAAACTAAAAGAGTGCAGACGAGTTTAAATGTACGAGAGCCAAATCTATCTCTTATTACAAAATTATTACAGCTTCGCGGTAATCGATCGCGATAGCATTGAAATACAAATACAAAATTTTCCAATCTTTACACTTTATCGCCCGCTAGCTACATATTGAAATTTTTATTAGTCAATCCGGACTGCTAAAAAAACTCCTATACGTGATACATTTTAGAATGCAATGTCAAGTGAAACTATCTTGACTGATGTTTAAATAGTTTTCTATCCGTTCTTTACATTTTTTTAAGAAAATAAAATTCTTATTCAAAGAAATAAAATTCCGAGAAAAATTTCTGCGAGAGATCAGAGACGCTGCTATCAGCATCACGTATCCAATAAAAGCTGATAATAGCATGCATGTCCGGGAAATACATTTATTCAAATAAGTTTGAGATTAATCGCACTCACACGCACAGTGCAGACTCGCGTGATAACGTCGCGCGACCTGATGTGTATTTCCCTTAAAATTTTCGCGATAAATTTCGCAACCGGGTTGGAATCAAATATGTGTTGGTGATCAAACCGGACGATCCTCGGGGAATGCGTGGTAGCCGAAGTATCTCGCCCGGTAACCGCCTGGAACTTCGTCCTTTTGTGTCAGAATTTAGGTGCGCGACATTATCAAATGGCCAACAGCGCGGCAGCCGCGCATCCGCCGACTTGTTTAACATTCCAGCCGATACCGGCCGTGGAGCGTTATAACGATGGGTCGTTATATTCATGAAAAAAATACGTCGGTCTTTATGAAATGAAATTTTTAAAATAAAAAAAAGGCAGTCGCGAGGCGGCAGCGCTAAATTAAAAATTCCGCCCGGCGTACCGGACGCGCGATAGTAACGGGATTTAATAATAAACAAATTCGGCGAAGCCCGCAAAAACCGGTGTTTCGCAAGTCTCATCATAGCAGCTGCAACGAGCGCGAGCTCGCTGGCATTCGTTCGTTTGCCAAGATATTGTTGCTCCTGCGAATGAATCACGTTTCTCGTGACAACTGGCTTCGCTGCAAACACTTTATCGGACACGCAGGCGCGTGCTTCTTTCACATATCTTCTTTCCTACTTGATGCGATGGTGATGTTCAAGCAATTTGGAAATAATCTACATAAACATTTGCGTCTTCTCTTTACTTTAATACTAGGTAATAAAAGCGTTTTAATTTTGCGATCGAATTTAGAAACATCGACAGAAAAGGACAAATGATATTAAACCGACACCAATAAGAATGAAATAATAATCGCACGAGTGTAGATATATGATTATTTTTAACTCGATGTGATATTACAACCTGTGTGTTTTCTTTCTGCTTTCAGTGGACAAAGGGGTGTTGGATCAGAGCGCCGACAATCAGCAGGTAATAGAAAGATGTTATCCATTACCACCTCAGAATACGCTGATGCTGTCGGAGCTCCCGGAGCCGCCGATACCGTTGAGCGAAATCGGCCCTATACCACCCCCGCCGATGTTCAGCTCCCCGAGTCCCACTTTGCTGGCGAGACAACGGCAAATCCCGCTCTCGGATTGCGAGGACGAGGGTAAGTGTGTGACGAGACACATTAATGCCGCGGAAGAGTATTGGAGCAATTAATTGGAGCAATTAATCACACGATAGAACCCCCTTGTCGCTTATTAGATTCCTCTCCTCTCTGTTGGCACGGTTCTGCGATGACCGATAAAATCAGCGGCCGTCCCGTATAAACGGTATATATACGCGTGCTCTTGCACGTTTTTCTGTTATTCTGATTTTCAATATCGCCGTTGCAAAGTTATGAAATTACGGTCACGATAACGGCGATGCATATCGTTATTGGAATTATTTAATACTGTTTACCTCATTACCGGGGAATTTAATTTCGTTGTTAATTATTTGCGCTAATTGATAACCGCAATTTCCTGTTGTATTGATGCGCTCGCCTCGGCGACGCGTGCCTATTTATTGACTATCGATCGTCACGATTGTGTCATTGAATAACCCATAAATTAACCCCAACGTAGCGCGTAATTATGTGAATCCGAAAGAGCAATCAACACGTCCGCACGTTTGAATGCATTTATTTATTATGCACAAGTCACTGAATTTGTTTTAAATATATTTACTTGAATTTTCCGAGCTTTCGACGAATGACAAAACAGCCGTTCGATCTTTTTTTTTTTTATCGGGTGCAAGCCTGAAGGATATTTGATTTCCACGTACAAATTGATTTGTAATCGCGTTTTTCGTCGACTTGGAGGAAGTCCGTTGGTCACGCGAGTTTTCTTGCCGCTTGCCCCGACAGATGAGGAGGACGTCGACGTGGAGGAAGAGGACGACAATATGTACCTCTTCAGGATGTCGCAGCCCGATCCGGCGATCGACACGTCCCGTGTCGAGGAGATACCGGCGAAGGAGCCCAAGTTCCACGCCGTGCCGCTTAAGAGCGTCCTGAAGAAACGGGGCTCCGGAAGCGGACCCGGCACCCCGCAGAACACGCCGACGCAGGAGAACAGGCCGCTGACGCTTCGCCAGGAGCTCCACGCCTCGTTCAAGTTAGTGCCCTCACCAGCAACTCGCAGAATTCGCTTTACACATGCCCGAGTATATCCATCGCTGCTGAAGCGTTCGAGAAGGGAAAGTTATGACGGGAATCGGAGAGAGAGATTCTAAGCTGTCAAAATTACTTCCGTTGTTACACCTTGATTCAAAGCGTCTGGAAAAGAGGAAAATTACGCGGAAATACAGTTTATATATAACCGTGATAAATGATTAGTGATACCTAAAAAAAAAAATGTAGCATGGCTATACGTTCTTACTACTTAATTTTTTTTCCTTAAAAGAATGCAATTTGTGGGGAAAATCAGAGTACAAAAATGAGGAGAATCCATAATTTATGAGGCTCATTTTAGACACTTTGCTTGAAAAATTGTAAACTTGATTTATTCAAGTTTCTAGAAATGCAATCGTCTCTTTCGTAACTTGACAAAATCATTAGAATCGTAAACGAAACTCGTAGATTGTATCACTTTGAATCAGCTCTTTGCAACAATCGCCGCAGCATTTACGAGACAAAAAGTCGTGGAATGTAAAGCGCAGGTATTTAAGGATTCCTCTCGAACGCTTCGCACCGAAATTCGAAACTCGCCGTAAGAATCGGGCGCTCTTCGAGAGTCACCCGGCGCACAATCGCCAGGATAATCCGCTTCCTACGTCGACTTTTCTTTAATTAAAAATCGTTCTCAAAAGCCCGCTTTCTCGCCGGGTCTCTCTCTCTCTCTCTCTTTCGCTGTTTGATATCGAAAGCCTCCGGAAAGCATCGGATCTACAAGCAGTGGCTTCGAGTGGTCCTGCTCCAGCGTGGTATTATTACGCTCGGCCTTAATGAAAAGAGTACGAAGCAGACGTCGAAGAGCCCTAATTTTTTCCGAACGTAATCCTTTAATTTCCCGTCTCGCTGCTCGTTATAGCTCTCTCGGCGCAGCCGCTCGCGCGTGGGCTGCCCGGGTGAATAAATCTCTTGGACTATCCAAATTTATACAATGGCAAGCCTCATTTAAAATATAATTTGACATTACGGTGGCTCTGAGAATATTAAATGTATGGATATTAGGCTTTCAGAATATTAACACGTTGCCACAGTAGTCATCTGGCGTCTGATTTTTCAGTGGCGCCTCTTGGTGGTCACTGGTGGTCAGCGTTATCGAATTTTTTTAAAACGCTTGTAAAAAAAATGAATACATTTAACATAAAATTTTGAATGGCATAAGTAGCTAGATAAAAAGTGCACAATTTATACTATTCGTGAAGCTAAAGTCTTATTTAATCACATTACATTTATTTATTAGATAACATTACAAAATTTATTATAATAAATTTTTTTAAAATTTTGAATGACATAAGTAGCTGGATAACAACACAAAACAGAAAGCGCACAATTTATTTATGCTACCCACGAGGATTAAATCTCGTTTAAGCTATACAATAGCTTATTATTATATATTTATGATAATGAAAATTCCATTCTGTGGCGTATGCCATAAATTATACAAAAATTAACTGAGCAGACAATGTTGTTAAACGTACGCGATATCACTCGCGGCGATTTACGATGTAATCCGAAACGCGAGACGGGATTATTGAAGGGAAACGTACGCTCTCTCTCAGGCGAGTACTCATGGAATGTACTTCGTGCACCCGTCATTAACATGTCAGTCACTAGTAAAGCATCGTATTTTTCTTATGCTTAACCAGAAGGCCACCGTTGAGGCCTAGGATGAGAATATGGTAATTGGTCATTGGTCTAACTAAGCATGTTTGCAAACCGATGATATATATATACATATATGTAAATATATACGTATTATGTATATTATCCTTACGTTTTTGTCTTACATAACGGCGCGGTTGATCGCGAGAGAACCAAAATGTTCTAGTCTCTCCTCCTTTCTCTCTCTCTCTATCTCTCGGTGACTCCCGTTGCGCGAGTCACGCGAGGCGCCGCCGTGAGCATGGCAAACGTCCGACGTTTTAAGCATGAGAAAACCTTAGGGAAACCCATGAAAAATCTCTTGCGTCTTAACGCTTGTCACGCCGCCACCATTCGATCACGCCACAACACACCATGTGAGTCGAATATCGCGCGAGAGATGGGACGGAGTTTGTTATTTTCCCTTTAACGCGTGAGATCGATCAATCCTCGCGAGTCGCGATCCGTCATCGGTCGACAATTTATCAATTTACTGCCGTATCGCACGCGAAGTAACTTGCGCAATTTGCTTAAGTCGGATAATTACGACGAGAAGAAGTGCCGGTTAACTAATCCGTTTCTGTAAGTATATACGACTTTCCCTCTCCCCCCCCCCCCGCTTCGATTTTCACGATGCATTTATATTAAAATTATCCGATTATTTCGATTTATATTTCGTATGTTAAATCCTGTTGTACATACAAAGAAGCATGTAGCCCTTTTTATATTGATAATTATTTCTGTGATGTATCTGACCTTTAAATACCATGTTTCATCATTCTAATAATGGATAAAGTATATAAATTATGATTATTATCTATAAATATTACATCCTCATCTGTAACTTCTCTGTTATCGCGGTTTTCTGTAGAAAACGAAGGAAAACGAACAAGATTATTATCTAGTATTTTTTAATTAATATAAATCGTATTAATTTGTAAATTATTTTCCAAGACCACATACATGGCTTTCATTTAAAAATTAATGTCTTTTATTGATGTTAAATTAAAATGTATATTTCACATTGCCACACGCGAATCTTGAGCACGTTACAACAGGAAACGACAGTACGGTCGTAGCTTTTGTTCGTATTACATTATTGCAGCTTTGATGCTTTAAGCGCGCCGGCTTTGAAAACGCTTTGAAAATATTTAGCCCGAGGCACCTCGCTTCTGACGTCACGCACTTCGCTCGAGAAAAAGAAAGATAAAGAATTAAAAATTTAGGTATTAAAATAAAGATACAGTTGGCACACAGCAGGGCTGTGATGTGCCTCACGTTTGGACTTTCATTGAAATTTTTGATAATTTCGCAATATTAATTATCCTTAGGAAACGTGAAGCGCAACACACGCGCGCGCGCACACACACACACACACACCTACAAAGAGATAATTAAAAGTCCCGACAAATTTTGGAAGTTACTATAATATTAAATGCAAATATTATGAAAGGATCTTGCGATAAACTGCCGCGAGGAGGGAGAAAAAAACTTCTTGTCGGGAACACTGCGCGTACACGTAGTCAAGAGAAAACTCTCGCGCTAAATATTCGCGAAACATTTACCATCTCTTAGCGCACTCTCTATTCCTCGAAGAAAATTTTCCACGATAACTTCCAAAGTTTAAATCCAAAAATGCTCCATACGCTGCAGCAAGGTAGTGGCGCTTACGGATCGATCCAAGGACAGCGAGTTCGAACACGTTGAATGCGCCGGATCACGGTTAATTTCCATGATTGTTGCAATTACTGTTCAATCAGGGAAGAGGTTTGCCCGCGTGGCCCGAAATTTTCGCGGATAAATTTTCCCCGTCGCGCGAACGTGTCGCCGACTTCAGATCGCGCGCGGTCTGTGTGGTAACGAACAATAAAGTTTCGCGCGTATGTGCCGGCATTCAACGTGTCGAACGGTAACAGCCGGACTCTTGGGTGGACGGGCGAAACGTACGCGCGAGAAGTCTGTCGTTTCACGTGGCGTGCCTCCGTTGTTCTCGACATGTCACACACTATGCATCTCTCCCTCCCGTCCCTTCCTCCGCCCCGGCATATATACCCCATATACCCCATTCGCATCTCGTTTCTCTTGTAGCACCGTAGAGTAGAACATTGGTTCACGTAGCATCAACCAGCGATTGCGTGTCAATCGGAGTTTCCGTATTTAACGATCTCGCACGTCCCCGTGCCTCGTTCTTTCAGCAGTCGACCGGTCAGATTCGGCCTCGCTCTACCCTGCACGCTGGAGAACAAGGAGAACGCGAGGCCTTACGTCATCCGAGAAGACGCGGACGGCGACTCCGGCGACGGGCAGGTCCTCTACAGGGAAGATTACGACGACGAGAAAAGTGAGTCGCTCCGCTATCGATTTTATAAAATCTTTCATCTGCGAATTGATCGACGATCGTTCCATAAAAATATTCATTGATTCGAAATCGTCACTTAATACTGCAAATCTAACAAGTGTGTAACAAGCGCCTCTTCATACGCCTGTAATTTAGTTTCCCGTGTCAAAATAACACTATATTTAAAAAAATCGCACACTATAGTGCGTTATTTTTACACGGAAAATCACACACACATAGAAGGAGACACATTTGGATTTGCGGTGCAATATCGTATCCTGTTTATTCTGTCACACGGTCGCACATCGATTGGAGGGAAAATAATAATGAAATAGCTGTTTGTTTCTTGCTCAATTGACGATTAATCAGTAATAAATATTAATTATCGTTAGTAATTATCATTAATCTATCAATTAGTTTATGCAAACTGCATAAAGTATGCATTAAATAGAGAGCACAATAGACGAGGCCACAATATTGTGGCATAGTTTACGTCGCGATAATCAATGTAAATAGAATGAATTTTGCAATTCGATTTTTCGTCGATGTTTTTTTTTGCAGCACGTGCCTGCCCCTCGGCAATCAATTAGTCAGATAGTAACTTTATGTTGCTTCCCGGAATTTTGATGGACGTTCCACTCTCTCTCGTTACGTTGATGAAAAACTGCAGCGCGGGTCGCGCCGGATCGATGGTAGCCTTTCGGCGAGAGTCAATCGCATCGTTTTTCGCGGAAAAATAAATATGCTCTGTGCGCGGCGCCCTCAAAGATTTATATCGAAATTCCGCCGCAACCAGAAGCTTAAATCGACGGCGCATCGTGTGTATCGCGATAAAAATGCGCGGTCACGAATGCAGTTACGCGAAAGCGGGGGCCATGTTTATTTCACGCCCCTGCTCATGCAATTTTCCATCGAGATATGAGGTTTCAAACTCCCGACGTGATTCGGTTGAATGGACTTCCGAACGAATTCATAAATAGTCCCGCGTCGTGTATTTGCGATAACGTCTCTCTCTCTCCCTCTCTCTCCATTTTCCCGCGCGTGGGGAAAAAGAGAGACCGCTCTCTAAATCTCGAGGATAACAGCAAGGGAAGAAAAGCCGAGTCAGTCGCAGGTGTCAGACAAACTTTACGGAAGGTGGAAAAAAAGAGAAAAAAAAAAGAAGTTGAGGAAAACTCTCGAGATGGGCTTCAAACGTTTGAAAATTCGAAAGAAAGTGAAAAAAACTTCGATGTGCCGGCGTCAAATAATCAATGTAAGCTCTCCTCAAAGCGACTTGAAATTCATGCTTTCGCATTTGGCATTTGGCTGAATGAATCCGTTCGTAATTCATGGTATATGTACCGAACCGGGCGCAACAACGCTATATAAGGATATTCGCGCTTAATCTTTAAACGTCCGGAACTGAATTGTAACTTTCTCGCGTTACAACGTTCTTTATTTGCGCTTCGCCTCTTCTTCAGAAGATTGCGCATAGACGGTTAATTATTCGTCGACGGGAGGATTTTGTACAATCGGCGTGCGAAAAAAAGAAATAATCCCTCTGCCGGGAGTCTCCCGGGGGCCTGTGTATAGCGCGACCGCTCGCCGGATTAGCAGCCGATCCCGCGGGAACGTCGCGTTGACTTTTCCCACGATACATCCGCGCGATTTTATTCAACGCGCGTTGAAATCGCGCGACCGGAGATTAATTGTACTCGCGCCAGGTCGTACATATGTAAGCGGACACTTAGGAGAGGTGGTTTATATTAATCCCCGAAAATAGCTGGCAAGTCGCTCAGTCTCTGGCCGCTCTTCCATCCGGATTTATATTCCGCGCGGATTTTCGCTCGCTGAATTTTTATTAAACCGCGTAGGCGTGGACCGCGCGCGATCGTGCAGTCGCTTCCTCGAGTTAGTTAAGTCGATCCCTAAATTCGTAAATTACTTCCTCGCTCGTTTCGAACTCGTTCTCGTGCGAGAGGTGGTGTTTCGGGGGAGGATAATTCCCGAAATACGTGGCGGCTACGCGACGCAGAATGGCCAGTGCGAAGGCCAACGGTAATTAATACCGTCGGAGCGACGATTTCGATCCCCCTTCGGACACGCTTCGCGGCACTTTTCCCCTTCGGAATCGCATTCGTAGGTGAGATAGAGCGAGAGCGATGACACGATGCTGTCGATATGGACCGCGTCGACGGTGTCGGTCGTCTGCGCCTCGATCGAGCCGGCCGAACACGCCCCGCTGCTGTTGCATCGCAGCTTCAGCTGCTCGTCGATCGTGGAGGGTAATTAATCAGCAATCGTGACGTGATATCGGGCGCGAAATTAATTAACATCGATGCGCACTTCGCGGTGGACGTCTGATGCGAAATTCATTCTAGACTTTACATGCTGATTTAACTCTATGATGAAAAAAAAGGGAATCATTTAATACATTAAATCAGAGGTTTTCAACCCTGGGTGTGCCGCAATGGTGTCGCGAAAATTTAGGAAAAGGTAAAAAGAAGTGAAAAAATTTAGAAATAAATAAAGACTCGAGCGCGAGATGAAAGATATTTTAAAAATTGTGAAAATTGTCTAAATTACATTGCATTTACTCTCATTTAACTAAAGCAATATCGTTATTGCAATAGAATCACTTTTAAGAAAAGATAAAATACAAAATAAGACCTTCGGAAACTTTACTTTTTATTTCCGAATGGCGCGCGTATTGACGGTATCTGATAAAAGATCTATGCTGAGCGATGAATCGTGTGCACTTAATAATAATGCACCTTGACAAATTTGGCCCGTTATTTAACTGGTGTGCCGCAAACTGAAAAGTGTTGAAACACGCTACGGTAAATGATTACCTTGCAATTTATTCATTTCCGTTTGTTAATGTCTGTGAAACGTAATTTGCCCCGGTAAAGCGATATTTTCTCCGCGGTTATCGGAGACGCTGTGAACCGAATAAGTGGTTTAACGAGCTAAACAGATTCGACACTTTCTATTTCGACAGGCCGTTTGGCAGCCAAGATCGCGCGCAAGGAATCGCTTTCGCTGAAGCTCGCCCTCAGGCCGGACCGGCAGGAGCTCATCAACAGGAACATCCTTCAGCTGCAGACGGACAATGAGAGGCAGGAAACGAAGGAGGCCATTGGCGCCAAGCTTATCAGGTGAGAGAATTGTATTCGGCTGTCTGTTAAACAGCAATTCGCACAATTGCATCAAGAGGACTTCGGACACGCGGCTCGTCTGTATTTTCGTCAAAGTCGTTTGGCAAATTGGCACGTCGTAACGAATCCTCTTCGTCTAATTTAAAATTACGTTTAACAATCTACTTGAGAGAGTCTCGAGGGGATCCCCTCCGGAGTGAATTAGGAAATCATATAAATTTTCACTTGAACAGCCACGCCGTCAGTTAATTATGAAAATATAATTACTCTAAAACGTCGCGATGTAACGAAAGCTCTGTAAAACCAGCCGACGATAGAATATCGATGAAGTCTCGTTATCTTCTCGCCTTCTTGCAATTTTAATGTTCGCGATGCGGATAATCTCTCTCCGTTTTTTCCTCGCTCGTCAAAGAATTCATTATTAAAGTCATTTTTCAGTAATAATGTGTGTGGAATTGCGTGTGTATGTATAATTTTTTTCTGGGATTTCTTCGTTTTCCATCGACGTCAGTCCGTCACGACTGATCCGGTTCATGTGAAAACGAGCTTGAAATAACAGCTGTCTCTCGTAAAGATTACGCGCGAATAATAGGACGAGTGCCGCGGTGAATCACATTGTTTGCACAAAGCGGATGCCTCGCTTTCTCCCTCGAATGTCTCTCTCCCGCTCGTGAAGGAAGATTAAAGCGGCCGATGAACTTGCATTGACTCTCGTGCCATTTTCATTTCAGGCGGCTGAGCATGCGGCCGACCCAGGAGGAACTTGAGGAGAGGAACATTTTGAAAAGTAAGTTCGGCTCTATTCCGTTAATTATGATCGGGGATTCCGAGATCGAGTTTATGAGAACAAAATTTGAAAGAGAAATAGCTCTCCATTAATTTTGTAAAAATCATAAATTATCTACGTTTTAATTCGGGATAACATTGTCTGTTTTACGCTTCGCCAAATCGAGATACGAGTTAAAGTCTAATCCTAATTTTTCTTCGCTTCTGCAGAGCAAAGCCCTGCCGAGGAGAAAAAGCAGAAGGAAGAAAAGAAACGCTATCTCCTGCGAAAGCTGAGTTTCCGACCGACCGTTGAAGAACTCAAGGAGAAAAAGGTAAAACGAAAAAAAAATTCCTTTGTAAATCCTCACGAATTTTTGCGGCGCTACTTGTATTTTTTTTTTTTAAGATAGAAATTGTATGCCGAAAGATGTATTTGCCGAGTTTCAGTTCGACTGATATTTTATCGCGTCTCATTTCGCGGAGATGCTATTTTCCTTCTGATAAGGGATTCCTTCTCGCAAGAGAGCTACGATAAAGCCGTAAAAGCGAAAACCAATATACTTATCTTCTCCCCTTCGCGTTCCGCAGATTATCAGGTTCAACGACTATATCGAGGTAACGCAGGCTCACGATTACGACAGAAGAGCCGACAAGCCTTGGACGCGGTTAACTCCGAAGGACAAGGCTGCTATTAGGAAGGAGCTAAACGAGTTCAAGAGTTCGGAGATGGCCGTTCACGAGGACAGCCGACACCTCACCAGGTACTTGACGCTCTACGAATTTATCGCGGTGCCACTTTAAAAGCACATTTGGCACCAACTCCAGCATCTCGCTAGAGTGCCCCGCGAAATATATGCAGCCTTGTAAAAATCGAATTGGAGCACGTATAATGAAACCGTCTTGAATTGCCAAAACGCGAGACTATCCTCGATTAAATTTAATTATCTAATGGAAGCCTCCTCTCAAAGCCTGTCTAAAACTTCTGTAATTATTTACGCTTAGTTTGCGAAAACTTTTGAAACTATCGCATATATAATTGGGAAACTTTTGATATTTTTTATAATCTTTTCTTTAATTTATGACACGTATATCGATTTCGTAACTAATACCCTTGATTTTTCAATTGCAGGTTCCATAGGCCATGACAATTGCAATGTGTTGAGGTGCTACAGTGTGGTGCGGGTATACGTGAAGGTGCAGTGTGGTGGCTTCGTGTTGAGGCCGGGTGAAGAAGAGAAGGAAGAGAAAATCGGCTATCGTTATACTTCCGGATTTTACTTCCGGAAACGCGCGATACTCGTCCGATCGGTGACGGTGATTTCTTTGACGTTGCTGCGTCGTGTCGTTTCGTCGTTGTCTCGCCAAACCGCCATCCCACTGGCGCCTCTTCCGTCACTCGTCATTTGTACACGTCAACGACAAACGCCACCATGACGTCGACGAAGATTGTGATAGGGTGACTCGCCCGCCCCGTCGAAGAGGACTTGGCGGGTCGCTCGCCGATTTCTTTTCATAAGGGTCGTTCACACCCGTGCTTGGCCGAACAGATTCTTCGCGCTCTTTCCGATCACCTTACAAGCTACTCTTCATCTTTGTATCTTCGACACTGATCTCGTTATAGTAACACGCGTCAAGGCGTTTACATTCTCAAGATATCTTGAAAATATTCTTAAAACTTTGCGCGACAAATTCTATCAAGTAGATACGCTACGCGCGAGTATCTCCTTCTGCATTATTAAACGGAACATCATTGAAGCTTAAAACTACGATCTATCTGTCGGGCTCAGCTCTTGAAAGCTTGCCGTTGTGAAAATCAAAATGCTGTATAGTAAATAAGACTTTTTTATCGAGACGCTCGTGTGTGTGTCCGCAACTGTTTACTTCTGAATAAGAATCGGAAGTCCCTTTTTAATTACGTATAATATATATATATAATATATATGTACCTGTCTCATTCATAATTTCTTGTTATGAATTTTTTTTAAATTATTTTTCTTTGTTGTACAATATATTTAAGAATCGTATGAGAGTGAGACGTAAAACGCGTCTGTCACGAATGTATTTTAGCGATAAAGAGATTACGTACAATGGAGGCGCGTGTCGCACGCATACCGATGCGTGAGAATGTACAGATTAATCGCGTGGAAATTAAAGATCGCGTTTAAAATTAAGCGCGAGCGTAATTCCATAATGGACACTACGAGCGCGCGTGTGAACATACCCTTAAAACATGTAAAACACCATTTTGCAATCAAGCTAGCTCATCAGTGTCACCTGGCATCGTTGTATATGTAAATGTCTCTCAAGTTTCGAGCCATCGTAACACACGCAGAGATATGCGATATATCTCGTTGATATCACAAAAGAAAAAGAGAATACTCGAATATTCGAGGTAAACTGAATATTCGAGGATCAAACGGGAGGTACATCACATTACAAGCGATATATATCGTAAATATAAACGTCGAGTAAAGTGAGTTCGGTTTAGTTGAAAAAAAAAAAAAAAAAAAAGAAATGTTTTAGTATTAATATTTTTATACGTTGACGAATGAACAGCAGAGAGTTTTTCGCAAAATCATTTTTCGATAATAATCCTCGTTTTTTAATGATTAAGATTGTATTCGGCTGACGTCCGAAAATGTGATTTACGATAATTCCACGTTCTCACGATTTATCGCGCGGTATCTCCGCGCAGAGAGTATTCATTGCTTGAGACTTCTCACTAACACTATTACGTGCATAGTTTGTTAAGCTCTTCGTATACACCGCGCGAGGAATGAAAACAGTCATTCGGTGTCTACGACAATCGGTCCGACTGTTCGATCGACAAAAAAAAAAAAAAGAAACTGTTTTCCTTTTACTGCCAGGTATCACTCTCTCGTGGAGCTGCCTTGAGGAGCAAGCGCTTACGATTATTAATCTAAAGAAAAAGAAATAAAATAAATAAAATTAGACGTACACTCCGTTCGTGGGAAAATCATAAATGCGTTGTGCAATTAAAACTTTGTACAGGAGTAGGTAGCGTGTACATTAGTGAATATTATTATCATCATTGTTATAATATCGCTATAGGGACGCTCTATGGTCCTCGTTAATTTCGATCGCGTGCGCGCTTTTAATCACGGCAGTGTTAAATTCCTTAAGAGCAGATACGAAGATCGGTTGTTGTTCCGTATTCGTTGAGTGCGAATAAAGTCACGAGTAAAATCTCGTTGAAAAAAAAGGTATAAAATGCATTTACGATAAATACGTACGTGTTGGCTACGTATTTTGAAGAATATATTCACTTCAGTGGCCCGATAGTAAAAGAAAAATATATCGTTAAAAAAAAAACACCGGGGATTCACCCTCGGCCATTTATTATCAGATTAATTTTTATGCTCGCATCAACTGCACCGGAGCACCAACGTTACTCTGCTCACGTAAAAGCAATCTGGTGGGTCAACAGTGAATTGTAGTTCTAAGTTATTAGTCCTGTCTATAATACTGACGGAGAAGAGAAAAAAAAATTGAATTAGGCAGAATTAGCGCTAACTGACGCCGGTGAATACCGGCCCCTTAGTATCGAAAACTCGTTCACAATTCCGTTCTTCTCAACTGCGAGTAGAACGAGGAAAAAAAAAAAGTAGTCGCGTTACAAATCGCCAATGTTGCGCGCAAATTTGTATCTAGATCTCTTAGCTGATCGAAAGAACGAAGTCCAACGACGAAGGAGAAAAAAAAATGGAATAGGTAAAAGACGAGGAGACACGCGTGCCTCGATGTGTGCGATGTCTTGCACGCTTATCTTTGGAAGCTTCTTGCATCCCCCCCCCCCTCGCTTGTCCTATCCTCCCCAGTTATGCGAAACCGACCCTCCTGCTCATGTCGCCGTTGACGCGGACGGAGGTTCGTCCGTACCTCCTTGTTTCGGAGAACCGGCGAGCGAAACCAAAAATAAAAATAAAAGGGAAACAGAGAGATCGCGAGCTTACGATCTTGCGCGACACAGGCGAATATCTACGGCAGCGGTGAGTAAAACGAAGTCGCGGTCGACAGTCTACTTTCCTCTCCTCGTTTAGAAATCCTAGTTTTTAACGATCGTCCAATGGGGTGAGAGGATCGGTGTGTAATGTGTCGATCTTTCTCTTAACCCGTCGGTGAACTCAGCTGTTCGATATTAATTCGTCAACTTCGAGGTCGTCGAAGGTATAAAGGACGAGGACGTCTCCTACCTTCGGGAAATATACCACGAAGAAGCACGTCATAAGGAACGTCATAAAATAATAAGCAGGGAGATTAAAGTGTCTCTCTCGTTCCATTGGTCGAGCGCTGTGGCTACCATGTAGTCGACAAATATATCCATTTCCGGATTGCCTGGGTCGGTATGAGTGCATGCCCGCGCGCGCGCGTGTGTACGTATGTATGCGTGAAATATAATGTGCATGGAGAGAAAGATGAGAATAAGAGAGAGAAAGCGTGTATGTGTGTATGACAGATTACGAACAAACCATTTTAGGTAGAGAGTGGTCGAAATCTGAATGGAGCGTCTCTGCGACAGTCTTTTTTCCCTGAGCTACGTTCGAAAATGTACCTTTTACGTTGTCCTGTATACATTTTCACAAAAAGAACGCCGCAAAAGAGAGTCTCGCGCACGCACTAGGAGTTAAATCTAGAAAACAGCAACCGTTTCCACGTCGGAAATATTTAGCGAATGAAGTTATTTAACTCGTGGGAGTTAGGAACACGCTCGTGATGAACTAAATGTGAATAAATAACAAAATTTGTTCGCCAATTAGATTTTTTCTTTAATAGAAATGTTAACTCGAAATTAAAGACTTTAACATTTAAAAAAGAGATACAATTGCGATGGCTTTTTATGAGATTTTCGAGAGAAAGATGGGTTTCAGATTTTTAAAGAGACTATAATAAGCGTAGTGTTACATCTGTAAATTCTTCATCAAATATGTCGAACTTGAGGGAGAAGCGATGCAATTTTCGCTTTATAAAAAGCTTTTTAAAAATTAAAAGTTAAATAATTCAGCATCGTTGTCGACTGTTCACTTTTGCATCATTATAAAAAATAAGTAGCTATTTTCAAATAAGAAGGGCTGCATCGACCGTGGAACAACGTTCTCGAACGTAGCTTTCACATCTCCACATCTGTTCGAAGCGTCCACTCTCTGAAGCGTGGAGCAAAGGCAAGAGAAAAACAAATAATAAAGGCACGACATGCGGAAACATATATCTAATAATGAATGGTTTTATGTATGTACATATTAATATATAAATATATAAATATATATATATATATATATATATATATATATATATATACATATTCGCATAAATTGTAAAACACCGTGATAGGAGAAAGAGCCCACTGCTACACGCTACACGATATTACGCAATGTGTAAACGGTGAATACTTATAAATACTAATTTTTAGATAACGGCGCGCTCTAAATGCAAAACAATACACCATATACATATATAAATATTATACATATAAATATGTAATGACGCGTACAAGCAGCATGTGCATTTTCCAGCACAGATAGTTGGTATTTTGTGTACAAAACTGAAAAAAACAAAACAATTGTTGGACTTTCTCTGGCCGCGCATCGTGACGGAGGCGAGGGGGATGAAATTAATGTGCGAGTCTCCGTTGCAATCGCATTGCCGAACGATTGAACAACGAGACGATCGGCCGATCGACGGCGCGGAACGGCATGGACGCGCGTCGCGAACCATCGACCCCCGGTAGTTATTTCATATATCGTCATCCCATCTGCATGCAATGATATTATCGTCCACGTTTAGCACATTCTCTCTCTCTCTCTTTCTCTCTCTCTCGTTCGCATCCTGCTCAACGACGCGCGTCCGAACCGTTCCTCTCGCGCACCGCGCACATGCGACGTACCGTTTATTCTGCAAAACGAATCCGAGAGCGCGTTGAGATTAATTTTCCACATCCTTCAGACGATTCTGTAAAATCCCGGACGGACCTTTTGACACTTTTCCCTTAAACGAAAAGAATGAAATATTCCATCTATAAGAAAATACAAATCTCTCGTGATGTTTCCAGTGAGAAACAAAGCTAAGGAGCTATCTCGCGGTTTGCAGAATAACGGATCTCCGTAGTGCGGTGAGTAACGTCCGTCGTGGAGTCGAGCTGTAAAAAGAACGAAGAACGAAGGGAAGAAGACAACGGGAAGTAAATTTGTCGTGAACCGTGAAAACGGACGGACGAACGTCCACTTGTATCATAGCATTAGCGAGACATTGTAACGACAGTAACAATAATAAGGAATCTTAGTAATTTAAGGGTGAGAGGAGAGAAGCGCGTGAGGGAGAGAGCATTAGGTGCGGGACGGTGCCGAACCACCGGTGGTTCTCCAGTTCTCGCAACCCCTTTCCGCGACGCTGAGGAGCCTCCGGTTTCGCGACCGCGAAAATAGGCTTGGGGCATGCACTTTCGCGCGGGATACTCGTCGCACGTGAAGATCCTTCGCTTGGACTCGGGGATCTATCACGGAAAAAAACGCGCGAATTGTCAGGAGTATCCGCGTGAGCTGCAGGGAAGACGAATCAATTAGTCCCGAGTGTCCGGCGTAAGAAGAGCGTGAAAGCTTAGAGATTTTTACCAAAATGACTCCACGTCACGCGAGGTTTAAGGCGATTACGGTTAGACGTAATTCGTATTTCGTTCCGTTTGCGCGAAACGGTAGAAGGACTTCGCGGCGATCCTTGATCGGAGGTGCAGCGTTCGGGAGTTCCGTTGGCGCGCGATCACTCGAGAGCGCAATTTTGCATTTCGCCGCGCGATCTCGGTAGAAATATCCCGGCTTCTTTTGTCGCGATTGTACCGTAACGCGGTGTAATCATCGTTTTTTTTTTTCGGAATTTTGCCGTGCAACGGGCAAGGTGTGCGCGACTCCGCCTCCATGGAGGATGAAAAATGATCTCCCTACAATCTTTTTTATTATCGCACGTTTCGCCCCGCGGACGCGAGAATTAATCGATTAAAGAGGTCGGTTAGTCTAGGGACAGACAGAGAGAGAGACGTTTTCTTTTTTTAAAAGCAATGCGCAAAAGCAGAGGCGCTTGAATAATTATTTTGCGCTAGCGAAACGACTAGCGATGTAACTATTCGCGCCTCGCGTTCGCCGCCGCATCGTTTAACGTTTTACGTTCGCATTGTTTTTAAGAAACAAGCACTGCACGCGTTCTCGCACGCGCGAAGCGTGCTTTTCTTTCCACACATACACACACATACATACACACACACATTCGGTTCGTCCGTCGATATTTAGCATCGCTCGGGTTCAGAACATTTCGGCCAGTGATCGACCGCTGACGCGTTGCACGGGACGTAATTTGGAAAAAAATTGTATTATATATCGAAACCGAAAGATCCTCTATATGTAAGAATAATGATGTATATATATATATTGATTATTACACACGATAAATTTGGATTAATTGCACTCTCTCTCGAGAGAAGCTGCCCCTTTGATCCAATGAAAAGGAATCAAGACGCACTGAGAACCGGAGGTAGAAAAAGAAATGGAGAAATTCACGAATTTATATATATATATATAAATTTATATAAATATATGTATTTATATATATGTATAAAAAAAAAGAGAGAAAGACAGCACGTTGTTCTCACATTCATTTCGAAAGATGCGTTTCTGATCCAGATCCATTTTTGTTTCGTTGTTAGTTTGTACGCACTACGATTATCGCAATTTATTGTATTATCGACGAGATACTGTAACAAACAAAAATACTGTTAACTATTCTTAAAAAAATTAAAACTTTTGTAAACTGAGAACCAAATGCTTGGCGAAGACTCCACTTTATTTGTCGGTTCCTTTTTCAGATACTTGAATGACTCTTCAGATGCTTGAGACGCGCTACACCGAATTTACACATCCATACGTGCACGTACATCGCACACATGGAAATGTACATGTACAAACTAAAGTATATTGTTGATTGCTCAAATTAGTAATAATATTTTCATCTGCAATAGGCCAGGTATTTAATCTAATAAGGAGGGATTATTCGGGAAAATAGATGGACTTAAAAATCTACAAGGCTCAAAGAAAATGCCAAAACTCTTCGTCAAACTCGATATATATTCAACATATCATTTGATTTCATTATATATATATATATATATATGAGAAATGTACTGAATTGAATTTTAATTCTCTTTCGTTGGAAATATTCTATCCTATAATACGATTCATTAAGCCGATTATAAAAAGCTCAATATGTCATTTTAAATATTCAATTATATTTCGTGTAAGAAATTCTTTGCGAATATCAAAAATAATTCTGCTTGTGTGCGCTTTTCATCCCAAAGCGTATGCGTGTGTGTGTGTGTGTGTGTGTATATAATTAGAGAAGTACATATTATATATATATATACATGAGATCATTGATGACTTGTACGCGTAGTACTATCTCCAGGAAAACATTCAAAATTAGAAAATTCTTTATCGAAACGACCCCTTTGTTGCTGCATTTCTCGTCGATTTTTCATGCCTAAAATCCGAAATGGCGACTCCTACACGTAACAAAAAAATGACAATAATAAATTTATTATCTTAATTATTGGATCCTAAACAAATTTATTATTGTCTTTTTAGCAAGAATATAATAAAAAAAAACTTATTCTCAATTTGATTCTTAGCAGATTAATACGCGAAGCGTAGCAGATTAATGAACGAAATAAAATACACAATTTCTAGGACATCTTCTGAATAATTTAGATATTTTAAATATCCTACACTGTAAAAAATTTTCAAAATTTTTATATTTTGTTAAAAGAAAGCAAAAGTACTCCGTTGTAAACATTGAAAAAATTTCTGTATTATAAATAATTTTCTAATTTTACCGCGGTATTCAAATATATCTTTTGTCTCAGTGAGAAGACAAAATTATATTCTATATAGGGAGCGTATTACCTTTTTCAGCATATAACTTTGGATGTCGCAGCCCATGTAAAAGGCGATCCTCTGAAGGCTGAGAAGAGTTCGGAGTCTTAGACAGGGGTCCGGCTGCAAGAGCCGCTTCAGAAGATCCCTCGCCGCTGGTGAAATGTCCGCATTCGCCGGTAAGATTCCCGGTACATTCGCGCAATTCAGATCGTCCCGGGCGATCCTGTCGGCAGGCAGAAGTTCCGACGGCAAGATGGATGGATACTGCAACAAGATTGTGACACCTGCAGTCAATTCTTCCCATCTTAACTCTCGGTAAAACAACAATTTTATGACTGACCCTGTCCATTAATAATGATTATTTTACGACGCTATGTATAGACTGTTTTAATTGCTAAAAGTAACTTGATTAGCGACGTTCATTCTCTATTCGATTATTTGTAACAATTCAGTTAGCTAAATTGTTCGAAGAAGATGGATCGATACCGCGGCGCTTGAAATTCTGACATAACTCGAGGCGAAATTTAGTCATTAATTTCTAAGCGGCCGTGCACTTTGCGCACCCGCAACCACACGAATTTCCGGAAAGGACCTCTTCCGTCGCGGAGGCGGGGAGGCCTATCTCTCGTAAAAGAACATCTTCTTTTACGAGAGGTAGGCCGCCGGTAAACTAGAGAAGCTATATTACCAATGTGCGGATTCCGGTCTGTCTAGGCGCGCTCGCTCGTACGCTCGGCCGGCTCCGGCATACTCTACACAGGTACATACACAAGGCAGGGTCAACGGCCACTCACGACCCTCAACCTATTCGCTCGTTCATGTCCCTCCACCGTGTGGTACGACCTCACACGACCTCACGCCGCCGGCCGCCTCGCGGAGTGCCGGCGTCCCCGCGGCAAGTGCGTGGATTTCTTTCTGCGCTCCGGCTTTGCAACACGCGCGCGTGTTGAGACGCGCGCGTTGAGTTCGCGCGTGTCAAACGTGCAAAACGGTACCCAACCGGACGCGTTCGCTTTGTTGCAGCAGCCGGGATCGTTGCCGCGACGCGCGGTGACGAAACATTGCCGCACGCGTGCATGCTCGCGGAGAAATGGCTAGGCTCTTTCGAACGGTGCGCGTACGCGGTACGTTTTTAGCGGTATCGGGAAACGTATCTCGGGTTTTACGTAATCCTCGCATGCGGGACGAGCGTAGAGACGCGGCTGCCGCACTCAGAGTCACGGGGCTGTTGATAAAATAGCGGCTTAAATGTTCTGCCCGTAGATTTTCTGTCGCTTACATCACGTGTAGATGATAAAACGCGACGGGCGACTGTCCGGAATCTGAAGCCCGTGGGACGTCCGAATCGATAGGTCACCACCGAGGTAATAGTAAGAATTAGGCGTTTATTAGACGAAATACGGTTCCCTCAATTCGACGCGCGATATATAGTCTCGAGAATTAACAAGCCTTGCCCGAGGAGAATTACTCCGCGAGGCCTGGAGAGGTCGAAACCTCCGCTGCTAGTAAATTTCATTAATTTCCATAGAGATCGGCCTCCGTGGTCTCTCCCGGTAAAATATGCGCACACTAATCGCTGATTAGCCTCGGATGTAATATCTACGCGCGGTTATCACGTCGTTGTTTACAAGCGAACGAGAGAGAGGAGATGCGCCGAAGCTCTCGGCCCGCGCCATCAGGTCGTTGGACCGCGTGCGCGCGCGCGCGCGCGCGCGCATCAGTCGCGCGGATCCCGATCGCGCACACTTGGCGCGCGGACTTGGCGAACGGGATATTTCAATTCGATCTCGGCGCCGGAACCTTGACCGAGAATAACGGTACGGAATGATCGTTACGAGATCGTAGACAGTAAAGTATGGCTTTTAACGCCACCGCCGCCTCTTCTGCATAGATCGGCTCCGGAGCCTGCTGCTGTCCGCCTCATCGGCGCCGTCGTCCGCGGCGACCGATCGATGATGCTGCGAGCGAAAGAGCAATCGGAGAGACACGAGGAGACGGCGGGCGATCAAACCGAGCGACGGGAAATTGAGCTGCTGTACATATTAGAAACATCCCAATTTTTTTTCTTCATACTTAACTGAAGCTTCTCGAAATATGATATTTGCGACATCAAGGCATCGCGCTGCCAAAAATATACGCGCAGATAAACGTTATCGAATTCACGATATCATATTTAACTGAAGATTCTCAAAATATATATATATATATATATATATATATATATATATATATGATGTATTTGAGACATCAAGACATCGCCCTTCGTTGCCAAAATACATGTGCTGATAAACGTTGTTGAATTTACGATGTGTTGTTCAACGAGACGTTCTATAGCGATTATGCGGACTGAGCTGCATCGTCCGCTCTGGTGCAACGTCAATCGCCGAAACGTTATTTCGCAAAATTGCATTTCCATGTGCAGCGCCGTCGATGATATTCGGCACGTTCTACGTGCAAAAAGCGCGGCGTTTTTCGGAATAAATCGCGGGCAGTAGAAATGGAAACAGGACATATATATCTCTCTCTCTCTCTCCGATCTTTAGGATAAAATCAAAAAATTATCTAGCTTCATTTTTCTTCGTTAAAACAAAGTTTAATCAAGGATTATCTTGTTATCTATCTGATATCGACGATCGGCGTGCGGCCGGATCCGCGAAAAGTCCAGAGTCAACAAACTCCGTCTGTGTGCGCGGCCGGCAACTTCGACCTTTCTCTCCGGCGGAAGAGAAAAAAAAAGGCGCGGAATGATGTACACACGGATCTGTACGTTATACGTTTATGCTAAATGTAAACGTACCGCGTTCACCCGTGGATTCCACTCGGCGCGCCTCGGGCAGCTAATTGTTGAGCAAACTCGGGCTTCTGCTTCGATCCGAGCGCGCGCCGCGCCGCTTCGGAACACGTACGTTCGTTAGCACTGTACACCGCGGCCTTCGCCCGCGAATAATCGTATGTATATCGAAGAAATTCAGAGAGAATCGTCGATTCGGCGTATCTATATTTCTCGAGTGTTGGGATCACTTATATGCAACTTCCTTCCTTCAAGCTTTAGAATACAAGACGTTCGAGATTTCGTCGCGAAAATGAGATGAACGGGATGGAAGATTAAGAGCACGGAGAACTGCTCATGAGAACTTTCGCGTCCCACGGAAAGTGACCGTTGCGATCATTATGGTGTAATTAAGGTGTCGAGAAAATAGAGGTGCGGGATTTTTAGATCAGGCAGGTGCCGTTAACGACCGTGTGTTTTCCCGCTATGAGAAAAACTGCGATCGCGCGTAATTTTGTAAAGAAATCTCGAAGAAGTAAGTACTTCGTATCATCCTACGCAGTCTTGTGCAAGTAGTTAATATTGAAGATTGACTTCACACGAACATAATTGGAAAGAATATTTTAGCGATTATATATAATTAAAGATAATAATTACGTAGTAAACAATAATTAAGAATTTTTCGAATAACAGATTAAGTAGTCAATTCTCCATACAATTTTTGTATCTCATACAATTATTTTTTAATTGTGCTGATTTTTGCAAGAATTAAAAGTCGACAAAATTATCGAGTCCTTTTATCTGAATGGATAAAAATATTAAAGAATCGCCCCTTGATTCGCATCACGCATCGATCCATATAATAAGAAAATTCGCGAAAGAGAGGAGACCGATGAGGCGAAGGATGTGCGAGATCGAGAGACGATAACGCGAAGGATCGGTAGAACAAAGAGCCGCCGCTCCTCGCGCGCGAAGATGGACGGGACAAAGGATCCTCGCTTGTGTCCACGGAGCTTGTACATCCAGGAATCTCGCGGGGCAGACGGGCCACGGGCGCGGGTTCGTATGGAGTTCGTCGAGTGAGAACAAAGGCGGAGCCGTCTAATCGGATCGGAGAGATTGCGTCGATCAAACCTGCTGGCGGAAGAAACTTGGAAACAACACAATGCCCGAACGTGTCATAGAGGAGGCGATCGGTATTGGCGGTGTGCACGGCAGGACTCGTTTCTTCGCCTGGGGTGCATCGACCAGAGAGGGGCCGGTTCTATTCCCGGCACGACGATGACGATGTTCTCTCTCTCTCTCTCTCTCTCTCCGTGCGCGCCGTCGCGTCGTCGCGCGCGAGAAGGTAAAATCTGCGGATGAGGAGTCGCGCGAATTAAGAATCCATCACCGGGTATCGGTATAGTGGAAGGTGGAGGACGTGAGAATATCCCCGACGCGAAGCTCGGGGGAATCTTTCCGAATACTTTTATAGCCTCGGTCTCTCGCGGCTGCAATATGAGATGCGTGCGAGACGCTGTCAGATGGATTATGCAAATCCTTTAAGCTCTAAACCTGGCGGAGAAGGGCAAGAGAGGGACGAGGAGTGAATCTTAGATCCATGCATAAAATGCCAACAGAAAATGTTTTAGAAGAGGGAAAAAAAAATTCATCGGTAAGTCGGGAACAATACGAGCACGACGATGAAACCGCGATTAAAAATTCCGGCGACGCGCTCGAGTATGCGATACGCGCATTTTAGAAAAGAAAATATATCCGTCAGGAGCGCCTGCAAGAGAGCGCGACGGCTATAAATAAACTTCATATCCCCGTGCCGTCATCAGGATCGAGTCATCTCCTTCTAACAGTACACGCAATTAGAGCTGCTCAATTACACGCTACACTCATCACGCCGCAATCGACGCCGACGTACGCGGAGAGGAGGATCGCAAGGTGCTCGTGAAATCGGAAGAGGAGATACGGTGGAGACAACGAGGGGTGGAGGGAAGGGGAAGAAGAAAAAAAGCAGAGGCGTGCAATGACGGGGAGAGAGAGATGGGGGGAGGAGGAGAGAGAAAAAGCGGAATAGCTGCAGCCACGGGACGCGGTGCAAGGGCAGGCCTTGTGGAAAGAGGAAGAAAGACCGGTCTCGTAGTTAGCACACGGCGGACATTAACTTCCTATTAACCATCTGCCATTAGACGGGGGTGAGGAGGAATCTTGAAGGGTGGGAGGGGGGCGGGGAAGGCTCGCGCGGAGAAGGCCTACTGCGCGCGCTGGCGCCAAGAGTAATCGCCACGGGCGCGTATTAGACGCTTCATGCGAAATCCGCGTGCAAAAGCTTCTATTTATAAAGCTGCCTTGCAGCCGCAGCCGGCGCGATAAAATCCCTTTCGATGCTCACGAGATAAGGAGGAGGGAAACGTCCGTCGATACGACGCACGCAATCGGACGGAAGTTACGGCCTCTTCTTTTGAGAACTGCAGTTTAATTATTTAATTGTTTCATTGTTTAATTATTTAACTTTTCAATTGTTCCTTCTAATTGTTACGATAGTTACAGTCGCTATCTTGTGTCGATAATTTTTCTTATAAAATTTATAACGCTGTCTTGTGTAATTTATAACTCTGAACGTTAATTTTTTAACGTTAATTTTTTAACGTTAAAGACAATCTTGAATACTCTGTTGAGATCTTGCCGATTTTGCACAACTTCTACCGTATAGGTAGAACGCAAACGAATTTTCAAATAATTTATCAATTCGCTTATCGGTTTATATACGTTTCGTATGAACCACACTCGTACGTGTATCTATAACATTCTACGTTCTACATTCTACATTCAGTTAACCGTGATAAATCATGCGAGATATATTTATATCCGCGATATCATCCGAATAACGGGCTGATACACGGATAATCGCTCTTACAGTTTACCCGCCGTTGCGTTTTTTTTTTCTTTTTTCCTCACCTACCCTTCATCAGTCATCGTTCCGTCGGTTGTGAAAGACAGTGAGATCGGCCGACGCTTATAAGCGGAGTCGTCGAGAAAGGGAGGAGCGAAACGTGGGGACGCTCGAATGTAATAATAATATAATCGGCCGGGTCTAGCCCCGCGCGCAATAATTATGACCATCTGTGGAACGGGCACCTCTCGCGGGTCGCTTATATGTGATAGCAGAAGCCGCGTATATACCGCAGATAATAATCTATGATCTATAAATAGTCTCGCGGTGGCGGCGGCGGCGACGGCAGAGAGGCATTGCGCCGCTTCTCTCCGTACCAAAAGAAGAGCTAAAGGAACAAGCCGTGTAATTACACACCGGGTGGAAGGAAGATAGCGGGTATAACCGCGGCCTCGCCTGCCTTAGAGTGCCATTCCTAAGAAATGGAACGGTCGTACCCGCCATTCGTTCGTCCGCCAATATCCATTCGTCCTACCTCCCTCTTTCTCTCTCTTTCTCTCTCTTTCTCTTTTTCTTTAGATATTTAGGATCTATAAATAGAGAGAATGAGAGAAGAAACGACGGCGGGGAAGACGAGTCGTTCGCGATATGCATAGATTAGAAGAAGCTCGCGATAGACGATCGTCGATCGTTAGGGAACAGTCACGCAATTATACATCGGATCGTATCTTCCGCAGGGATATGCAGATTTCTTTCGCGAACGCCACTATCTCATTGTTAAACGTTCACGATCCTCTCTCTCACGTGACGAGACGTTCGATCGTCGCGCAGTGGTGCCCTCGGAAGATCGGTCTCTCGGACTGATGACTTATTAACATCGCGGAAATTAATGTTTCCGATAACCGTGTGTTACCGAGAGAAACCATCTCTTTCTCTCTCTCTCTCTCTCTCTCTCTCTCTCTCTCTCTCTCTCGCATGCGATTCGCAGACGGCAATATAAAATATGCCGGGCCGCTACAAAGTAGCAATCGTCGAAACGATCCGCGATATATCACGGCCAGGTATATCCCCCTGCGCTCGAGGAAGCCGCGCGTAGCCGAGTCGGACAGTCGGCGGTATCCTCTGGCGAACGCATGCACGCACGCACGCACACGCATTCGCTCACGCGATCGCAAACATACGGCTCGCAGGTAATACCGCGGGATCTATAAATAGACGTCGACCAGGGGCGGCAAAGCCGCACCGGTTGCACACGCCAAGTGTCTATCGCTTCTGCGAGATAGAGGGAAAAAAGAGAGGACCGGCCGGTTCAGCTCGGATGCCTCCGAGCATAGGCGCCAACGAGCCAGAGAGAAGAGGCGGAATCGGCGAAACGCGAATGCGACGCGAAACGGTGGATTAGAGAGACGGAATCGAAGAAGCGGGAACAGGCCGCCGCCGCCGCCGCCGGGTGGAACGGCATCCTGATTGTGTAACGCGCCGGCAATTCCGATGAAAATGCCCGTGGCCAACGTCCGTGACCTCACTCTGACGTTGAGACTCGGGACTCTTTCAAAAATCCTTTAGAAAAGAGAACCGATAATAGCCTGTAAAATACCTGTTTTGCGAGATTAAGTAATCGACGATTGGTATTAGTTCGAAGTTATCGTGATATCCGAACTTTTTTATTTCAAGGAAGAAATTTATCTCGGAGAAACGTCAAGAATTTTTATTACGCGCATATATTAATATGACCGACGTGTGCAATTTGAGGGTTATTTTATTAATAATGTGATCAGCTTTACAAATTACTGGAAAGTGATTAATTACTTATTTTGAATATTAAATTGGATTACTGTAAAGGTTTACATTAACAGACGATAATATAAGCGGCTTATCGTTCAATTTAAGTTTAGTGAAAGGAAAGAATGGAATGGGGAAAAGTTCCCGAAGGATGTATCCAGCTGGGGAAGAAAGGCTCCTCGCATCCCGCACGCTTATCAACGGCTAAACATCCTGTACCAGTTCCCAACCCGCCGTAAGAGCGGCGCACCGCTGCTTGGCGCTGCGCGTACGGTACGCACCTGCGGGCACATCGCACCGTTCGAGCGTGTCCGTCGCGTGCTTTCGTACTCGCGTCCTTCGCGGTTGTGCTTTTCGAGGCGGCGATCTCGCGCCGGCCGTTCGCGTTCCCGCGAACGTCTGCGATTTTATCCGAGCGGGACGCGACTCCGCCGACTTTTTATCCCGTTGCGTGGCTTCTTCTACAACTGCCTGCTTCTTCGCCTCCCCGCGTTCGTCACCCCGAAAGGAAGTAGCCGCGCGAGACAGGATCGCGTCCTGGGTCGTCCGCAAAGGACGCCGGTGATGACGCGCGCGATGTCGTTGCGTGCGCCTGGGGAGACGCTATCGTCGCGGCTCGGCTCGGCGCGCCGATTTTTCACCCGCGGAACTCGCCCGGCGCGGCGCCGCCGCGAGAGGCAGGCCGAGGGAGAGAAAGAGAGAGAAACCAAAGGTCTACGATTAAAGGCTGCTGCGAGGCTGGTTTGCCTTGCGAAGGCTTTCTTGCGTCCTGCCATCGATCCTGCGGCGCGCATAGGTGCACCGTACAGGAGTGTTCCTCCTCCTTCTGTCGGCGCTTCTATTACGAAGAGGCCTTTTTGCAGCGTCGCCCCGATCGAGTCGACGATCGGCATCGCGAAGATCGCATCTCGCGATGCGGCGAGTGACCGAGATTTATTGAAGCATATTAAGAATATTTAATAAGGCGCATCTCTTCGCGATTTGTAAAAAAAAATCAAAGCATTCGCAATGCGCTCGCGAGCGTGCCAGCCGTATAACGTACGTGGTACGGTAAATGAAAAGCAATTGTAACGCTAGGTAATAATACGTAGCGAATAGAAAAGGCAGAAGAGACGCGAAGAGAACTCCGCCCGTTCATCGTTCACCGAAGAGATCCGGTCTACATCCGCATACTACGCTGGAGGTGACACGGTCCAACGTGGCAATTACTGTCAAGCATTTTTCCCAGACTCCTTTTCCGCGCGGATTGACAGGACGATTAAGACGAGGCGGGGCCCCGATTCGCCTCGCTTCCTTCGGCTTCCACGCATCTCGGGAAACTTGGCATGCGAGATTTAACTTCCTGTCGATACCGGTGAAGGAATTGACATATACGCGATAACTTTTTACGTGTATCCACCGCCCCGCTTCGAGAACGCCTGAACGACGATACCGTACTCTTATTTCAAAAGTGACACAGCTAAAAAAAATTGAAAAGCTTGCTACAACAGTGAACTAATCGTTTTTTTCTTTTAATAAAAAAACAGAGAAAATAAACTCTAAAATTCATTATTTTAACGTAAAAGATGCGCATTTCCTTCGTTATACAAAATGTGGAGCCCACTCTGTTGCAGCAACCCCCTTCAGTTAAATTAATTTTATAATTAATTGATAAGGTAATGTTCGTCTAACTCATTCATGGCGATAACTCGAAAATCACGTTTCTTCGAGTTGTGTCACTTTCGAAGTAAGGGTACGATACACAGTTTACCGCGATCGTCGCCGTGTCTCGCGAAGAACGGCGGAGAGGCATTTCGAGAAATGGTGAACGGGGGGGGGGAGCCCGGCAGCTTCGCTCGCGCTATCGCGCCCGACGACGGGGTAATCAAGTTCCGATTATCTTTTTTGTCCTCGCGCTTTCTTTCGTAATCGAATCGCCCGTTGCTCTCCGAGACGGACAAGCGGGGCCACAGTCTTAACGATAACGAGAACACCGACGACACGTATGTGAGCCGTAAGGCGCGGAGCGCCCAGCGGCAATAAAAAGCCCCGTCCTTGTCGTGCATATTCTCTTGAAGATACACCCTTACTCACGTTTAATGGCACGCACAAAGAAGGGTAACGACTGTCGCCGACCGACGACGTCTCTCTAATGGTCGCGCGCGGCCGTGCTAGACGCGAGCGTGAAATAAGATTGCACTTCGCGATTCAGCGCGAGTGTCCGCGACGACGAACGACGACGTCGTAAACGCCGGCGAATAACCGCTCGTTTTTAAAGGCGACATTAAGATATCGTGATAAATGATTGCCGGGGTGGATTGGAGGGACCGTGGCGGATAACAAAACTTCGCCAGCGATACGTTCCTCGAGGACATTACTTTCTTCATGACATCTCGGCCCTGTTACGGTCCACGTATTTTCGATAAAAATTAATAGGCGTTTTTTTAGATAGAATTTTTGGATTTATCGACAAAATTTGACTTTTCATATGATATCAAAAAATGTATGTAAATTCTTCTCGATTTTTAATTCTAGACAGTCTTGACATTACTATAATATTTACCATAAGTACAAGGCATCCTCACAAATTTACGTAAATGTTCTATATCTAATAAAAATAAAAATTTCACTGAAAAACAATATTTATTTTCATAACAATTTTAATATTTTGTTAGGTCCCCTTTGGCTTTTATACTGCCAAGAATATGCAATAAATTGAGGGTGCTTTATATTCACGAACGAAGGCTGTATTATTTTTAGATTGAAAGTTTCGCATCTGCATCAAATGCCGTGGAATAAGAAATAAGGAGGGAAATAAGGAAAATAAGATAAACGAGGAATAAGAAAAAAAAAAGAAACAAATGTTACTCATTGTCAGATCAGTTGCGGAAGGATAGGAAAATTTCTTCTCAGAAATAACGATTGTCTCTTCCATTTAATTGCAATCGAGCAAAGTCGCACTTCGAGAAATATCGAGGCTCGACCGCGTCATTCGCGGTACCGCGATAAATAATAGCCGCGACGCGGTTCTCCAAAGTTCTCCGGCTGGACGGCACGCAAGTCACGAGCCGGAACGAAACGTTAACGAGACACACACGGGGTACGATAGAGCGTTCGCAGAGTGGCGACGAGGCGGCGGTCCCCCTCGTCGGATACGTCGTTTCCCCCCGTCGTTCCCCGCCCCTCGTCCCCCTTCGTAAAGACGTCCGCTTTTCTTTCTGCTTAATGGCACGGACAAAGAAGGGTTGCGCGATAGTCACGCTCTCCGGCGCTCGCTCGAGCGGAGTGCTCGGGTCCCCTGCAATCTGCACCGCGCGCGCATTACGCACGTTTCTGCGGATGCACGCACATTCAAGGTGTGCGCTCCTTCTCTTTCCCTCGCTGTCCGCTCTTCCTCTCCGCTCGCGCGTTCCGCGCGCCGGGGCATCATTACGCGAGGCGGTCTTCTTCTTGTTCTTCTACCAGCATCGCCGCGCCTCCCCTTCCTCCCCTTTTCTCATCTCCTCCTCGTCCTCAACCGCCATCATCCACCGCGATCGGTGCGATGCGGCCAATCTATTTATATCGCAACGCGCCGCGCGCCGGCCTGCGTATCGCGGCGGGGCCCTCCGGCCCCGTGGAAACTTGGAAAGAAGCGGGTAATAGAATGGCGAAAGAAAAACGTAACCTTGTACTTGTTACTGCTTCTCCTCGTCCTCGTCCTCGTCGTCGTCATCGGCAGCGGCGGCGGCGGCGGCGGTGGCGGTGGCGGTGCGCGAAACAGCGCACAGACTCCTCGTCTGGGTCTGTTCGCCACTTCAAAGAAATATTATACTGAGGTGCGCTACATGCCGCGTACGCGCTTCGTGGAAATATGGACTAATGGAAGCGGACGGGGAATCGTGTAGATTAACGCGAATACAATTCCACATGCGATCCACGCGAGAGAGCGAGACGACATAGATTCCGACGTCCCGCAGCCACTATCCAATCGAGCCAATGTTCCTTCTGCGAAAAACGGTCATCGTAATACATTGCGCGACATCGTCTGCGGCACGAAAATATATCGCGATACTTAATCCTGTCCACGAATTTGTAAACGCAAATTTGAAACCGCAAATTTTCAGTTTCTGCTCTTCATTTACGCCCTTTGATTTCGTACGCAGTTTCTCTCACAAGGGACCCTCATAAAGTGCACAATAGCATAAAGAAAATTATCCAAGTATCTTAATTGACTCCCTTTGGATTACTTTCCACCCAAAAGCTAGACCGGAAATAAAATAAATAATAAAATAATTTTTTAAAATAAGTTTTCCCTACGACAAGCATCGAAAAATAAAGAAAAAATAAAATTTATTTTATTATTTTATTATTTATATTTATTTTATTTCCGGCTAGTTTTTGGGTGGAAAGTGATCCAAAGGGAATCAAGATGCTAAGATAATTTTTTCTATGCTATTGTGCACTTTGTGAGGGTTCCTTGTCAGATCACATCGCGGATTTCTTCTTTTTGATTTTGCCGAATTGAAACACGATAGCTCTCCGGCGGAAATTTGATCGATGTCCCTTCTCGAGCTTCGTTATCGCGCGAATACGTGTCCTAGGGGCGATGGGGCGGACGGAGCTTGGGACTTAATCTACATAGAGGAATCCCGCGAGCCTTTTTTCGTAGCGTCGTATTTTTTCGAGAAGACAGGAACGTGGGGGTACCGGCCACTATATCACACGCGCCATCGGACGGCCAAAGTTATTGCCGGTGTTTAGGAGTTCGTTGGCTGGGCCCTTGTTGGGGGGCCCCAAGGGCCCGAAAACTCGTTAACAACGGACCTCATTGGCCCGTCGTAGACTCCGTGTCGTGTCGGAGAAGAAAAAGGAGGAGACAAAACGGAGTGGGCGAGAAGGAGCACGAAACGGGGCACGAAAGGGGGCGAGGGCGAAAAATATGGCGTGCAGAGCCGGCCACGAGTGCGCGCCTAGAGGACCAGCGAGAGAGGATATATAATATTTTCGGGCGATATCCGAGGCGAAGGTCAAAGTTTGTGAAGCGTGGCGAACGCGTAAACGAAGCGGAACGCGCGTCAGCCCGCGGCGACGAACCGCGGCGCGTGAGAGAAGGATGACTTGCGGAGGTCTCCGCGGACTCCGGTAGCAAAACACCACCGTCGCGAATCTTTTATCGAACGGTTCGCGGAGCACGACCGATTACTGCTGAACACCGGTCGCGCGATCGCTTTTTACGTAAATCCGTAGACTATGTTAGTTCCTCGAACCGCGAAGTGTAGCGTTTATTTTATTGAAAATTGCGACCGGAAGTCATCGCATTTTATTTTAGAAATGTCGTTTTGGTTTCGGGAAAATCTGAACTACTTCGTCGCTTAAGCTTCGTCGTAAGAAGCACAAGCAGGAAGATACATTTTGCAAGCATCGAAATGTAAAGAACAAGGGAGAAAAAAATTGGCCCCGTAAAATAATTTAAATTTAAACAAAGAGAAATACACATTTACTATAACTAATATTGAAAGCACAGGTTGTAAGAAGCTGTAAATCTGATTGCGTGGAATTGATCGAGAAAATCAATCATCGATATAGACCGAGATTTCACTAGTGCGCGAGGCCCACTTGGTTATGCCGTCGGATTCGTCAATTAACGTGCGGAGACGTCGAATCGTTTAACAACGACGACGACGATCGGTAGAAGCGACGGGCCGCAGCAGGTCGGCGAACCTGGCGAACGTAGCAAAACCTCGAAGGTCGCGGAGTCTCCGCCGCCGATCCGACCGTCCCTTGGCGACCGGATCGCCGCTCGCCCATCGCCTTCGGGCGCCATGAAGGGTGACTCTTTTTCTTCTCGTTCATCCACCTCCTCCTCGTCTGCCCACCGCGGTCCTTCTACCCTCCTTTCCCCCCGATCCACCGCGCACCAAGTGCAACGATGCACCGCGCGGTCCGACCCATCTTCATCTTCTTCTTCCTCCTTCTTCTGCTCTTCTTCTTCTTCTTCTTCTTCCCCCGTCTGGCCCTTCCTCCTGTTGCACACCGCGGCCGTATACGGGGATTCGCACCGATACGGCTGCCGATCGCCGTATGGCAAAAAGCTAAACCTGCTCCCTATCTCGTGCGCCGCGTGGATCTCTTACTCTCTTTTCCGTCCTTCCTCACCCTTCTGTCCATCCGCATCTCTCCTTCCATCCCCTTTGACTGTCTCTCTCTCTCTTTCTCACTCCTTTTATCGTCCTCCCTAAGCCTCGAGTTAACGCCGAGTTCTCCTTCAGGCATTCAGGCTTTCAAAATGGATTGGAGCCAAATGTGTTTCATCACGATCGCGCACGGCCGAATTAACAAATTTGAATAATTCTTTTTGCTTCCATCTCAGCGAGACGAGCGCGTCCGAGACTTATCACGGATAATATTAAAGAATCCTTTGAGTCCTTTTTTTTTTTCTATGCGGATCAACTGAGACGCATAAATCGTAGCAAATTCCGAGCTGAATCCTCAGATAAATGCGAGCGCGTGAGGAGGAGACGCTAGTTTCTATGCGCAACAGATACACGACGATGCATTCTCAGTGGAGAGTGGTTCATTGTTACGCTTAATAGAATTCTTGCAAACAATCGGGCCACGCTCGACGGCGCTAAAAGATTCTCCATATTTACTTTGCACTAGGTGAATCGCGAAAATAGGAGCGCGTAACGAGGAAAGCGGTCGCCGTGCGCGAAAGAGTGCAAAATAAAGGGTGGACGCGCGCGCGCGCACGCGCGCGGACGGGAGGAAGGGAGGTGGAAAAGGCGGGGAAAAACACACGATGTGGCACGTCGTCGCGATCTAATTTAATGACTGGCGCCAGGTTTCCCGTGGCTGGCTAACGCCACCCGTTAATCCCGATGTGCGCCTCGTTTACTTCCACTCCTTGTCTTTTTCTGCATTAGACTTGCGTATTTAGCGTTCGCCGAGAGACCGCCACCGATTTCATCACGATAAACACGCCAGACTCGTTTCGCGTCCTCCCTCTTTCTTCCTCTGCTCTCCCCCTCCCCCCCTCCCTCTCTCTCTCTTTCTCTCTTACACGACGTTCTTTGCTACTTTTGCGACATTTTCGATAAATAACCTTCAAAAAAGGCTGATAAGTGTCGATAACTAGACGCCGTTCTTCTCCGAGCGCGCGTATCTTGCGCTAAAATTAACTCGCCCCGATATCCTTTTCCGAGCGCGATCAATGACGCAAATGTCACTCGGCGAATTAGGTAAGTGTGCCTTCCTCTTTCGCGCCACGCGAATTAGATATTCGACGGTTCGCCGGGAAGGATAATAATTATATATATATACGATCGCACCGCGCCGTGGGCGCTCTCCGCGAGTGTTGCTGCTGATCGATAGGTCGCGACGTCGCGTGGCCTAACGCTGATGGATGAGACCTTTCTCTTTCATTACAGCCCCACGTGCGCGCTAATAACTCCGACGTTTCACGACGCTTGTTAAATGGCTTACGTATTGATCACGCGTCACACACGGGCACGGGGATAACACTCTGCCCGCGCGCGTTCGTGTATTATCACGCAAATGCTAATTCATTCGCAAAAAGTCTCCCAACGTTATACCAAAGGTAACGTCGTCGATTAGTAGCTGTACGTGAGAAACATCAACTCGTGATATCTCTTTCTCTCTCTATACTTCTATCTCTTTCTCCCTATTTCACGTACTATTAGATCCAGCTATCGCTATATAGCTAACTAGCAGCACGTACAACCAGTGATTTCTTTGGCGAACAAGGACCGACGAGGTCGACGTCGGTGAACCTCTCGTTGCGAATATCGACGAGGTCGGCGGCTCATCACAGTTGAGAGAATTGTCGAATCGAACGTTGAGGCTATCATTTTGAAACTCTCTCAGCTCTGATTGACCAATTAGCTTATTGTCTAAGTTTTACTGCTTATGTTTTGCCGTGTTACAGCCCTAAATGTCGCCCTAAATGTCGAAATCGAACGATAATTTCGCGCGGACATGCGTCGCCCCGCGACGAATCTACCGTTACAGATCGCCACGCTCCATTAAATCCATCGGCTTGGCCGATCGCCGCCGATTCCTCGCGTGAACTCGCCGACGGGCTCTCTCTGTCTCTCTTTCTCTCTCTCTTTCCCTCTCGCATGGATCGCGCGTTCCCGCACGCGCTCGACCCGCATATGTTATACGCGGACTGCGCGTCCGAGCGGAGCCGATCCACGATCCGGGGCTCGTTTTCCGGGGTAGTTTCTTGGCCGTTGTTTTGATCGCGCGCGATCTAAGTATAGACGTTGTGAAGCCCCGTGACATCGATGGCCTGGATTCGATCGGAAGAGAACGCCCGCAGATCGATCGTCCGAGTCACGCGATACGTCGATTTTTTCGCGTCGTTCTCGACGCAAATTGGTATCGGCGTACACGGATAAACATCTTGATCCTCGGAAAATACATCGAAGGAAAGATACTTCGCATAATGAAATTAAAGGAAAAAAAGGAAGATACAGAAAGGAAAAAGGCATAGAGCAGATAGACTGTAAGAATAATTTTAAGAGAGAATCGGTGAACAAAGTAAATAGTTCGGGATTTAACGGGATTTAAGATAGAATTTTTGATATATTAACGAAATGATATTAGTAAAAATAAAATTGAGCATTATGGCTGTGTGACAGTTTGGTAAATTAAGATAATTAGGTTGGAGAGACATTTTTATGCAAAATTTCTGTCAAGAGTTAAATATGTATTAATTAGTGGAGGATAGACGTGGTTAAAGTCAGATATAAACCAAGTTCCTTCTTGGGATGTAAACTGAAGTAAATAAATATACTATTATCATAAATAAGACAATAATTTTTCATCGTTACGTAAAAACGATCCAGCGCGAAATCAGCAAAAATTTTAAGCGCACTTTTCTCTGGTTTCAACTTTAAATATACATAATATTAACGTAATACATTAAATTTTATATAGCTTTTTATTATAGCCTTCCTCGCTAATAAATTTTACCGGGTCGCTTTACAGCCGCCGGTGGAACTGCCGATTCACGCATGGGATAATAATGCGATTTAGGCGAACACGGCCACTTCTCGTTCATCGAACGAGCCAGGCGCGATCGTTCACCTGGAAGAGACATAAATAAAAAAAGAGAGAAAGAGAGATAGGAGTAACAGCCCCGGCGCAGCATCCGGGGGAGGACGATCCGCGAACGTTAGTCTCTCGAAACTTCTTTCTCGCTCGGTGTTACTCTCTCGGCACTCCCGGCCGACGACGCGTTGAGTAACGCGGTGATAAAGGCCGAGAATGCCGCGGGAATATCACGATAATCGGCCGAATGATGGATAATGATCGGGGCGGCTGCCTTTCGCGCCCCACCGCGCGGCCGACCATTATTCAATTGAATTCAATGCTACGCCGACTATTACGGAATTGACTTCGAGAACTTTCTTTCGGGCATCCGTCTCGCCGTCACAGACGCTTACTTCCGTCGGCCGGCCCTGCGAGAAACGGCCTGTAAGCGGGCCTGGTCGTCAATGGAAAAAAAAAAAAAGAAAACCGCAGAATTGCTTCGAGGAATGCTGAATAAGCTAATTTAGAATCTTAGCAATTTTATTCGTACTCTCAGCGCGCCGACATATTCTCACAAAGTCAAAGATATCGTCGAAGATATCGGTCGTTCTTTGAAGCTGCGCCAGATTCTCGCTGCTTTTGCTATTAATCAAGAGACGTCCGCTTATCGGCCTCGTCATTTCCAAACGTCGCCTCTGTCTAGCCCATATATTTTACACGGCTCTACGATAACGGGCTCCACGATCTCGTTCCCATTCGAGAGCCGAGTCAGCGCCGAGAGTGATCTGCCGCAGATAGCGGGCTCCTCGTGAACCGCGTCTCTCCTTCCTCCGCAGGAGGACCTTTGGTCGACCACTCGAGCGACTACGAAACAGCTTGCGTTCGTTCGGATTCGCCGCATAGTCGGGCCCCGAGGATGGTAAAGGGGCACCCAGACGGAAACTCGCGCCGATGAATTTATCGTCGGGTGAAGGCGTCGTCTAATTCCCGGTAGCACAGTCGCGTCACGTACGTCGGGTGTACACGAGGTGGAAGGCGCCGCGCGCGCGGCGTGGCGAACCCCCTGCCGATTCCACCGTCGGATTTTTTTCCCCCCTTTCCTCTTCCGATCCGCTAAGCGCGCTAAGCGCTCGACCACTGACATTGAAATCGTCGAGAGACCGTGTCCATTGTATTTCGCACTTCGCACCTAGACTGCTAATACGGGTGCCGTACGCCGGGACTTCCTACGTCGTAAAAGCGGCGCAAAAGCGCTGTTTAGCCAGAAGTTTCATAATTATATTCGAGCGAAAAGTATGTTTGAAGATGACAAGTCGAGGGGAGCGATCGAGAGCAAGGATACGAATCTAAATTGTAAATGAAGGATAAAGTCGATCGGAATTTAACGAGTTGAAAGCAATTTTCTATCAAGAATGTAAAGATAACTAATTTAGATGATTTAGGTTCAGTTTATGTGAAATTCTTTTATGTTAAATATTTTATGTTAATCTATTTTAATGCTCTTCGAAAAATTTGATGAAGTCGATAAAGACTTTAGCAGCTTATTAAGCTTTACTTACGTAAAAAATAATTGACTATAAAAAAATTATTATATGAATTAAAGAATGATCAAATGATACGCTTGCGTATCTTTCAATCATTTTATCTATCAGATTTTCGTTTCACTATAGTACTGTCAAAAGTGTAGCTGTAATTTTCATCCGAGCATCTCCTGAAACATTCAACGCACTGCTACTTCCAAAAAAAAAACTCTGCAGGAGACCCGAAACCAGCTCTCTAACTGACTTGGCGTTGAGCAAGGCGTTGACCAGATTAAAATATACATACATGTGCCGAGTTGTTCCGAGCGCTTGATAATAACACGGTGATTTTACGTTTATATCCAACCGGTTATACTCCGATCCATTCATCGGTTTATCGGGGGCGGACAACGCAACTCGCAATATTAATGACGCGTCTTAATTGGTGCAGTAATAAAAGTGCAATTTCAGCGATGAGCCTCGTCGTCGTTGCCCAAGCCTTGATTTTTTTTGTCAGATAAACGCATCTGCGAAGGGAAGAAAAAAAAAATAGAAAAATCCTCATCGTAATGAATATTTATGACGATCATATTTTCTATCGTCACTTTCCTGTCCTTGTCTCGATCGAGCAATGGTCTTTTAACTTGCATCACTCGCATTTGAACGTGAAGCCACGTAACTCTTGCTAATACATGAAAATACCACGGAATGCCGTCAAAATTAAATCGCTGACAAAGTGAAATTAATCAATTTTAACCGCAGATTTAATATTACTGCTTAATTAAATTCTCACGAGTAAGCGCGAGTATTCAAATTTTTAAATTAACATTAAAATAAATTAACATTAATAAGAGTTTCATTTAATTCTGCCAACCATTTATTATAAAATGAAATGATTAGAGAATCTGTTTTTTATAGCAGAAGAATGGAAGAAATTTATTAGAAACGTTATTTTAGCTAAATTCATATTAATATACGTGTAAATTATAACTCTTACAATTTTGATAACTGAACACAAGAAAATTATAAATATGACTTCAATACAATATAAATAAAATTTCATGGTTTCAAAGATTATATATAAGTATAATATTTTTAATCATGATTTATTTTTATAAGATTGATTAGAAAATATAACAGACTGCAAAAACTTTATCCACTTTGTTAAATTTTTCGAGATGTAAAGACATTACCATAATAACAATATAAATTGTTCCATTGGAATGAAACACACTCTAGAAAAACTACGCTCCTTTTTAACTCTTCATATTTCGATCAAACGATAAGACGCTTGAAAATAAAAAACTGACAAGTCGTTTTGAAACCACGGTAATCAGATCGTATGATGTATCATGTTCAGCGTGTCCGCAATAATTCAACACGCACTCGTGATCTTCCAACCGAAATACTCGCGACAATTAGGTAGGCGGTGGCCCGAGATCGGATGGCAGAAAGCGATTAGAGATAAAATTATCATTCTCGAACTCAAGATCGAGTTTACAGTTATCGCGGGGGGGGGGGAGGGCAATAACGGGAGAGAAAGAAATAAAAATGATAATTCCTTCTATATACAGTCGTTCTTCGATAGCAGAGTTCACGTCCGTCGAATCGACGTAGCCGATTATCCTTGACATTGACGCTTTCTTAGACCCGAATTAACGCCGATTTTGTTCTGAGACGTGCATATCTTAATCGATCGCGCTAATCGCGCTTCTTACGTGGCGCGAACGTAATTAGTGCGTCTCTCCTAATTGACGGCGTCGAAGGTTGAGCTCTAAGAGCCGGTAGTAGTGCCGCTCGTTCTCATGCTTAGAACGTATACGAATAGCATTAAACGATTTCAAAGTGTGAGCGGCATGAAAAAAAAAGTGAAATTAAAGACACGTACGTTCGTGTGTATACGTATAATACGCTTCCACGCGGCGCCAATTTAGATCCGAGTTAACGACCGTGACACGCGACGAATCTCACGGAATGAATCTCACGGAGAGAGACGGAATACGGCGGCGCTGCGCGGAAATGCGTAATATGTAAAAAAAACGTGTGGCCAATTAGCACCCGGTTAATTTGCGATTGATATTTTCTTTAATATCTTCCTAGCAGCGTTAAATAATAGCGGCGTCAAACGTATATGCTTATTTCGTTATTATCATGTTACTGCGTCTCTAAGGCCTTTTATTTTTCCACGTGCACGATAATGCATAATACGGTCTAATGACTAAGCTTTCCACGATGTACGTCAGCGTATATATTTATGTATGAGATTGATTTCAGAATTCATAGATGCTAAGGCAACGCGAATAGGTTTTTTATCGTCGCGATCTTCCCTCTTCATCGTGGATATCGCAGCTTATTCCAAGTATACGCGAATTAATTTTTATTAGCATATCGTAAAATAACCACTCTTTGACGGAGTAATCGATTCTTTTATCTCCTCATTGTAAAAGACGATGCATTGTCAATATTATTATCGGGTTTGTTGTTCCATCCAGAATTGATAGACAATTTGCTGTCAGTATAATGGCAAACGTGATCGCCTCGCCTCTCTTGCAACTTATACGCTACATACCAGGAAAATACGAATTTAGTTTGCCAACCGATACACGGATATATATATTCACGGCGACTATTTCTAGGATCTATAAATCCAAAAAGAATACAACGGATTCCCTTCACGATCGGGATTCCCCCTTATCGTCTGCGGCGCGCGTCCATTGACAAAGTCACGAAGCGACATCGCGCTCGGAATATCGCATCGAATTCGATGAATATCGCGGAAGCTCAGGCTAGCCAGGAAGAATACTGCAGCGTGTCTCTCTTATACGTGATATTACGGCGAGTGACTTCGACTCGGGTAATAGAAACTTTTTGTCTCCTGCAAAAATGGTATTTTAATTTTTCTTGAAAAATCTTTTTTGCATAAGCCAGTTAGATAAAAATTAAGTAAAAATTTATAAACGAAAAATAATTGCATTTATGATTTGTGAATTTTATTCGAATGTATCTTCACTCTTGAAAATATCAGTTATTTACGCTTTTAATATACATATGTCCATATGAGCAATATGCGAAGAAAGCGTGCAATACAACATTGTCAAACTCTAGAGAGAATGATGATCCTTAAGGATGAGTCACTTCACCCGAGTCTCGAGAGATAAACATGAATTAAACATATCTATTCAAATACACACATTCGCTAATCGACGACACTTATGCGCTGGAGAGCGTGGACCTTCGTCGAAATAGCCGAAAGAGGTATATATTGCGCGTAGCATAAGCCCGAAGCGAGATATAAATGGCCTTGAGCCGTTCATTATTGTCGAGGTCGCAAATTAATATAGAATTTGCTATGATTCGCCTAATGCGGCATTGGCATTTGGTATTTGTGCTCGTAGAGAAGTACCCATATTTGTACAGAGGAAACGCAAACAATCCGCAAAGTGAATAGAGAAACACTTCTTATCTGTTTACAGATCTCGTCTAGTTAGAAGTTAATTTATACATATATGTAATTCTCATAGCGTATATAATGATGATATATAAGCATGGAAAGGATGATTTTGCTGAAATATCTAAAATTAGGCTGGATTAGATTTGAAAATAATTTTGCTGGCCCGTCAAAATAATTATGCCGGAAGCATGATGAGCAAAATGCTGCAAAAATTTTAGATATTCTAACAAATTAGTTGAAGCTTTCAATATGATTATTTTGATAGTTCAACGGAATTATGTTCAAACCTGTATTCAGCTAAATTTTATAGATACTTCAGCAAAATCGTTCTTTCCGCGTGCCAAATAACATAAATTCACAGTAGGTTTTATCCGGGCTTCTTATCGGGGGAGAAATTCGTATTGCTACGCAAAAATCATCCGTGGAATCATTACATGAATCGCGTGTTGCAAATTATTCTAACAAATACGGTTCTGCAGTACGGCGTAATTTAACCACGGACAATCTCTGCACCGTGTACCCTATCATGCGCGCTGTTGCCTTCGATCCAAGTGGACTCCAAGGCCTGTTATTCGATCTGACCCTAATAGATACTCTTGGTCGTCCCTCGAAAAGATAAAACCTTTTGTCAGTACCCGCTCGCAACGAGAGAGAAGGAGAGAGAGCGAGAGATAGGGGAGGGGAGAGAGAGAGAGAGACCTTTTTAAAGAAGTCAGACTTGGGGGTGATTGTAAAACGACACGCTCGTTTCGAGGGTCCGCGATCGGTTAAGCAGTGGAATATTACCAGAACCCACGTGCAGTGAAACTTTTCCATGTGCGCTGGGGAGGATGTCTTAAAAAACGGAGAGATATTGGGACAAGTGTTTGAAATATGAGACTACTCTAGCATTTCAGAGAGCAATAACTTCCTCTTAGCACTGCTTGAAAGGATTATTTCTTTCTTTTTTCTTCTTTTCTAAATATTTTCTCACGGTTAATCGTGGAAATTATTCGTCCAAGCTCAAGCTGCATTTTTGTCTTCCGTCTGAGATTAACAGTCAAAGCAGTTTCAATATCTTTTTTTTTTTTTCATCTTTCGTTTCTCACCGCTTCCTCTCGTTCTCTTCATTCAGGAAAGCGACATACAGCGCGATGGATCGATTGGTCTCACTCATTACCTACGTCATTGAGAGGACGTGACCCTGAATACAAACACGCCAGCCAAGTTCGCGGTCATTTCGCATTTCGTGATCGCGCAAAGGAATGACGTGGATTACGACATCGCTGGCGCTCGTCAAATGCAAATCGGATTCCTCATCGGGCGACGAGACGAATGATTTCGTCGAGATGGACCAGATGGATCGGGCGAGAAGCGCAAGAAAAAGAGGTGAGAACCGATTTGCGTACGGCGGGACGTGGGCGCATTGTAATTCACTGACTGATCGGTAGACGCGCCGGTCGACATGAAGATGAATGAGGCATATCGAGGACTTATCGTCGTGCACTCGTAAATTCGTCTCGTGTGTGACACGTGTCAAGATCATTTCGCGTTTCTCCGCCGCGCCGTTTCATCTGCCATCTCTACTAAAATTTTTTCCACATCTGCTTTGTCTCGAAAAAAAATTTGTTTTTTTTATTTAAATCTGTAACTTGTTCCTCTTGAGAATATAATTTGATATACGTAAAATGTACATGAAATGATTTTCAACAAATTTCAGATTTAAATTATAGATTTATTTCAATTAAGAGAATTTTCTTAATCTCCTCTCTTTTCTATTGTTATAGATAAAACTGTATAAAATACGCAGGAATAATTATTCTTATATTATATATAAACCGAAAATTTAATGCGTATCGATGGGGTAACTGAAATTAAATTTATTTCTGTTTCGAGCTTTTAGTTTCCTTCGTCTCGAAATAACAACCTCGTGCCAGAATGGTTTCCTCTCGCACGCGAATTTTTCCGATTCCACCCGCGTGGCCGTAATTCGTCACAAAGCTACAGCAATGCATGTAAATCGATTCTCATCGACCGGTTTCGCTAAGTCGTGCACTATATAACGAGATCATTCCACGGTTCGATAGCAGGCCGCCGTGCCGGGCACGAGTTTGCATCGAGACGATGCATAACAGAGACGACGCCTTCCCCCGCGTTTCGACGAAACCTGTCTTCCTCTCCCGTCGCGGCGCGGACCCCGAAGGTGAATCCGCACGGATTCGCTCCCGGAGCGGATCGTCCTGAACGCGAATCGTCGTAAGTGAAATCTCGAAATTACGATTAACTCCTCACACATCCGTCGGATCGTACATATAATAAATATGCATGTAACGCTGATTTAATAAAATGCAGCTCAAGCAATTATTCGAAACAAATTCTGCGAAATTGCTTTCAGCGACGTTTACGCTTATCTCTCTCGGCGCAACATTGTACACGCAAATGAATGTCATCCGCGGCAGAACCTGTTATTAGCGTGTTTATTCCAAGAGCGCCAGTAAACACGTTCGAAACTCGATTGGAGTTCATTAAGGTGAACGTGCTGCCTCGCGAGAATGGACATCGTGATCTAGTGTGCATGGGAGACCTTACAGCACGCGGATTGTATATGCAACGTATGCACCTGTGTCAGCATGCAAATGCACTACTCACGGGGGACCGGTTCGTAAAGGTCGAGCATTATACCGAGGTCGTTTTCTCCGTGGCTGAAGATCGATGATAACTAGCTTGTCTGATTCGCATGGCCTATTCGCGCGATGACACCCAATGGATTATTACATTAGGCGTTTTATTAAAATTTTATACTATGTTCACGCGAACACGCTGGCGCACGGCGTTAAAAATTATATTCGTCTATAACTTCCATAGTCGCGTTAATCATTATTAATGATGCGTTCTTTTTTAACGAAATCAAAACATTTATTTTCTCAATATGAGGCGTTTCTACAATTTGGCTCCTATTGAGCCTCCGCGAAAAATTCATCAAATAAAAATGTTAATTTATATATTAGAGACTTCGAATAAATGTATCATTTACTGACTTTATTGCAGAATTAGAAACATTTAGAATTGCAGGGCAACATGTGAATCTAGTGCAGGCAAGATTTATTATAATAAGATTTAACAGCAACTAACTTTAATGAGAAACGTTGGCGAAGAAATGAGATCATTAGAAGGGAATATACGTAATGATTATGTAAAATTTTATTTATGCAACGATTTTTTTAATTGCTGGTCTGGGTGGAAATAAGAAATAGACACACGAAGAGATTAATATGACGTAAGAAATATTCATATCTTCGACATATATCGTTACTTTTATTGCACGAATCAGAATTTACTACGTTGTTTTAAGCATTCAAATATTATTGGAATCATGAGTATATCGAGTTCTGCGAAACATAAATTATGCATGATCAATTGCAAATCGCCGCAATTATCAGTATGTACAGAGAATTTAAAAATAATCTCAACTACAGCAATGTAGCAATACTGCATTTTGCTTACTGCAAATTGTTTGAATTAAATCATTCCTATCGTTTGAACGAGCCGGATAAAAATAAAGGCTGCTGAATTGCTGATGGAAAAGGTCACGAGCCTCGATTTTTGAGATCGATCAATTTGAGATTGAGGAAGAACGTCGCGATAAAGGTGACAATGCGAAGTTTCGTGGATCTCGGTGCGCGCGGTCGCACATACCGGGAGATGCATTGCTGCGCGCGCGTGCGCGCGCGAACGTCGCGAAGCACGCAGGAGTGTAACCTCGGAGGGACGAAAGAGGTGATCGAAGCCGAGAAGGAGAATGAGGAGGAGGAGGAGGTGGAGGAGGAGGAGAAGGAGGAGAAGGAGAAGACGGGAGCAGAAGAGAGAGAAAGGGGCAGGAACGAGGGAAGGCGAGAAAAAGTCGCGGACGTTAAACCGCCCGCTCGCTCCTCGGCCTTAGGGTAAAAAGATACGACAGAAGGAGGCAGGAGAATAGGAGAAAGAGAGAGAAAGAGAGAGATGGCGGCGAGTAAGGAGATACGAGTCGCGGGACGGGGGAGGACGTTCGGAAAAGGAGAGATGAGGCGAGAGAGATGAGGATGTACGCGGGGGTAAGGGTGACCCGAGGGAGGCGCGGCGGCGGGAGACGCGAGGGGGCGGGAGGGCGGGAGGCGCGAAGAGGGAATCGGAGAAAGAAGAAGCCCGTCGTGCCGGGGCCTGTTCCACCGAGGTCGCACGTACGTCCGTATAATACTCGTAATACATGTAATACGGATAATACCTGTAATACCTGTGTAACGCATTATACACCCGGCCGCGGCGGCAGGCGACGACGACCGGTCGTACCTTCGCGTCCTTGCGACCGCGTCGCGACTCTTTCCAAGGGATTCGCTGGGTGCCCCGGCGCGGCGGGTGATTAGATCGATCGGGTGGAATGGAACGCCCGTTGACGAAAGTCGCGTATCTGATGTAGATTTTTGCTGGCCAAAGGATTACGTGCACGCGAATACGTGCATTTGAGAGAAACACGATAGAAAGGAAGTATAATTTGAATATCTTTAAGTTTTGAAAACAAATATTATTTGAAAATAACTCTGAAATGACGTCAAGTTTTGTCGCGTAACGTTCAGGAGAATTAAAGAAAAAAAAAACGAACTCAGAAATTAATCGAAACCGTGGCATCGGGCGTACACCTCAATCAAATTACTCGAATCATCCTTGGCGTAGATTTTTCAAAACGGCAATCAATGCCGCAGAGATGAAATCACGCGATGGTCATGAAGAGATAAAGAAGAGATAAAGAAAACGCCGAAGGATGACAATGACGCTGCTGAGAAGTCGTTTTGTACGCATCGTACGTATCTTCTCGGTGCGCGTGCAAGTACCTGAAAATAATTATCAACCGATCGATGGACGAGGTGAAGGTTACTTTTATATTGCCGATGAAAGTCTCCGAGAGTTCACCAGTCGTCCTTCCGAAACATGTAAGAAAATCGCAGCGTCGCGTTGCAATAGGGATCATCGTAAGATAAGTTTTTTTTTTTTTAATAATATTCTCAATTACTTTGTTAGTTGCCCATGTAGATTCCACGTTTTGCGAGACCTGCTAATTTTAGCGCGCCTCTTTAAATCACGATCGGATCGTGAATCGGGTGGCATAGCTTACGCGTGCACATATATAGCCGCATCGAGGAGACCGCATAGCGATGTGAATGGAGGCGCACGGCAGTAGATAAAGAAAAATGGAGAAGAGAGAGGAAGAGAGAAGAAAGTGTGCGGGGGAGAAGAGAGGGAGGCCGATAAGAGCGGAGGAGGAAGGGAGACGAAGGGCTGGGAGGGATGGGGACGAGTCGACGAGCGAGACTTGGATATATCGTACGGCTAAGGCTAAGTTAGGATGAGGATAGCGGCGATTATCTTAACGATCCCCTGCAGCAAAACCTGAACGGCAACCCGTTCCGGGCCCCGCCCGTCGTCCCGCGGCCCTAGTACAGCATATGCCGAGCTAATGCTGTTGCTGTTGCTGCTGCTGCTGCTGCTGCTGCCGCTTGGCTCCTGCAACGATGTTGTTGCTGCTGCAAAAGGAGCACGACGGAGTCGTCCAGCGGGAGGCAGGAGGGAAGGAAGGAGGGGTGAGGAAAGGATAGAAGAGCCAGCTGAAAATAGCTTACTGCAGCCGCCGGCAGGAGCCTCGCGAGACCAGGCGAGTTCAGGGATACTTCCTCTCCTCCCGCGGTCTTCCTCTTCCCACCTTTCCTTCCATCGTGAGTGACTTTAGGCGAGATCGTCACTTACGAACGCGCGATCTGTCGACCCTTCCCCCCTTTGATGCCCAACGCGAAACTGGAGCTTTATATTTGTCAGATTAATAGTCTTCTTTTATATATCTTTTTCGAACGCGAACTCAAATCTCTGCGGAAGCTTGAATTGTTCGCCTCAATTTTCTATATCATTACGTCCTTGGAACACATTTAAATGATAATAATCTAACATTTCCTTAATATGCCGCACGGTAATACATATTTTAAAATAAATATTCCTTTGTTACGTTTCCGAGTTTTCATCGATCACGAAGGCAGAACGGGGTAAAGGCGATCCTCGAGATATCGGCTGACACATGCCGTCTTCATTGCGAGGTGCGAGGTAGACGGAGAAACGAAAAAAAAAGAAGGACAACGCGGGACAATCGCACGATGCGATGTGTACGCGCCAAATGAAAGAACAATTACACCGTGCCTGGCGTACGGAGAGGCGGACCTTGGGCTCCTTGCGAGATAATCATAACGTTACCCGACGATTCGCGCCATAATGCCGTGTAATGTCTCCGACACGATGTACATTGCGAGATCATTTACCGAGAGTCCGTCGCTAAAAGTGGGACCGCCACCGCCAACGGAGAGGATAGACTCTCATATATCGTTTCCTCTCGCCTCGGTCGATTCGCAAAATTAGAAACTCGCGGCTATTCCTGGATAATGGGATCACGTGTGCGTCCGTCGCCGCGTGACGGAAAAAAAGGAGCCTCGACCGTCGCTCGCTCGATTTGTGGGTCAGGAAGTCACGAGAGAGGAGGTAAGAAGGAGGAAGAGAAGGTGGCAAAAGGAAGAGAGCCGCTATCGACAGGACGCTGGGTTGTCACGCGTCGTCATAATTATTATTTCATAATCAACGGAAAATGTGCGCTACATCGGCAGGTCTTCCGCCAAGAGATAGATTTCAACACTTCAAATTGTTCGATAGGAATAATCCTCTCTCTCACTTGATAAAAATATATCAAGTGAAAAAAATCTTCAGATCTGTATTGTATATAATTTTCGCTCCCTTGATTATTATCTAGGAATATTCACATCTCCAAAATTAATTGGAAATGTAAAAAAAGACGCGCGGATAATCCCGCGCGTGTTTTAATTACGATAGTCGATTACGAAACTCTGCGTACGAAGCGAAGAACCAAATTAAATTCCGAAATTGCGGTCAGCGGTCTGGACGGGAGCGACCGCTAATTGTATCATTAATTAACGAAAAAACAGACGGTGACGACAGGCATTGGCGGGCCAGCTGTAACCGCGGCCCACCACCCTCCTCGTACCACCGCCGTGAAAACCGGATTCAGTTTGGCATAAAATTATAGGAGTCAAGTAGTCAAGGTCGACCAGACCTGCCTAAACGTTAACTTGCCCTCGCTTCTTCTTTTCTTCTTCTTCTTCGTCTTCTCCTTCCATTTCTTCCTCGTCTTTCTCCGCACTCTTTTCTACAGAGAGCGACCCGAATCCTCTGTTGCTATAGCAACAATTCATTCGCGTTACGTCATTTTACGGAATTCCAATAGCAATATTAGAGTAGAAGAGGCGTTTAAATAATCCGCTTTTAACGTCTTTTGTTCAACCTCCATATCCTACCCTCGAGGCACGCGAAAAAAAGACCGAATATCGTAGAAACGTGTATGGTTTACTTCGCGTAAACAATGTTGCGCGCCGAAGGACCGTTCGCCAGACCACTCTTGCAGTACGTTGCACGAGAGAATCCTCGAAGCTATACCGAGGATACGAGAGCACCTTTTTAGATTTTTCATTTCCCCGGCGAAGGAAGCTATTGGCTCGCAGAAGTGTGCGTCATATACTGCTCGTGCAAACAGAACGCAATAGAGAAGTTATCGTTCTTCGCAACCGTGCTCCTCAAGTCTTCGACGCGTCTCTGCATTTTCATACTTCGTACTCTTGCACTTCATATTTTCATCTTCTCGCGAAGAGGAAGGGGATTTGCCTTCGCAACGGTACCGCACGATTTTCTTCGTGAGTAAACAAAAGGAAGCAAGTCGCGTGCAAGGGTGGACTGGAAGATCGTCGATGCATATGGCAATTTGACGAAAGCCAGTCATCATAAATCAGGGGTCGAAACACGCTTCTCTCGCGGGGCGTTGCACGCGCGAAGGACGTGGCGGATTCAGCGCGCTGCCTGATCGCTCTCAACGATCGACAGTGATTCATCATCGATTAAACAAGAATCGCCGGACGTTAATCGAACGCGCATGATTGCCAAAGGTGAATGGAGACCGCATACACTGCGCGGCCTGCAACGAGAATTGACGTGTAAACGAGATGTTGCACACAGTGTAGTCTAAAGTAAGTCATCCAACCGTACACGTTGAATGTCAATCAACAGTTTGTTCAGCGTATCGTAAGAAGGAATTTTCCATTCAGTTGTCTATCGAAAATTATTCTCATTGCAAAACTCTCGTAACAATGAATGTGTAATATAAGACAGGAATAAGGAATACACTATACAAATCCAAGGTGTGTAAGAAGTGCCTCATCCGTATAAAAATAGCATGCTATAAAAATATAAATGTTATTTTTACGCGGATGAAATACTTTCTACATATCTTGGATTTTGCAATGTAAATATAAGACAGAAGCCAATTGATAAAGTTTTTTCTTTAAAAAAAGTTGCATAATATTTTAAGAATTTGTAATTAATATAGAAATATCAATATTAATTCCTATTGCGCGTTCATTTATGAGAATGATAGGATGAAGCGTTGATATGACGACATTGCGATAAGCAGACCGTTGTTACAGACCGTTAACGGCTCAGTAACACAGATCGTCTAGATCGGTAGTGTAACAGCGTCCTCGGCGCGTCTCGCGCCAAGATATTGCTAAAACTCTCATTGGCGGCTCGTGATTCACCGCCGACGAGGCGATTATTTAACGAGTTGATTATCGACGTCGCGCACACGTAACTGGATCGGTTGAGGAAAACTTCTTTGCGGTCGCGGAGCAATCGTAATTTTCCATTGAAGAAAGAAAAAAATATTGTGGGATAACAATATATAAAACATTGCGGAACAGACCGTTGCGTGTAATGAAAATCAAGTTCGCGGCAATCCGGCTTATCTGCGCGAAATCGTTGCGCTTCTGCGGAATATCGTAGACCGCAGCTCCCATAATATAAAGCAATAAAATACCGACTTTATGCGCGCAGCGGCGCGGTGTCCTCGATGCGTGTGCTGGACTGTGAAAAATCGCCATCGTCCATGCCAATCGGCATTGTGCATCGGGGGGATGAACGGGCAACGGGACGAAAGGACAAAGTGGTGTGGCGGATTGATTTAACGGGAATTTCGCATACCCCGAGTTTCAGTATGACGAATTTCTGTGCGGAAAGTCGCAGAAAGAAGAGAACACCAAATTTTCCTCGTTTTTCGTTAAAATATCGAGAAATTTCTATCATTTTAAATATGAACAAAAATATACTAGCGTATTATTATTACGTTTGTAAATACATTTCTGTGTATTTTCTCAATGTTCTTTCTTTGTATTTGCTTCCGGAAACTATAAAATAATATTAGCTATTCTTTCACTGAAAAAGTCAATATATGTATTTAATGTAGCAACAATCGATAATTTTCTACGTGCCTATACCATGTATTATATTCACTTTTTCTATATTTTTTTATTCATAAATTAAAATTGATTATGCGAAATTATATGACGAAGGCTTCAATCATTCGTGCGGGAGCCTTTGATAATCTTTGATAATCTCGTAGATTTCTATCATTCTTCCTCATATACCCGATATCCTTGTCCCAATTCGATCATTTAAATAGAATATAGTTTTCAACCTCGCGTCTCGCGGGAATCATCCTCGTCGCCGTCGTCGACATCGTCATTGCCGTCCTTCGGATGCTTGCGCAAAGAACGCTTTCCGGAATTAATACACAAAATTTGCCAGCCTCTACGTGACGCGCCGAGCCGGACGTCATTCGCAATTAGCGCCGTTAAAGAGACAAGGCGAAGGAACGGCGCCTAGAACGCCGTAAAAGCCAATGTAAAAATGTGTATGTGTGCACTTTTTCTCAGAGAACCGCGATTACGCTGTAATCATCGGCATTATAGTAATTATGCCACAGAAACGAATCATACCAGGACTCCCAGCAGCGTATCTATTGTCGCGATCTTGTAAACGAATGGGATTAGTATATTTCAGGGAAGTATATCTTATTTCTTCTTGTGTATATTTTTATAGTTATATTATTGCTTTTATGAAATAAGGAAATTTCTTTACTTATAAAACCAAGCAAAATAATATATTAGTACAACACAATTCTGCATAAAATATTCTTGTAAACTTACACGTAGAACTGATCTTTTCTTAAGTATATAAGACAAATTGCAAGCTTATTTGATGCTAAAAATTAAAAGGGCTTAGTAATTAAAGGTCTTGTTTTAAACATATTAAATATACGTATAGAAGCGCCTACATGTATATAAACGTATAAAGAATTTTTTTTCGCAAACAAAAACTTAATAAACGCACATTATTCTAACGGTATGTAACGGTTGAAAATCGCCGGTTGTAAAGCAGCCGCCGTCTAACAACTGCGAGAATCCAGGAAGAGAGTGCAACAAAACGATACATCAAGAAGAGTACCGATAATACTGAAGAATGCACGTCGCATTCTAATTTTAACTTGCGGATTGAATTTTATTCTCGATTGACAATGACGAAAATAGATACACAAGATTTTCAAAAGAAGTAAATTGACAGTTAAAAAATAAAAAATTATTTTTATAAATGAGAAATATGAATTTTATTTTCGCGAAATTTTCGTTACGCAAATTAATAGAGAAACAAAAATTCTCTTTCAAAATTATCTCTTTTCATTCTTTTTTCACAAAAGCATGCACACACAAATTATTTATCTTAGATTCTTTTATAAAGCATTAGAAATAATTTGTACCAAAGATTTATAATGCAACAGAAATCGAGGTAATGGATAAAGAAAACCAGGTAAGGTCATCGATCTCGACTTGGATAAGTTGTAATACACCGTCAAGATTAACATCGTGAATAATTCACGACTTTAATCGCATGTTAATTATTCATCGACCGCGAAAATCAGCGTGTGAATAACGGATCTTCCAGTTTGGTGTATATATTTGATACAGAAATATTTTAGAGACGAAGGAATACTACCGAGACAACATTATAATTAATCAGAATCGAATATTATGTAAACATTACAGGCCATAAATAGAAATACCGTGCATTTTTTATGAAGAATTCGGACAACGAGAAAGCTATAAATATGCGAAAGGTGATTCGACTGGCCACGATATAATCATATAAATCATGCGCGAGATATTCCAACCGTAACCTCAAACAAATTTAGCAAGGTCGAGTAAAGATTGACTGCAAATTGTGCGGTTTAAAGAATGATTAAAAAATAATAATTATATTACATCGAAACAAAGATCATATCAATAAAAAAATCTTGATCGTCTTCGAAAACTTGAAAAAAATTTGAATTGAAAAAAGTCAATTCAAATATATTAAATAATATTCAATATATAATTATTTTTTATTTACTTATTTGTTTCTTGAATAAAGAATATTCGTGAAATAAGGTCAATTTACGTCCATAGTGATATATAATTGTTTTATAATAATCAGTTTAGTACATCTAAAAATTAATATTTCCCATAAAATCTATTTATTTAGTTTGACTTAATATAAGATTATTTGTTATCACAAACATTATTCAACTTTATTAGAACGATCTAACATTGACAGCACTAATCTCTGATAGAAACTAAATTCAAGTGACTATTGATCAAGTCTATTAATTCGGACTATCGAGTGAATCGACATTTCGGCAGAATAGTCAGCGAGTTTTCAATGGGGAATTGTTGCGGAAGCATACGAGACGGAACTACATGTAAACCGACGGTTTACATAATAGTACCCGTCCATACATATGCACTGGCGCGTGTATCACATGCGTATACGACTCATCGAGCGTTCCTCGATGAGTCACAGCGAGCAAAGATAAAACAATTTACCTGATGGCGCACAGTTTATCAGGCTCGCGACATATTCGCGACGCGTAAAATGATGCACGAGCGTTCCATCGTGATGCAAATCATAATGAATCCGCAGACGAAATTCGTACTTACGAACACATTCGTACATACGAGAAAGTCACGTTTATTTCCTTGATAATATTCGATCAAGCAAATTAATCCTTGAATGGAAAACTCTTTTGAAACTCCAAATATAGAAAATTCTTATTTCCTTTTTTTCCATTAAATACTAATATTTTTTTCCGCCTAATGTATGTACATATAAAAAGATTTAGTTTGAGAAATATTTTATCTGAAATTTGTAATTCTTTTGTTTCAATAATTTCAATAACGAAATCAAGAGGATTCCTCTCTTTTTCCCTTTAAGGATTAAGGACAAGAACAAAAGAGACATTGATCGAGCACTTTCAGTCATTTAGGCATGTCGGGTATGTGTGAGATTTATTTACTTTCATTGAAAGAAGCTACGAATAAGAGAAAAACGTGTCCGTTAATACTGACGATACAAATTTTGTTGAGAAAGATCTGTCAAATTAAGCAGAAGAAGCTATATCGTCGATGACTCTGCATTTAGTAGTTGAAAAGACTATTAAACTATTAACAAGTTGAATTATTTAATAAAACTCCTAAATTTACCGAGAAATTCTGGAGCATTGAAGCAATACGCTGATTAAAATAGTAGCATTTTTAAGAACAGAGCATGTTTACAAAGAAAGCTGTGCGTTCCACACTGATTGAAAATCTATAATTATAAAAATCTTACTTGTGTGTTTTTTAAATCAGTTATTCATTGTAAATTGAAAGATAAATCGACCGAGTAAAATAATCCTTTTAAATGTATTCAAGGTTACTCCATAGAGCCTGTATAGAGCCTTTGCCATTGCACTTCCGTTCGATATATTGAATGATCCCAAATGAATGCTTTTAAAATACAAACGCGACACATCATGCTACCATACGAGATGCGCAGGTGCGTCCGCAGCGACCAGTAGCAAGTAAGGCGACAAATACATTTGTAGAAAATGCAATAATTTTCCAAAACGCATTTCGTGAATGTTGAATTGTTGCGCGTAAGAAACTGATAAGAAAACCCTGTGCCTAACAAATATTCAAGGTTACACTCAATGATGATTCAATGCAAGGTATAATAATCGCTGTTCTGAGTATTGTTAAGAGCTCCGTAACTGGTAACCAATTAGTAGTTTTAATCGTGACTAAAAAACAACATTTATAAATCCCTCTTGGAAAATCATATTGTATTTTCAAATTTTTTCATACTTTACTATTTTCACCATTCGATATAATAAATGACTTTAATTGTGACACATCCCAGATAATCAAGCATATCACGGAAAATAATTAATTTTATGTAAATTGGCATAACATAAATGGCTACTAATAATAGGAAGTCTTGATCGGCCGTTTATTACGAAATTCTCGCTCGTAACTAAACGTACAATGTTGACAGTTAAAGAGTTAAGCTCGCTAAAGGTGTGATTTTATTGGCTTAGAAACACACGTTACAAATCCGTATCCGAAGATCTCCTCGAGCGAACCGGGCATGAGGTACCGGGCATAGACGTGGTCCGGAACAGAAAGAAGCTAAGAAATCGGCGAGCAAGCCAAGATCAGGCAGAAGCGAGCGAGAGCGAAAGAGAAAGAGAAAGAAAGAGAGAAAGAGAGAGAGAGAGGCAGAAATGCGAGAAGCGGTGTAGGAGGAAGAAAAAGAGAGGAAGAGGTGCAGAACAAGGAGGGAGATAAGGTAGGTAGAGTCCAAGAAGGGCGGCGAAGAGAAGACTAAAAGAGGGGCCCCTCCCGGTGGCATGATCGGCGAAGAGGGTCGGGGCCCCCTTGCACGATCCTGGCCGTCGGCCACGGGTGGGTAAATGGGTATATAAGCGGGGCCCCGGCGATTCCATCTCGACACACGACCCAACCTTCATCCCGATCGCCAACGGTCCTTCGCCGAACAAGCGTAATCGCACGCGCGCGAAATAAAAAAGAGAGAGGGAAGACAGAGAAAGGAGAGACAGGGAACCTCCCCCGCGTTCTTTCGTTTCTCCGATCGATCGCGCCCGATCAAATTGTTTCGCGCGAACCGGTGAGAAGAGCCGATCCCGCAGGAGCAAGAGAAGCCGTGAAGAAGAAGTCGCCACTGTGCCCGACGCCAACTCGACTGGCAAGAGTTTCCACGTTTACACGGAGGAGAGAAAAAAAGACGTAAGTACCACAGTTCCGCTTTTTCTCTCTCTCTCTTTCTCTCTTTTTCGCAAAGTTTTACCATCCCTCGAAGAAACTTCTCCGCGCGATGAAAAGACGATCTTTCGACAGAAACCCGATGAGCCCTATTAACTACCTCGGATTACTCGACTCGACATTTTGATCGATCAAAAAACAAGTTGTTTTTTCATCGAACGATCTTAGACACTGGCATTGCGCGCAAACCGATTCAACGAATACTCCGCTCCGATAATCGATCACATAAACATTAAATGAAACTCTTTTTTCACTTTTGACGCGCTATCGATTTATTATATTTTTTTCAATCCTATACAAAGTTGCTCTCTCACCCTCTCTCTCTCTCTCTCTCTCTCTCTCTCTCTCTCTTTTTCTCTCTCTGTAGTTTAGCTCCGAAATGAATTGCGCGACAAACTCCGCTGGCGCCGATAATCGAGACCGGTCGATGAAATCTCGAGTCGCAGTGACATGTGCGGTCGACAGACGCGGTTGGTTGGACTCGGCACGATTATTACGCCTCGCATTTGTGCGCGGGAGACTTTTCTCGAGGCTTGCAGCTAACTGCTGTTTTTCTTTCGCAATACGCGTAGGACTTGCGGTGCCGAGTCGCGCGGGCCTCGCCGCGACCGGCGACAGAGATAGTTTTGAAAGTGGAGCGCGATAATGCTATTGTTCGCCGTCCGCGCTTGTATCCGTTCGTTCAATTAGTCAGGGCGCGGCGCACGCGGATTTTCGAAATAGCGAACGACGACAAAATGCGTCGACAAACGCTCCCCATGTCGCTATCAAAGAGGATTGCAATCCGTTTAATTCAAATCATTAAACCATCATTTTGTACTGGAAAACGATTTTTTTTTAAATCATATAAAAATCTCCCTTCCTTTATTTATTCGTATTTGTAATTTGAGTTTAATCTCGGGAGGAAAATCACAGAAACCAAAAGTAATCAAATTAAAAAATAAGAGACATGTATTAATCGCTGTGCATATATCATATTACTTATAATTATCTTTTATTCTTAATGGGATAATCATTAATTTCCAATGTTTAAACATACCTAATGTATGGATAAGTTTTTTTATCTAACTTATTCAACTCTTGCAACACACGTAAAAGCATCTTTGCATTTTTAATTTATCAACGAACGAAATAGAAATGTATTTCAATTGCACAAATGGGCCGTCAAAATTTGTAATTAAGAACTCAAAATTTCAAGTATCTCAAGTCTCGCTATGTCGTAGCTAAAGGGTTAATAAAGAGAAATGAAGAGGTCAAATCGAGGAAACGTGCGTCGCTCGCGTGCAGGCCACGCTCCGCTGTCATTACATACATAATTTGTAGATTTCTCAAGGAGCAATCGTGCGCGCGCGCGCGCGCGTTTGCGTAATTTCACGTCCCCCTTCCGCGCGTTTCTACACGACCCCTAATTAGCCGGCTTAATCCGTCAATCTGCGAATTACCTGCGCCGCGACGTCGACTCGAGGTCGCCAACCGGCGACGACCGTCTTCCCTGCGGTAACTTCGCAATCGACGAACGTCGAATGTGCACCGAATCTCCGTTCGCGGGATCAACAGAATTTCTCCACGACAAAGCGGATTCGCACGGACTTGAATCAGACCAGGATCGTGACTTTCGTTCGCTTACGCGAGCAAGGATCTCGCGACCATGCGAATTAAACGGAGGAGTTTCGCGGCTTCAGATTAGACGAGCGGACGCCGCTCTTTCGACAAGCCATAATCAGAAAGACCGCAAAGCTGAAAGGAGAAAGACAGAAAGAGAGAGAGAAAGAGGCAGAAGGCTATAATCATTGACGTTGGAGCGGTTGACGGCGCGCGCGACACTTCTTTGTAAGTGTGGTACCATTATTACACCTCTGATGATCTTGATGAGGTAATCGACGTCCATCATCTTTCACAGGCATTTCCTGCGTCTATCGACCTGGCCGCCGAGCACTTATCTGTATTCGCTGTTGCGAATACAATGAACGCGCCGTGTCGTCGAAATTTCGTCGCTTCCTTCTGCAGACATTTTCTCTCTTTTCTGCTTTTTTTCTTCTCTCCCTCTCGAGGATCGCGTGGAGAAACGGAAGATTGCATCGAACACGACGTGGCTGTGTCGTTCGTCCTCGCGTAACCGCCGCGGCCGTGTAGGAAATAATTAACGGACAACGTTATTGTCCGTGCGATATGCCACGGACAATAAGTCGACGGCTACGGTACTTGAATTGACTCGCAATTAAGTTTATTGCGCCGCGCCGTCGTGCATCCGGTGTAATTATGTATCCGCCGTATGGACTTAATTCCAAATGTGTACATATTTGGAGACGTTTTAAACAGATCAGCTGCCCACCGAGAGTCTCGCGGATTTACAATTTATCTATCGAAACGAACGAACTCTCTCGCTTATACGGTGATTACCACGGAGATCAGAATCGGCTTACGCAATTGTAGATAAAAAGAGGTCCCCGCTTACGATACGGACGGCTCCCACTCTCGCGCGTTGCGATTCTTGCGAACAAAAAGCGACGAGGAGGGGGGGGGGGAGGAGAGAGAGAGCTCGATTTCTGTCGCTTTCCATCGCGAGACGCGGAGCGATTTCGATACCGTGGCGATATTACGGCGAAAAGACGGGTCGGTTTCGGCAACAGTTGCATCCGTCCACCGGCCGCAATTGCATTGCCAAACGTGAATCCCCTCTCGATCTCGCCGTAAAAACTGGATCCTTTTGCCAATCCCTTTGCTCTCCCGCCCCCGTTCTGCTGTTTCTCTCCGCAGCGCGCAGCTATACGCCTCGTTGTTCCCGTCTTCGTCGCCACTTCTCGCCATCCCTCTCGACTCTCGAGTGCATTCCGGTTTGCCGCAACCGGACGGTTTGCACGGGGCGTATGGAGGAGCGTAGCCCCCGCTCGCTCCGCGAGGAGCGATTTGAATCGTTAGTCTCGCGAATCGAGAATTATTTACGCCCCACGACTTTTCCAGTTATAGCTAATTAAATGCAGAATTATTATACTTCTTCGAATCGCAAATTTTTAATTCGCATATCATCGAGAACTTGTTTCAAGACTACTTGATTTCTTGATTTTTAATCAATGCTAGGAGGATCGCGTAATTGAATGCAAAATTAAAAGTTAAACGTGATCTTCTGCGATAATTTTTTTCATAATTATCGAATACGTTGATGTCGATCGATTAATCAATACGATAGCTATGCAGACAGGCCAAATTGGAAAAGCGATTGCTTCTGCTGTCGGAGTGACTACGCTTAACTCGAACGTTAATGCACGTCGATCCGGCCGCGCCAGCCCGATGACGCGTAAATACCGCGTCGTCTGTCTCCGATTTCACGTACGCCTACTCGCCGAATGGTCTAGCGTTTCGCTCTAGCGCGATGTATTTTGCGACGCAAATATCATAGAGTGGAGTTTGCGATGCAAATTTATTAATTATTTATACGCTTCGCAAAAAAAAAAACGCAAAACATTACCAATCCAAGTCCGAATCATCGGAATTAGAAATCGATACGTTTTCTATTTTACGAATACAAACCTAATATTAGTTAAAATAGAATCTGCTCGAAATTATATGAAATTAATCTCGACAATGATAAGATCTATTATTACTTTTAATCGCTCGCGTAACTCGAAAACTCGCGATTTCCGAACTACATTCCATGCCAATGTTCGTTCGAGGCCTGCACGAGGGGGATCCATCCTTAACATATATTCACCCTGCGTACAGCGAGAGTCCGCGCGAGACAGGCGGTTTAGGTTTGTTCTTTTCTGCGTTTCACGGAGAGAGAAAATGAACGTGCGGAGAAGCCGAGTAAACGCGCGAGTGCGTAACAAGCGTGAGGGGCACGCATCCTGTCATTAGTGCCATAATGTTCGCCTTATTCGATGCATTCGGTTCAATGTCACCCGTCCCTCTCCTTCCTGCCGATTCTCTCGCGGTAGCAGCCCCGATGTGTGTTCACCGGCACCTAGCGTGAACGTTAATGCTCCTCTTACGTTTTTCCTCCCCTCCGAAGCCCTCCCCTCATTAACAATTATAGCTGTTGTCCTTTCGTCTCGCGATCTACAACCGGGTCCATTCATACCATTCGTCTCGGCCATTCATGCCGTGCTGTCACGGTGTGACAGCCTGTCCTCACGTCCGTTTCGCCTAACTGGAAGATTGCGCGTCTCAATGTCTTCTCGGTGTGGAATCCGAGCGAGTTTCGTTAGATACAGAATATTGAGAAACAATCGTGACACTTATAATCATTTTTAATCTTATAATCGTAATACATATTAATAATTTTCATAATTACGAGTAAAAAAGGGGTATTTATTATCGTCTTTCATCATTTATATTGTAATGTGATAAATATTAACATGGAAAACAGATTAGTAGAAAACAGAAAGTTAATTAAGAAAGTAAACTCTTAAAAATGATTTCGTAATTGTTGAGCAATCACAAAGAAACTTGTAGATCTTATCATTATTGAGATTTATTTCCGATATCGCGATAATTATATTTAATGCATTTTTTCAAGCCATCGCATAAATATTTCTCCTGCAATTCCCGACGATTTAATCAAGTTAACAGAATTAAATTAAGATTTCATCAATACCACGATGTAATGTTTCAGTAGCAAGCGTGTCTAATGTCGAGCATTTCTTTGCAGATATCACGATGATAAAGTTCGCTGTGGTAACGATGGTATGCCTCTTGGGGCTGAAGATGATCGCCGCCATGCCAGTGGCCGATCATCATGAGGGCCATGTGCCGCAACCGGTTGCACCCCTCGAGGAAAAGGCCGCGGCGGAATCCCTGAAGGCGGCGGAATCGGGACCCGTGCAGAGCAGCGCACCGGCGGAACCCGTGGCTAGCCAGCCGGTACAGCCGGTGGCTGAGCAACCTGTCGCGGCTGCCGAGCCGGCCGTGAGGAGCGAATCCGTCAACGAGGAGGCGGCTCAGCAGCCGGCCGAGGTGAAGAAGGACGAGCCGCTGCAGCCGCAGCAGCCGAAATCAGTGCCCGAGGAGGTTCAAGTGCAGCCCAAGTCCTCCGAGGAACAGCTCGAGGAGAAGGAAGAGCCAAAGGTGTTGGCCACCGCCGAGGCCGAGAAGAAACAAGAACAAGAGACCCTCAAGGAAGCACCGTCCGAGACGAAGGAGTCCGTGCAACCCGCGCCACAGGAGCAACCGGCTGAGGGTTCCCTTCTCCCAGTCGAGAAGAAAGTAGGTTTCTTTTTCCCTTGATTAAGTAATTTTATTGATCTTCTCCGATCTTTTTTTTTACTCTTTCTTCGTGTTATTAAGTGTTTATATCCTCATTTATAATCTAATTTTACATTGATATGGTTTTTCAGGAGGAACATGTAGCCGTCGAAGGTAAGAGCGCAGAGACGGTCGAACCCGCGGCCGAGAAGCCTGTAGCCATTGAGAAGCGCGCTGACGACGCCGTCGAGAAGATCGCTAAGGAAGAGCCTAAGGAGGAGAAGAAGCTGGAGGAGCCGCAGCCGCTGCCAGCCCTGAAGAAGGAAGAGCCCGCGGAGATTCCCGCGGTCGCCGCCACCGAGGAGAAGAAGGTCGAAGCGAAGGCCGAACATTCGAAGGACTCCGAGGGCCACTCGCTCGCCCACGCCAAGGTCGAGGAGAAGCCCGACCGCGTGACCCGTGACGCCGAGGAATCCGCTGCGCCCGCCGCCGCTGCCGTCTCTGCCGCCGCGGATGCGGCCCCCGTCGCTCAGGAACCCGCGGTCCCGCAGCCGCAGGAGAAATCCGCGCCTGCCGCCGAGGCCGAGCAGCCCGTAGTGCAAGCAGCCGCGCCGGTCGAGGAGCCGAAACCGGCCGAGAAGAGCGAGAAGGTCGAGAAGAGCGAGCAGCTGGAGGCGGCACCCGCCGAGCAGCCGGCTGTCAAGGTCGAGGAACCGGTCAAAAGCGAGGAGAAGGTAGTCGCCGAGGTGGCTGCCGAGAAGGAGGCCGAGAAGGAGGCGAAGAGCGCCGACTCTCCTGTTCTTCAGCAAGCGGAGGTGGCCAAGGAGCAGCAGCAACCCGTGCAGCTTCAGGAATCCAGCCAGATTAAGCGAGACGCGGCGGAGGCGGCCGTGCAGCCTCAGGCCAAATCGGACCTCCCAGCCGAGGAGCAGCAGCCGGTCCAGCAGCAGCAGCAGCAACAACAGCAGCCGCAGCAACAGCAGGAAGTCGCCAAAGAGGTGAAGGAGCGCTCCAACGACTCCTCCGAGGAGAAGTCCGCCGAGGACAGCAAGGAGATCAAGAGCAGCGAGGAGGACAAGTCTTCCGAGGAGCAGAAGGACGCCAAGCCCAAGCTGGGGGAACTGCTCCCGAAACCCGAGCAGTAAATTTCGGCGAGGGGAGGTTTTGATTGATGAGTAAAACCTCAGCGACGCGGCAGCAACAGCAGCAGCAGCATCATCTCGAGGAGGAGAAGGAGAAAGAGGAGGACTGCTCCTCTTAAGGATCGGGACGAGCTCAGGCATCCACGTCTCTGGCATCACCGGGACGCGGGCGCGAGTTCGTCGCGAGACGAACAGGAGCGGAAGCGAGAGAAAGAGTGTGCATGTGCGCGTATGTGCGTGTGTATGTTTGTGAAAGAGCAAGAATGCGCGAATGCCAGAGTATAAAAAAAGCACTCTCAGCGACGAATCCAGAAAGTGTGAAAGTACCGCACAGTGTGAATGGGAGAGAGAAAGAGAGAGAGAGAGAGAGAGAGAGAGAGAAAGAAAGAGAAAAAAATAAAGAGAGAAAGAGGGCGAGAGAGAAAGAGAGAAAGAGAGAGAGCGCGAAAGAGCGATCCCATCGACCCCATCGATCTTTCTAAATATAGGATAGGGTTGTCCGATCTTCGACGGCGCACTACGATCTCCGGTAGCGCATCTCCGCGGGAGCGCGGGGACTTGTCGCGTGTGTTACCCGGACGCCGGCGACACGGGCGAACGACACCGCGTGTCGATCGTACTTCCTCGATACGCGGCGATTCGACACGCCCGCGATCCGGCGGACGGCGGACGAAGAACAACACGCGGCCGGTCCGTCACCACGGGATGCGGCTCGGCCTGGCTCCGAGCGGCGTTCCCGTTCGTCCCGGCGGACATCGCGATCTGTCCACGGGGACGAACTCTGCTCCTGCTCCCTCCCTACTACCCGTCCCCCACAACCGATATCTTTCATCCCCTTTATGAAACTCATCCTACACCCCCCGTGTCCCATTCAAGACACGTCACTGCTACACCCGATAAACTCATCCCGATAAACTATATATAGTAAGTAGCTCGACTCTCTCTGTCTTCTTTTTAGATATACATGTGTCATTATTATTATTATTATTACGATTTAGTACCAGTACCACTATTATTATTAATATTATTATTTGTATTATTGCTATCATCATCGTTATAATAATAATTATTATTATTACTGTGAATCCCCGACGGCTTCGTATTACTATCAATCGCCCATCGAACCCGCAAATTTCGAATTTCATCGTTCAGGATTTAATAATAACATATACAGAAGCGCCGAGCATAAGAATATTATATATGCTAATATAAATAATGATATTCTACTTGGTTTTTAAACGGAAATATTTTTCAAACGATATGAAGCGAGAATAGACTTCTGAGATCCGTACGTAATTTTCTTTCAATACGTAATATTTTCTGACACATTTACCAATACATGTGTAAAATTTCACGCTGCTCGTCTTTTCAAAGTTCCAGATTGTAGTCGATGTACATCGTTTTCGAGTTGTAGCGTGAAGCGCAGTTTCGCTCGGCGAGCGTTACGATCGCACGAAGCAGTTGTTGAGAATTTTCAAGATGCTCGGAAAACGAATGCGCTCGGCGAATAATCACATTCGTGAAAAGAAAGGAACGGACGCGGGAGGGGACACGACAGGCATATCATCGCTGCGTGAATTGCTCGCTGATAAAAGTAAGCGCATTTTTGCAGAGGTTCGTGCGATGGCATTAGGTATTATTGCGATAAGCCGCGATTTGTCAGTCGCAACGTCGCGATTCAGCGTCGCAGAAACGATCGAGGATCAACACCGCGGTAGTAATAAGTTAAACGAGTGACTCACGAAGTAGCACTTTAGCCGTTCCCGGCAGTGTGCACATAGAGTACGGAGTACGGTTACATAGAGTACGTACACACGTACGTGCCGTGTCAGATACGATAATCGGGGGCTTCCGCCAGCCCGATAAACATCTTCGCACTTCTCTAACACGAAATAACAAGGCACAACGAGCGCGCACCGGCAGCAAATTGAGTAAATGATAATACTCCCCCCTTAATTTACGACCCTTAACCCTTTACCGTGTCCACTTTACCCACAAATCGTTTACGTTACGCAATAAGATCAAATGAAACGTGCGTCTCGCAGCATTTCAGAATCGCAGACGTTTCATCGAAAATTCTATTCCGCTAAGATACCGGGATTTATTTTGCTGTTGTATAATACATTTGCGAAAGAATTATTAATTACATCTAATTACGTATAGAATTATTAATTACAGGAAGCATTTATTGATTATCTTAGGCAAATTTTGATTGATAGTATAAAAACATCTGGCTTTCTTTCAAATAAATAAAGAAATTATATTACACATATCGCAAAAAAAAAAACGCAATTAGAAGGAAAAATATATATGCGTATCTCATAATATTTTCAGAGCTAAATTATCGTTTATCACGGATAATTTAAGTATCTAATTCCGAACTGAAAAATAGTCTCATTATTAATTATATTTACGTACAAAATTATTAATTACGAAAAATCCATCAATCTTAGGCAAATTTTGATTAACAGTACAGAAATGTCTAGTATCCTTTCGGATAAATAAAACAAAATAATTATTATATAGCACACATCGCAAATGAAAATGCCATTAGAAGGGAAGATATGTATGTTGTATTTTTATAATCTTCAGAGATAGATTATATCATTTATCACAGACAATTTAAGTGCATGGCTCCGAGTTGAAAAAACATCCGGATTCTCATAACGCGTAGAAAGTGGGATAAATCCCACCGCAAGAGTCAGACTGCCGAGGGTGCAATAAAACTATCATCGAGAGTCGATCCGTGGATTTACGGCATCACAGCCGATATACCTTTCTATTCTCCGCGCGAATGCAACTCCATAACTAATCGGCTACCCACGGAGAGAATGCAACTTGCACAAGAGCCCCGGCGGTCGCGCAATTGCTCGCGAATGTCGCATCGGCGAGCCGACATTCCCCCTTGGTGCATCGATTCATCAAAGGGCGAGCGAGCAGTTCGATCGCACGGCGATGCACCGGGTAGGCCTGAACGAGGCTGGCGGTGCATAAGGTGAGTGCACCCGGCGAAATGTCAAGGCGTGAAAAAAGGGCAGTGAAGGAGACGGAAAGAATTTTGCAATTCGCCGCACGGAGATTATTCCGTTTCGTTATATCACCCCCTTCATTCTCGCCGCTCGATGCGTTCCCGTAATTAATAAATAGACCACACTTGCGTTAAGTAGCGAAGAAATCAATCTGACGCTGTTTGATGCTACCTACAGAAGCATTTGTTTCTCAACTGGCTAAATGCCGTTGCAAGAATTTTCAATTTTCTTTGCTAGACTATTCGTCGCGAAGTAACAAATAATTGCAGCTATTGTTAAAAAAAATTTATTGAGATGAAATCTGCAGTAGGATTAAATGCAGAATTAATTTTTGCAATTTGAGTTTCGCATTTTTTTTAGACTTAAAAATTTAATTTATCCAATTTTATCAATTAATCTTTTTGTAATTTAATGTAATTTAATGTCTAAGTTATTATTGAATTATATTATTGGCTAATATTATGTAAATCCTAGCTTGGCTCGTAATCTTTTGATTCTATTGTTTAAATTTTAATCTACTGAACGTTTGTTACTTTTTAATTTAATTTTTAATTAATGCTTATAAAGCATTTATAACACGCAGGTGTCAGGGGTAAGTGCATTCACAAAGGAAAGCAAGTTAAATGCCTCCGTGGCGCAAATGGTTAGCGCGTTCGGCTGTTAACCGAAAGGTTGGTGGTTCGAGCCCACCCGGGGGCGGTATTTTTTGTCATTATTGTACATGAATGGTAATTGTTTTTAACATCATAATATATATATATATATATATATCAGTACGTGACTCCTAATTTTAAGTCCAAGCATGACTTTTATGGATTGAAATAAAATGCTTATAGTCGACTATTTTTTTTCAATAAGTGTGATATAAAAGATAATTAGTGATGAAAAAATTAATTTTTGTAATTAGTTTCGGATTTTAGTAAAAAAAAATAATTGAAAGACGAAAAAAAAATAACTTGACCCCGACGTGATTTGAACACGCAACCTTCTGATCTGGAGTCAGACGCGCTACCGTTGCGCCACGGAGTCTTGTGGTGTCTTTTGCTTCTAGTGCAATGATAAGTCTAATGATACGCTTAAAACGATCGTCATAGTAGGACATCGAGCGATAATTGTAGCTGAAGAATGTGTAAATATGTACCTAAAATCTATCACGTACCTCATTCGTGAGTAAAACGCAGGCCAACACACCCAGAGACCACCAATCGACCTCCTGTCCATAATATTCCTTCTTTAGGATTTCCGGTGCTGAAAAATCATGATAAAAAATTTTCGTAAGTGCGACAAAATGGTATAGAAGCGCATTTTATATCTCGAATTGTTAATCGATCGATAAGCTTTGTTACTTTGAGCAAATTGCACATATAGCCTTGGCCATAGGTATAAAATACTCTCACAAAATAACGTAAGCGTTTCAATATCAAACGAAAAATAAGTTAAAAAACAATTTTATTGAAAACTATTAATTTTTATAATAATTTTAATATTTTCTTACGTCTTCTTTTGGCTTTTATTACCTCCTTTTCCAAGAAAATGCAATAAATTGAGACCAATCGCTTATACTTTATGTCCAAGGTTGTATAACGGCATATGTGTATGTTACAATTGTAAATTTATTGTTCACTTACCCATATATTGGGGCGTTCCGCAGAATGTATTCGTTCGCTCTGTGCGATGCAGCCATTTGGCCAGACCAAAGTCGATAATCACAGCATGGCCCTCCTCATCGAGTAGAATATTGGTTGTTTTCAGATCTCTGTGTACTACACCAACATTGTGTAGAAAATCTATATACAACAGGAGATTTTGTATAAAGATTTAGATGCCGTATTTTATACGTTACGATAAAGAGTTGGTAAAATTATTCTTACCTATAGCTAAGGCAATTTCGGCTACGTATATCCTAACTACTTTTTCAGGCAAACAGCCGTACACGTCGACTAGTGAAAATAATTCTCCCCCGGAGATGTAGTTCATCACTGCAATATTAATTACATACATCTATCAGTCCTGCTCCTTGTCGGAGGATTATATTATAAAATTGTATTGCTTTAACAATGAAATACATACGTATGTACAACGTCTTCCTGCCTTGCCACCTGTGGACGGAATTTACTATGAAGGGGTGATGCCCAACCATTCTCAGTATCGCTGCCTAAGTATGAAACATGGAATCTCTTATGTATCATGTCAAATCAACATATTCATCGAGACAACATTATTACATATATCTTAAATGTAAACGCACCTCCTCCTTAGCCTGCCTGACGCAATTCTCTTCCACGATCATGGCTTTGCTAATCACCTTCAGTGCAAACACCTGACTAGTTTCTTGCTTTTGCACCTTGTATACTTTGCCGTAAGCGCCCTTGGCTATCACATCCAAGAAGACGTATCCCGTCTTCAGAGGTATCTCCTTGACTGGAAATTCTGGCAGGAACATCGACTGAGAGCGTAGAATCGGCCATACCGTTTTGGAAGATCCGTGAATATCCTGCGTGGCGCCTTTGGTCCAACTGAAGGAAACGAGCACGAGTTTTAGATCTTCCAGCCACGACATTTAAACTGTCACTTACTGCGATTTGTTATCAACGACTTAGTTACAATATGCTAAAGCGTTATTACCTTCTGTAAGAAGTGCGGGACCACGATCTCCCCTCCTCGTTGGAAGCCTGCGCTGTCCCATTGCTGATGCAGCTCCCACCAAGCAAGTCGCTGAGGCTGTACTGTAAATTAATAGCAAAATGCCTTGTAAAACGCAAAACACATGTATAACATTTGATTGTACGCGTCACGCCAATGACAGCACGAAGAGACGCCGGGACACTTTCAACAGAGACAAAAATTTTGTGTTGCAGGTTAGGATACAGGTCTAAACAACACCCACCTGACTGTCATACCTCTGCTGATTACGGTAGCTCCTCTTGACGTTGGAGTTGCCCATTCAAGTGACGGGTGCTCCGATCGATCGTCGATCCTCAAATCACGGGCGAGCGGCGATTCGAAAGCGGCGCTTCTCGATGCACAAGCGTCATTCTGCTCCCGGAGTCGAGTTCACCTCGAATTAAAACTACCGGGCGTGTGCCGTTAGGACGTTCGCGTATATGCGTATATCATGCTGCTAATCACGCTGTCGTTAGGCATGTAAACACGCTCTGTGCGGCGCGGCGCGTTCAATCATAATATTCCCCCACGCCGGCACGACGATCGCAAGTGCAAAATTATTAATTGCTACGACGAAATCGAGCCGCGGTGTGCCAAGAATCATCGAGCCCGAGCGCGGCGCAAATTACGCCAGTAGCGAATCAACAAACTTATTTAGGCGATGAACCGTTGAGAATCATGCAGGAGTTTAATTACGGAGGACGAAGATCGTGACGACGAACATGCGCAGTGCGCGAGTTACCTCCCGAAGTCGGCGAATCACGTGAAACCAGTGAAACGCGGAGTCGCGAAACGCTTTCAAACCACCGCCGCTCGCGCACACGCAGGGCCCGCAGGGCGTTCGTAATCCCGTTAGGACGTTCTATAAATAGCTGTACTCCACAGCCGAGCAAGTGCAATTGGAATATTAAAATTCGAGTATATGCATGCGAAGAAATCGAAACGCCATGATGGATCTCCAAACCGCGAATCCGCACGTACTGCAAAAGCGCGAAACGCGCGGTTGATCCGCGCGGGCCTGCGCAGTAAGTTATAGTTACGCAGCCGAGACGCAGAGTATGGCCTTTCAAATCTTTTGAATCTCCTTCGTGTAAATAGCTAACCTTAGAATAGAAGCCGCGCAACGCTATAACGCGAGTATAAAGTTCACGCTTTTTACGTTTTACGTGCGATCGCCGCGAAGCTCGCCCGGGAAAAGAACGACGCCGCGAGCCGGCTTGCAACGGCAGCGACCTCTGACGTCAAAGGCAACGGCTATTAATTTACGGTACAGCCCAGCGACTTGCTCGGTGGGCTCCAGTTGAGCGCGGCGCGCCGTCGGTAATGAAGCGCATTACCGACAGGAGGGAATTACCGACACGCGATAAGGGAGAAATCCAAATGGTCGCGTTCGCTATCACGCCGTGCCGTGGCATCAGCGCGCCCATGACCGTCCGTCCACGTGACACTAGCCGCTGCACCGCCTGCACCGCCTGTGCGGCGTGGTTGCACTGGTTGCGTGCGATTGCTGCGGGACCAACCGTGTGCTGCTGGTGGTGCGATTGATCCCCCCCGTGGTGTATGTGTGTGTGTGTGCGTGTGTGTGTCAGAGAGGAGGATCGTTTCTTGGATTTCGCTGGGGCACGATCTTGTATGCCGTCCGCGACCGCGGCTCGTGCCCGAGACACTTGTATGCCAGCCCGGCGTCGGCGTTGAGCGCGCGATCTAACTATGATCAAGCTATTCTCGTTGAAACAAGCGAAAAAAGATGGCGAGTCACCCAAGGCTGGCACCCAGAAGAAGGCGTCCGCGGCACAGCTGAGGATCACGAAAGGTTCGCGGAAACACACGTATTTGCCGGTGCAACGGCGACGTCGACGGCGTTCGGTCTATTCCTCGCCGTTTTCTTCCCCTCCGCGCCCCCTACCCCTCTTTCTCACCTGGTGTGCTCCTCTTTTTCAGACATAAACGAACTCAACCTCCCGAAAACGTGCGGCACGGAATTCCCGGATCCCGACGATTTGCTAAGCTTTAAATTAATCATCTGTCCAGATGAAGTGAGTACACGCTCGCCCGGAGCACCTTGCAGGTCCCCCCACGGTCGATCGGATCGATGTCACTCTCGTCCTGTTGGAAATCTGACAATTGTTTTCAGTGTCCATACCCGCGACGGGGTGCTCCTATCGACAGTGGTTTTCGTATCGCCTGATGAACGATCTGATGGTTCGTTTAACTGTTTCAGGGATTTTACAAAGGCGGTAGGTTCGTGTTTAGTTTTAAAGTCGGGCCCAATTACCCGCACGAGCCGCCTAAGGTGAAGTGCGAGACTCAGGTTTATCATCCTAATATCGATCTGGACGGTAATGTGTGCCTCAATATTTTGCGAGAGGACTGGAAGCCCGTACTCACGATCAACTCCATCGTTTATGGTCTCCAGTATCTCTTCTTAGTACGTATAATTCCGCTATCATTTCTGACTCAATTTGCCATGCAAATGGAAACTATACATATGCAATAGAATCTTGTTTATTCTGTTCCTTTATATGTACACATATGTGTAACAGAAAGAGATTCTTGTTAACAGCAAAATTTATAGAATGTAATCTCAGTGTGATAATATTTGTAACATCTCTAATAATTTTTTTTTTTTTTTTCAAATTAAGAGGAATGAATGTGTTTGCAGGAACCAAATCCTGAGGATCCGTTAAATAAGGACGCGGCGGAAGTTCTACAGAACAACAGAAGGGCTTTCGAACAAAACGTAGCGAAAGCGATGCGGGGTGGTTACGTAGGATCCTTGTATTTTGAACGGTGTCTCAAGTGATACAGTGCCTCGCCGTCAATACTGTACACGCTTCTCCAAGGACTCACTGTAGGTGAAGAGATCCTGAACTACGGAATGAGTGTAGGACCGCACGGTGTCCTCATTATCACATGCGTGATAACATTAACATATTTACTTTCTTTATGTCTTGCCAGGCCTATATACATTTAATTTGGAGATAAAACCTGCTCTTTCGTTAGCCAAAACCCGTGGGCGAATTGTTCCGTTCCGTCGTTTCCGATGATTATCGAAAAATGTTTATTGGCCGTGGCGTTATTTTAGTGAATTTGAAGTGCAGTGTTGAGGGGCTCGTAGAATTATAGTTTGACAATTTGGCAGATAAATAGATGTTACGGATGCGAGACGTTTGATTGTGCTGCATACATATGCAATTCTGGACCCGAAATTGGAAGGTTTTTGGATCCTGAATTTTTAAACCCGTCTTTTTTTCCGTGTTTTTATAGGTATCTTAATTTAAGAAATATTTATTTTCTAGGGAGCGGCACGCGCGCGCGTGACCCATTTTCACAATAATTATTCGCCGTAGCATCTATCTGAAATCTGCTCTTCATTTAAATATATGTACAAGTAACTTATGTATTGACTGAAAATGGAATATAAGGCTGTTACAAAACTGCAAATGTTTCGTTTGGATTTTCGCAAACAGCATATTTTTAAACCCGACAAAACAGATTTCTTTCCGATATACATATATAAAAATAACGATCTAATTCTTTCTTTTTTTTTTATAAAACAAGTTTGAATTTATTTCACACTAAAGCGAGATTGATTTGCTTTATGTACAAGTACAAACCTTACAGGAGTCACTAAAACAATTACGAGATTATAATACAATCGTGAGATTTATGCTACAAAAATTTAATTTATTATTATACTTCGTAATTACTAGAAATGTTGGAAAGTATATTTTGAACGTCACACGCTTGTACAGAGTCTATATAAAATAATTGAGCATATCTCAATGTAGTTTAGAGAAATTGATACATGCAAGAATCACAGAAATACTTATTATAACAAAGTGTGTTGAAATGTGCCACCGATACTTCTTTCTGCTATTTGCTCTTGTATTGATGTATAAAATCGGAATATTTAGGTAACATCATATATATATATATATATATATATATATATCTCTTCAATCTGTAGGTATTTTGGAATTCATAATAATAAATATGCATAATTACCAGTTATAAGTTAAAAGATGATCGTGAGATAAACTATCCAATATTTATGAAAAAACAATTTTTTTACACGTTGAAATTACATGTTAAAAATAAAATTTTAATGTTTCACTATCTTTCTTCTAGATTCTAAATTTCTATAATTTACTTAAAAAATAATTCTACAATTGTGAATTCCAAATTACTGTATTGATTGCGTATATTTTGTTGTTTACTAAATATATTTAATTTTTAGACAGATGTAAGAGAGAGCTAAATGCTAATCCACAAACATATTGTAAACTTCAGAAATAAAGGTCTTGGATAAATAAATAAATGACAGATGCAACATAGAGACTACATTTTTAGTTTAATATAATGAAGTTTCTATAAACTTCATCCGTTATTATTAAAGCACCAGTATAGTTATCTTACCTCTTATCAAGTTTATACAATATCAAGACTTAAGCGTACATGTGATTTTTATCGTAAGACTCGTCGCCGCTACGATTATTTATTAATAATTTATATTTTTATTCGTTATATAAAAACTACGGAAAGAATATGTGTTGTGGTAAATATTCATTACAAAGAAGTTTACGGCTCGTATCTTATATAAAGAGCAAAGGAACAGCTTTTTTTTTCGTCTCTTCTCTCTATCAGTTACTTTTTAATTTATTATTCTTTAATACAGTACTTATAGAACTTATGAACTAGAGAAGTGTCCTGGCCTCACTCCGACCTACAGCTTATTCTGCTGTATTCTTTAATTTAGGTCCCGTCTGCGCGTTAACGTTTCAAGGCACTTTTTTTTTAATATTTTCATTTGAAAAAACTGTGACACAATCAATTAATTTTCTCACATTACATGCAAAGACATTAAAACCGTACCAAATGGATGGGTCACGAGTTCAAATCACAGTGCGAGGAGCGATGGTATCTCTCTATTTGATTGCGTCGTTCTGTTTATGAGAAACGGATACCATGTTAAAAATCACTTTCGTGTTACACATATATCTCTGATAAAGCACTGCAAGAAATCAATAGTCATAATTCTAAACGAGCCAATCTAAAAGCAGGGCACTGCAAAATAAAAATGGCGAATATAAGAAATACAGCAATTTATTTAAGAATTATGTTAGAAAAATGACCATCTTAAGATGTATACCAAAAATCATTCTTCCATAATAATTTATGTACTATTTTATCAATTCGAAGTATTATGTAATTCATCGATCATAATTATGTAACTTTCTAATATTTGAAACAGTTTGAATCATTCTGTTTACATACAAGTATCCCTGGCTTTTTGAATTTAGAGAAACAGGCGCATTATGTATAACAAATACTTTTAAAAATATTGAGCAATAATACACATACACTTCTATATCCTTGACTTATGTTATTGATATCGTTTATATTATTATTTAAATTTTTAAAACTAATAACGTTTATTATCATTAAATTAAAAAAAATGTGTAACTTTTTAATATGCTCTAGGTATATTAAAAAGTCATGAAATTTATTCTTTTTTCCCTCACATTTCTAACAAGGACATTTTCATGAAATATCCTACGTCGAATTCTTTAAAAAGAGTTGGAGTTAAAATTCTAAGTTTTCAATTATCGGCAATTCTGTGTTTCTGATTTTTAATTAATGATTGATGAAGTCTATTATGTATCGTTTCTTTTTTACGCTATACGCTGTACTTTTTTGCATGCACCCTGTTATACAGAATCTTTACTAGGGAAAGAACTGAATTTGGAGTAAATATGATTAAAAATTATTGCACAGCAATTTCTTGCAGCTTTATATGGAAAACAGATAAGCCTCGATAAACAGAATAAAAAGTTTGGTCGAGTATGTATCATAAAGAAGCACACATATATCCTTATCAACAAAATGTTTGACAACATAGTTTCACTATCAAATAACATTTTAGTACAAACTCTTGGACTTAAGATACAAAGATCACAATTTATACTCTGAAGCGACACGTAATTGACATGCATTCTCTGATATAAAAAGCACTCCCTTGTGCAGTAATATCATTTCACTAACCACAGCACAGAACACCTCTTCTTTGTACGCCTTTATCATTTTGGGCTCTGATATTTATAGTTTATTTCTGCTCCGAGTTTCGTCCTACGTAATTACAATACCTCGTGAAAGAAAGAGCTCCGCTTACATTTGTCGTGTTCGCGCGCGTTAATGCCTTTTATAATACAGTATGGATATTAGTCCACAAGATCTAAGATTACAGGGACTCCGTTAGAGAAGCTATTCAAAGTGCTTTGTTAAATCAACTGGTGCAGCTCCATCCTTCAGGGTACATAGTTTGGACAGCGCAAAATATATAGCAGAACTTATCTTTTTCAAAATAAAGCAAGCTGTGCTGGGATTTATGTAAAGTGATCGGTAACTGCAGAAAAAATGTTTGGCCATATATAATACAATGTACATTTTAACAAGGACTTTAAAATAAAAAAAAAAGACAGTGTTTATTCAAACATCTTAATTACTCTTATCTAAATATCTTTCTGATAGGCGACACAATTTTTGCAAATTATACGTCTAGCAGCCCTGACAAGTTACGTCTTTTTTTTTCTTTTCAGCAGAACAGCAATTCGCAAATATATCTGGATAGCGTACGGCATGATGTTTTACTGAACTAATTGTTAATAATATCAAATAACGTAGTTTATACACATACTCAAAAGTTTTCTTTTGATATATTTATATACCAACAATTTAACATATTCATATTTTGTAACACATATTTTATCAACTAAGCAATTTTTTCTTTTTGCTAAAATAAATTTTAGGTTAAAGTAATCGAGAGTAAATATACATTTTATACGAGAATATATATCTAGCAAGCTATGCTGAAATTTTCTTAACCAAGGGCCATGCAAAATCTGAAAGCAAAATATATTCCAATAATATAATTCACAAAGTAATTTCAAATTGTCAAGAAAACGCGTAATAGCTTGCTAGACAGGAAGTAATATTTTTTTTTTACCTGAATCAAAAAAATTAAATTGTTATTTGCATAATAAATGTGTAGAAAAAGAGACTATACATTTTTCACATGATAACTAAAAAGCAAGTCTGCTGTCTCGTCGTAAAACAGTATGCACAAGATTGATGGATCTTATGAAGTTAAAATTTTAGTGTCGTATCGTATTAAAGTAAGACTTTTTGTTGAATTGTCTTAATAAATGTACAATTAGTTTACACAAAAATAGTAAATAGGAAATGCGTAATATTTTCGAAATATGTGTGTGGGATCATGTGGATAATGATCACGTGCTACAAACGTCCAAGTCAGATTCTGTATAATTTGTTTACTTACTTAGTTAATCTAAAATTGTAATGATTATAAGTCTTTATCGACTTAAGGGTGTTCCACCGAAATTAAACGAGGTGGGCACAGTCTGTGAGTGAAAGACATAGCCTAAAAAATTTTAAAGAATTATATAAATTTATACATAAAATAATATACGGATTAAAACACAAAGTAAAAAGAAAAATACATATTAATTCATGTAGTAATTAAGAAAAATTATTCTCAATTATTGAAAGCAGTATGAAATTACCTCCGCTCTGCTCGATCCTTTTACTCTCTAAAGCCGCTTTGCGTTGATCCGCCAAAAGAATAATCTCTTGCAGAGCTTTCTCTTGTTCAGGGCTAAGAAGACTCGTCAAGGCTCTGTACCAGGTCACGTCAGTTCTTTCAATATCTAGTTAAAAATAAGAAATACAGATTTATGAAATGTAGATTTTAATGCGTATCTTGAAATTGATTTATTTTAAATATTATTTTTTTCATATATTTACTTTGAATAATTTCCTTGAAAACAACATATTCATCCTGATTGGAATCCTCTGAATCTAAGGGGGTAGTATAGCTTTCGAGAGCAGTCTCTTCGTTACCGTCATACTCCGAATCGTCGTCATCGTCGTCTGATCTATGATCACCGTGACCATCTTGTATAGTCGCGTTAACGTTAAAACCATGTTGAGCAGATGTTCGTGTTACTTTATCTTGCAATTTCTCGAGGTATTCTTGATTGGCATCATCTATATCATCCTCGTCCGATGATAAGACCTCTAAAAATCGAATTTGGATTAGCTCGTCGGATATTATCATTTATATACGAAACACTCACCTTCCTCAATATCACTTTCCTCCTCGTTCTCATCATCGTCGTCTCCGTCCGTGACTTTAGCGGCATACGCTCTCTTCAAACCTTCGAATAGCAAGATTAAGGATGGAATAATTTGCGTGGCACATTCATTCACAGCAGGCGGTCTTGCAGGACCCATACTGATTAACGTACACAATCCAAGTACGCACAATTTCCGATCATGCAAGCTGTGGAGGAAAATCACGCAATTCGTTATTACAAGTGCAAGAGATAATATTCCAAACTTTCACATCTTTATTTCAGTAATCTCGCATTAAAACGTTTTTACATGACAAAAACACATACCCCAAAAAGCAATCAGTATCGTTGATCCATTGTTTGATAAAACGCGAAGCCAGCGGTTCCGTCGACTGATCGAAGTTTCCTTGCAGTCTGTCCATTGTTTCCAGACAAAGAGCAGGATTGTAGTATAACGCGGCAATGACTACTTGAAGACACATCGTTCGCAGCTCCGAAGTTTTAACTTCGCGCATTAGGCGTTCGAGGACTAATTGCACAAGCGACGGTATACACTAAAATAAAAAAATTGAATCGTTTTATTTAGTACCATACTTTATAAGTCATAAGACTTTGCATGTAATTTTCGCGGATATTACGGTATTACATAACGTTACCTGATCTATATGTCCTTTACACTGCAAAATTATAACTTCTAGTAACTTGGCAGCATGACACTCTGGATCTTCACCGCCCTCACCAGTCAGAACCTACAACATATAGAAAACATAGAATTTTGTTTAGAAAATAAAAATACTACAGTGTATAGAGAGAATATTCCATTAGTACTTACAGCTTTACACATATTGAACATGGCAACAATGTGATTTTCATTCGATAAAAACGCCTGGGTGTCGACGGTGATGTAATTATGTAGCGCAGGCATCATGTCAGTGAAATAGTCGAAGCCATCCTTTTGAAAGAGTTGATACATAAGTTCTAGGACTTTCCACATGTCTTCGGATATACCTTTACCCGTTAGGTCGTATACTAGCGATAATGCTTCTTCGTAAAATTCTGATTAAAGAAAAGAAATTCATTTTTCATAATGTGCTCCTAAATAAATAATAATAAACATATTACAGAGATATATATTAGGGCTGATGATTTGCTTCAAAGGCTTCGACATTCAAACTTCGAAGATTCGAAGCTTCAAAGTTTTAAAAAATGCATTCAAGTAAATAATAAATTTATTCAGAAAATTTACAAATGTAAATAAAAAGAATTAACATACATACGAAATTATTCCTAAAAAATTTGGAAGTATTATAACCCGAAATATTACAAATTAATAATTAAACTTGATACATGTGTAAATAAAAAAAGATAATGATTAATAAAAGAATCCAATTAAGAAAATTCAAATTTTTAATGTATTTTTCAAAACTTCGAAAGTAGGTAAAAAGTAACAGCCCTAATATATATTATCAACAAATACAATACGTTAGAAACGTAAATATTGAGCAAAGAATATAATTACTGAATTATTAAAATCCATGTTAAAATCAAGAATTAAATTTAAGTTATTAAATATTCTTAAACAAAAAAAAAAATAAAAATTTTAATGTAAAAGAACATACCCATTACGCTATTTCTAAAGATATGAGCGACTACTTGGAGCACAATCGGTTCGAGTTGCAACATAATTTGGGGTTGCTCATCCATCACCGTTAATAGCGTTTCTATCGTGTTCAAAAGGCCCATTGCTGTTATCGCCTTCTCGTCGCTACCTTCATCTGTTTCGAGCACTTGACTAAATGTAGCAGCCTGGATAAAGAACATATAACATAATAATGTATTCCATATATAGCATAAGTTAATTCTATCTTCACAATATTACATGCTACATAAGCTTACCAAATGCTGGCAAACTTCTACAGCAATTGGGACCAATTGCTCGGTGTATGTACAGACGATCTTCTGCATGACACTCGTCAGATCGTCGTTTTCAGTTTGCCTGATAATAGTCAACAATTCGAGCGTTATTTGTTTAATTAAAGGCTCGATGTACTTCTGAGCTTTCGGTTGTGCCGAAAGCATCATCTGAAGTGCTATGGCCGCTTCGACTTTAACAGGCAAATCTTGATCAGTCAGAAGAGCATTTGTAATTAATCTGACCGCCTCGACTAAAATTTGTTCCGATTTAAACTTAATTTCCGAGAAGTAATGCATCACCCAACAGGCCTGAAAGCACAATTAATAATTGTCAATGCATTAAATATTATTATAATCATTATACTTGTATCACATAATTATTAAATAGGCCTGTAAAAAAAGAGAAAAAATGAACAGTGTGTAAAAAATTCAGCTTAAAAATAAAATAAAATATTTTTCAGCTAAACTTCTTATACAATTTGCCCTTTCTTTTTTTCTCTAACGCGGAGAAAAACCGGAAAAACGTGAATCGTGCAAGAAGTCCAGCTGAAAAAAACAAGCCCAATAATAATTATTCTACTTTTAGTAGTTATCATTTTATTTACTCTCGCTCGCATGTGCCCATGGGGACTGCTGAACTCGGGAAATACGTATTGCAGTAACATTTTGTCCATTTGTTCCTTGTAAACCTTCTTCTTCAACAAAACATCGGCTAAACTTCCAATCTAAATAAGGCATAATTTAACATATCATTAACAATATATGAAACATACGTGCAAATATAACGTGAAAAATAATGTAAAAAATTGTAGAGTAGCCATAAAAAAAATTCAGACAGGAAACATATTTCGCCATAAACACACCATATGTAATGCACCATCCTTTTGTCTTGGGTCTGCATTCGGACTAGTTAACACCTCCAGACAAAACTGCATCGTTTTCTGCAGCATATCTTTTCGTTTTCTACACGCCGAGTGTAACAAGGTTTGCGCTGCCGTTACTGGAGATACAAAATCTTCGAAGATATCTGAAAATACGTTACACTAACAATGATACGTGGTTCTCCGCCAGTTTCAGATCGATGCGTTTTAATTAACTTGAATGAACTTACCGAATTTTACTCTAATGTATTCGTATGGATCAGTGTTCCATAGTTCCTCATCTGAGGCAGAATATGAGAGAATGGGGAACAGAACGTCGCGTATGATTTCAAACATGTGAGGCTTCAAAAATTTCCAAGAAAATGCATGGCTCACACTAAAAATTCGTAAAAATATTATAGCGATCAATTTAAGTCAACATTAATCTTATCAAGATTTAATGTGGACAAGATTTAACGTTCAATCAGGATCAACATTAAATCTTTAATTTCTTATCTTTCAATTTACATCAACATTAAATCTTGCGAAATCCAATAAAGTCTTCATTTATTAACATATAGAGCTAGATCCTTACCCCTGATTGATATAATTGATTGATTGCTGTATTACTCTGGGAGAGATATAAATTTTCCTACGATATTGATCCAATATCTTTAGAAGAACCTCGAGAATACCGGCACTGAAGGTTTGCAAATACCATTCGGCGAATTCTTTATACTCTTTGGTCACATTTCCTGGGCTACCGTATCTATAATCAACAGCGCACAATCAGAATGTAATTATCTCTTTACTATCATCTTATTAACTATTGTTATTTTTAATGTCACTTTCGACCATCACGACTACATGACTAATTACCTTTCAAACATTCTGTGTAAAATATGCAACGCCCACTTTTTACATTTCCACCAACACAGTTCCGCGCGTTCGTCATCATCGAGATCTGGATTGTTAGTCTCCGGCGGTACCGGTCTGTCAGCTATCTGTCTCACCACGTCCATCCATTGTGAGAACACCTCTTTCGAAATAAGGTCAAGGGGAAGTGTGTACTGCAGGTACAACAATTATTAGGTTTCAAGACACTTCCTCAACTAACATCACGCTTTATTCTTAAAAGATCTATTATAACTATAATCCATACCTGTGTGAGTGCAAAGAAAATTTTCAATATCTGTTTCTGAAGTAGAACAGACTGCTCAGATGAATCTGGCAATAAGCGTAATATCAATTGATAGATCATGGGGAATAACAAGTTCATTGCTTCATTTAACGGTCCCCTCTCTTCTGCTTTCTTGTACCTAGTCATCAGAAGCGTTCGAGCATTATAAAATCATTTTCTACGTAACGGAATGCCGAAAGCGTATTGAACGAACATACTCGAAATTTTTAACAAGCTGATGCAGTGCGAGGAGAACACCAGGCCAACACGAAGCGTCAGGATTTTGAAGGTATATCGTAATTTTGTCCACTATTTGCGTCCATCTCCCAGGAAAGTCGTATTTAACTATATTACTGATGCATACCGCTAATTGTATTCTAAACACACAGTACAGATATACAATGATAATTTTAATATATATGTATACGTTTATATATATATATATATTTTTTTTTTTTCATTGACAACACAAGTCGGATTGCAACTTGCCTAATTAAGTCTGGGGCATGTACCACGGCATCTACTATGGTATCGCGTATCATTGCACGATCTTGCTCATGAATGCTAAATTCTATGGGTCCACTATCGACTTCCTTATCGGCCCAATTTGAAGTAATTAAATTTTTTAAATAAATTACACCTATAAACACAACAAAAAAATTGCGCCATCAGGCTTCATCTTTTATCTTCGGTGTTACACAGCGCGGGATCACAAATAAATATTTACCGGCTTGTCTGACGGGCATGTCGACGTCGTTTGACATCACTACCTGCAGGAGCGCCGGTGCGAAACCAATAATTTTGTGAATCTGAAAAATTCAAGCGTATACATCATACTGACTTACCGCTTACGTCAACACCGTTGCATTACCGTAATCATTTTGGTGTTACCGCAGTTCTACGAATTCGTGATAACTTATAGAAATGTGGAGTGTGTAAATAATAGATAGCGTGTACATAATGCATGTATACCTAAAGTATACAAAAGTAATGCGATGGCGATATCATCGATATATAGATGACAAAATTATGAGTCACGTTGGGACAATACGGCGCGTTAGCACGCGACGTACGAGAGTATAACGGAATCCGTCCGCACGATCTCGAGAATCGTCGAGGGTCAAAGGCAAGTCCCCCTCCCCCTCCCCCCGAACATCCCGAGAATAACCCGCGTGCGAGGAGAGGTTAGCGGGCGTGAGCGCGGGATATTCTCCGCGTGTCGTCCGACAAAGGCGAGCGAGCGTTCGTCCGAGAGTCGGACAAAACGTGCTCCACTTCACGATCTCGTCTCTTGTGGGCCAGCATCGCGAAGGAGAGAATCGCGGGCGTCCACCGAAAAGAGAAAAACCCCCCTCCCCCCCCAAGCCATCGGAGCGGCGGGAACGGTGGCGGAGAGCACGCCGGCATTATCCTCGGCAAGGACGCGTCCCCCCTGATTTTTCGGCGAGCACGTGCGCGCGAAACCCGCGGGGACGTGGGTACGCGGACACGGGACGGGGGGGCCACATGTTCGCGGGGATGCACGGAAGTTCGCCCTCCTGCTCCGCCCCCTCTCTCTCTCTCTCTAACCCGTCCGCCGGGCATCCGCGCGCGAGCACGTTTTCACCCACGGTCGGTCCCACCGCGCTTCGCAGATTTTCCTCGCGCCTCGTACCTGGGTGAGCTGCTCCTCCGCCTCCTTCTGCTGCGCGGGATCAATCGTCGCCCGCAGCAGCTCGGTGAGCTTACGCGCTTCCATCGCTCCGGGCCGCCTCAGCTCGCCTTGTATTAATTAGACGCCTGAATTTTTGCGATCGACTCTCCCAGCACCGGACTTGACCCGGCGCATTCACCTCACACTGCCTGCCTGCTCCTCGCCAGCCTGCCCGTGACGGTCACGTGACACAACAACATGGCGGCAGCTTTTGAATCGTCGCATCCGGTCGCGGGGCATGCGGCTCGCGTGAGATGCGACCATCTCTGATTCTCTGCCTCCTCATCATGGCGGCGTGTTCGATTGCATGAGAATCGCCTTAAGGGATCTTTATAGCGATATTTAAACTAAATCTTGATTAAGTTAATTAAGTATTAATTCAATCGGCAGAATTGCTTCGAGGAAAATTTCTATACTATATATACAATTATCGACGAGATATTATTAAAGACCGACACTCTTACGGGAGTTAGCGTGGCTGGTTTAGTAATTGCTTAAAATTTAAGCAATTTTAGCCAATAATATAATATTAATTTAATGATTTATTGTTAGATCAATATTTTTTAAACATGTATATTGTAATTCATCTGTATTATAACTTGCTAATAGTTAATTTTATTTAAAACTGCATTTTTATAGTTACCATACGTGTTTGATTATCCAGAGAGATGGTAAAACAGTTGAAAAAAAAATGTAATTTTGCGGCAATATATTTGATATTATAGCATTTTAAGTATTCATACTTATTTATAAAGCATTTATATAACAAAAATCATGATCTTAATAATGTATTATTCAAATAAATCGCAAATTTATGTCAAAAGTCGATAACATCGACACTCTGCAATTACCTACCTGTAATTATCCGCTGGGTCCGCCGAGCTGGCACGAAAATTTGCTCGGGTCTTTAATCGTATCTCGTCGGTAATACAATATTAAAATTCAATTGAAAATTGGAATTCAACCAATCAGGAGAAAATGGAATACAATTAAATATGTATTTGGTAAATTTTTAATCTTCAATTTACATTTCTTAATCTCGAATGCGTAATGTGATACAGGCTTTAGTTTTGATTTATAAGGGCGAATTCACACCTTGACAGAAAAGCGGAAAACAGAAAAGCAGAAGCCAATCAGAACTCGCACTGGTAGCAAAAAAAGCAGAAAGCAAAAACTATTAACTACCAACGCGAGTTCTGATTGGCTTCTGCTTTTCTGTTTTCCGCTTTTCTGTCAAGCTGTGAATTCGCCCTAACACGTGTAGGTGAAATATTGAACCAGAGAGAAGCAAAAAGAAGAACTAAAAAATTTTTTAATCATAGTCGATTATTTATCTGACGCGAAAAGAATAATCGATTATGATTGGTCAATTGGAATGTAAACGAAAGGTACCCTATACATTTCATGTGCGATAGGCTTAAGGCCCATTCTACATAAAAGAGAGCTTTCCTTCATAAAAGGCTGTATACATTTCAAGATTCATGACTTTTTTTATTTAAAGAGAAACAGGTGTATAATTTAAGACGCGTTAGAAAGAAAGATAGGAAAAGAAGGAAGTACTGAAAATTTGATTGCCGAAGAACGAGGCTTTAGAAGATATGAAATTTTCAGTCCCGTGATTGGTCGATTTTCATATCCGTCTACAGATCCCCCACCCCTTCTAATCAGATTCATTCTCTTTTCCAGTTGCATCGCGTTAAATCTTTCGCGCTAGAAATACGATAGGCGTGTAAATCAAGAGAGAAGTCACTCGGCTGAAGAGAGAGATCGAATCGTTGAAAAAATCCAATTAATGAACAAAAGTGATTATCGACATTTTGCGCCCAGAGCTCGCGGCACAGGTGTATACATGTCGATACATTAACGCGCGGACGACGGGCACGGAATTAGGAACGTGCGAACGGGGGCACCCGTTTGGGGGGGGCACCGCATGAGAACCCGCCCAGCGTCGTGCTGCCGCACAGCAATGCACCGACAAACTAAATAATCGACGTCAAAAGCTGTCAAATATGGCGAGGGGCAGCGAGAGAGAGCGGTAATTGACATGTAAAAATGTGAATGGCCCCGCCGCGGCCCGCACTGTGATCTGCGCTTCGATCGGGTGGGTGGGTCGCGCGCGCTCGTGGCCGACGACGCTCGCGGTGTGCGGTGTCTCGCGCGGATCCGGGCGCTACGCGATCGACGACGACGACGGCGGCGAGGACGAGGACGAGGACGAGGACGACGACGACGACAGCGACAGCGACAATCGACGATCGACGACGATGTCGGGCCTGTCGCCGGCGCCTGCCGAGTGCCGGAAGTGAAGGGGGACTCCCCCCGCGCGCGGCAAGGGTGGCCGGAGCAGGAGCCAGACGGGCGACCCCGCACGCAGAGCCGGGCCGGCGGTGGTGGTGTACCGCGGGCGAGGAGGGGCATGGTACGACGGTAATCGGCCGGGCAACACTATGGGCGCCCAGCAGACCAAGGACAGGGTGATCCCCGCCGGGTCCACCGTGCGGCAGACGCGCAAGCAGCCCAGGAGCCTCAAGGATACGCGCGTCATAGGCTCTAACATATTCACCGAGCACAGCGGTGAGAACACGCATACACGCGCACACACGCACGCACGCAACCTATCGGCCACCTGGGGGGACCGCCTCGATCTCACCTGGGATCGCGAGCGGTCCTCGTACACGTTCCACCGGGTGCTCCGGCCGTGTTACGGCACGATAGTTCCGCGACTCGTACCCGTGGAACTGGGCATGCTTTCCCCCGCGTGTTCGACACGGTTGTACTTTCATGACTTGACGCGATTTGATGTCGCGGTATCTTCACGGGCTAGTAGCACTTGATAAGAAAGTAGCACTTTGGAATCTAGTCCATGATGACACTTTCTAACGTGTAAATTAATGTCCGTATTGGCATGCATGTTACTGAATTATAACGTGTGGTCGTTAGTGGCTAAGCCAGAATTTTGTGACACGCAAGCATGTGTGTATGCGTGTGTGTGTGTGTGTGCGTGCGTGTGTGTGTCATAGGAAAGGGAGATAAAAATTGAAAATCACCTGCGTGAAATTACATACAGACGTGACTAGCTAATCATCCTTATTGTATGTTAAATGTTTTGTAATTATGAGATTTTTCCAACATCTTGCATTATATATCATATAAGCAACTGCTTTGAGATTGTCAATGTTAGAAGTCCTCCCGATGGTTACATTTGAAGGATACAAAGAGGTATCGTTTTCTTTTTACAGAGGCACTTTTGCAAAGTAGACCTCTACCTCACATTCCAGCATTGCCAGAAGGTGATCCCCCGAGTGGCTCTAGTGTTCAATCAATTTCACAGCAAGCTAATGTTCAACAACATGGCGGTGTGTCCGCTAGCGGACTCCTTGAAGCGGCAAATAGGTCAGTTTGCTGTTTAAAGTCTGAAGTGACATAAACCGTGCTTATATAATAGCTGTTTTATATAAATTACTTCTGCAAGGTTAGATTATAAAACAGTTTTATATAAATTATTTTTATTATACGAAAGAAATTCCTTGTTACATAGCTCATTTTTTTCTATATATTTCTTTTTACGATCTATAAAATTCAGAATTTTGAATAGGAAGCTAGTAGATGCACTGATTATCAAAAAAATCTGCCATCTTTATATCGTCAATTATTTAGCTTTAGAAATAATATTTTCCATTATGTTTATGCAGATGGACTAGCAAGGAAAATCTCTTAGCACAGGAGGAGGATGATCCTCAATTATTTGTCGCCTTGTATGATTTTCAAGCTGGTGGGGAGAATCAACTTAGTCTGAAAAAGGGTATTAGTTTATTTTTTTTTTATTAAATGTTACATAAGTATCACGTTTTATCGAATTTTACACGAGTTCATGTTAATCGTTTATGAATCTAGTTGAACATAGTTTAAATGTTGTTCTTCAATGTTTGTTCGAACAGGTGAACAAGTACGTATCCTAAGTTACAATAAAAGCGGAGAATGGTGCGAGGCCCACTCGAGCGCCGGGCAGGTGGGATGGGTACCGTCGAATTACGTGACACCCGTCAACTCCCTGGAGAAACACTCTTGGTACCACGGGAGGATATCTAGAAATGCTGCGGAGTATCTGCTGAGCTCGGGGATAAACGGTAGTTTTCTCGTACGGGAGTCGGAGAGCAGTCCGGGACAGCGTAGCATTTCCCTGAGATACGAGGGCCGGGTGTATCACTACAGGATCAACGAGGACAGCGAGGGAAAGATGTTTGTCACGACGGAGAGCAAGTTCAACACGCTGGCCGAGCTGGTGCATCACCATTCAATGCTCGCCGACGGCCTTATAACGCAACTGCTGTATCCTGCACCAAAGCATAATAAGCCTACCGTCTTCCCGTTGAGTCCGGAGCCGGACGAATGGGAGATCAACAGGACGGACATAGTGATGAGGCATAAATTGGGCGGCGGCCAGTACGGTGACGTGTACGAGGCGGTCTGGAAGAGATACAACATGACCGTGGCGGTTAAGACGCTCAAGGAGGACACGATGGCGCTAAAGGACTTCCTGGAGGAGGCGGCCATCATGAAGGAGATGAAACACCGGAATTTGGTGCAGTTATTGGGGGTCTGTACGCGCGAGCCGCCGTTCTACATAATCACGGAATTCATGAGCAAGGGAAACCTCCTGGATTACCTGCGGAACGAGAGCAAGCATCAGATCAACGCCGTGGTTCTGATGCACATGGCTACGCAGATCGCGAGCGGCATGAGTTACTTGGAGAGCAGAAATTTCATCCATCGCGACCTCGCGGCCAGGAATTGTCTGGTCGGCGAGAACCATCTCGTCAAGGTCGCGGATTTCGGTCTAGCCCGTCTGATGAGAGACGACACGTATACAGCTCACGCCGGGGCGAAATTTCCTATAAAGTGGACCGCGCCGGAGGGTCTGGCGTACAATAAGTTCTCCACGAAGGTACAGAGATCTCGTTAAGAAGGTATAATTATCTAGATTACGAATATTGATAAGTGATGATTTTTATAGTCTGACGTATGGGCATTCGGTATCTTGCTGTGGGAGATCGCTACTTATGGAATGTCCCCTTATCCCGGTGTCGATTTAACGGACGTTTATCACATGCTCGAAAAAGGCTACCGAATGGAATGTCCCCCCGGTTGCCCACCGAAAGTTTACGATCTGATGCGTCAGTGCTGGCAGTGGTCGGCTTCAGAGCGGCCAACTTTTAAAGAGATACATCACTCGTTAGAAAATATGTTTCAAGAATCGAGTATTACCGAGGGTAAATGGAATATTCTAGATAACTAGTTTTACTTTGTGTCAAGAATTGCGCTCTTATTGTGTTTCCGTACGTATTGCAGAGGTAGAGAAGCAGCTTCAAGGTGGGGGGGAAATTCCATTGCTAACATACAAAAAATCGCAGACTGGAAGTACAGGAAATATCCATGGACTTGTTCTTGTATCCGAGCAATTATCTTCTTCCGGTATAACGCAAGGTAATCCTTGATGCTATAATAACGAGTCGATAATGAGTGTGACACGTTTTAACATTGAAATAAGAAGGTGTTGTTATAGTTCTTGCAATAAATGATAAAATGATTATAAAAATGATAAATGATAAAAAAATATAATTTAAGTTTGATTTTTCAAAATTTTAATACACAGATATATTGAATAATTTTATTGTTTCTGATACCTTTAAAAAATAGAACGCTTGGGTATAATTTAATGTCTCGCTTTATATTATAAAATTATTATTCAGTATAGCCAAAAAAATGTATATTTTATGTAGAAGGAGCGAGTGCGGTCACCAAGCTGAGTACCTTTATGGGAGGCTTATCAAGTAGGAGTAATAGTAATATGGTTCAAATGCGAAGATCCACCAATAAAAAAGGAAAGCAAGCGCCAGCACCTCCTAAGCGAACGAGGTACGTTATCTTTTGTTTTCAAAACATGAACAATTATGAGTCGATATATAACGAAGCAATGTATCTTCTTATGACAGCTTGCTATCATCGTGCAGTTCTTTTCGTGATTCTGCCTATCAAGAGCAAGACCAGCAAAATGTCGAAGTGAGCACTATGACGCTTGACGATGGCACAGATCTAAATGGTATTGATAAGATTTTTGAAGGTATTCCACTATATCAAATTAAGTTGTAATGACGAATGCACGAATGCCGCTTCCATTTTGATTTTCTTTCGTTAACTTTCAGTTTTGACTTTTGAAATTTAATTTTGATATGCATCTCCGCCTACAGTGATTTTACGGCTTCATGAATGTGGGTCATTCTCCTCGAGCCAGTATGTATACTCTTGTATGTTGAATACACGCCGAATACTAATTTCCGGTATATATAATAGTACTTGGATATATTTTATTAATGCATACTCTCGAGCGTCTGCATCTCGTACATACTGTAAGTCGTAGCTTACAATTCTTCGTTCCCACTTGTACGAATAAGGGGACGAGATTACTTTACATATTGCTATCGTACTGAGTTACAAACCCAACAGGCTCCATATATACTCATGCATGATATTTGTTTCCGCAGAGGTACAAGTAGAATGTCTCGTTTTTTTTTTTCTTTAGTTTTAGATTCCTAGATATGTATCTCGTTTTGATTTCTTTTTTTTTTTTTTTTTTTTCGTTTGATTATTCTCATTTTAAAGATCGAAACATTCAACTGCGCCAAGGGGCGTTAGTTATTATTTCGTCGATTTTGTCATCGTATAAAACTCAACTGTGTTCAAGCAGTGTTATGTGAGTTTACTGAGCTTCCATTCATACATATCTATTCATGCGGTCACAACAAATCATTCATAAAACTAACACACGTCATATACCATTTCTCATTTCTCACTGATTGTTCATTGTCGAGGACGTCATGGCACTCTTTTAACTAACTGAATAGGATTACAATGAGCACAATTTGCGGATCTGCTGTTAACTGAATGTCGATTAAAGGAGAATGACCCTGGGATGAATGGAGTGAAGTGAGTGGCGAGAAGGAAGAGCAGAGATTAAGATTGATAGGCGCCGCAAATATTCTTTTCTCTTAGCTTTCCTCCAGAAAATGTCTATAACACGCGTTGCGCTTACATGCTGGAGAGATGTGTTAGCTATATAGATTGTATACAGTACACCTTATTAAATGGCGACTCAGGTATCACACGTGATCTCGTGACAATGGCTACACAGTCAATTACTACAGGAGGTTGCGATATGGACGACGACGGAGATGGGTCGCAAGGGACAGCAGAACATAACTTTGTTCCTCAACCGTCAACCTCGCCGGAACCAGTATCCAACTTACCGTGCAATCAGAAACAAATTAAATCTCGACCTTACACGTCTAAGGAAGTACTGCCTCAGAAGGTACAATGATCTTACGTTGAGCGGCCACAATTTCTGAGCTATATAAAATACTAGACACATAAAACATACCTTCTTTACCCGTGTTACGATGTTAAATATTATCGGAAACCGTAACGATAACATTTCTGTATATGCCTGTGTTGAGAATCTCAGAGTAAAGTTCGTTTCGATGGTAAATGCATTTAGCACTGCTTGAATAACTTGCGATGCTTCGATCTGAGGCAGCGGGATTCCACGATTTAGAGCGAAAATGTATTTCAGCTGGTACACGTGGGTGCGCTGGAGGTGCAAAATGTTAAGAGGGCGATCAACCGCTACGGCACTCTGCCGAAAGGAGCCAGAATCGGGGCGTACTTGGAGTCCCTGCGGCAGAGCGGCATGCCGCCGAATCAGGAGAGCATCGCCGCGTCCTCTCTGGCCAATGCGGTTATGGAGCAGCAGCAGCAGCAGCAGGACATCATCACCGCGAGCGTCGTCGACGTGATCCCGCAGCATCGTTCCCTTTCACCTCGCCAGAACAATTTACGCAGCCAACCGCAGATGACGCGCAGCAACTCCTCGAGCGGCGTGGTGAATACCTATCAACCGCCGAACTCGCCGCGCAGTCGCGCCGTGGGTATCCGAAAGACCAACACGGAGAGCATCGGCCTGCGGACCTTCCGAGCGCCGAACAACTCCAGCTTTCGCACCGCCAGCCCGTCGAGATCGATCCAACCGACTCTGGCCGATCTGGAATTCCCGCCACCGCCGGTGGATCTACCACCGCCTCCAGACGAAGCCTTCGATCACTGCGACCTGCCGCCACCCATAGCAACGGCATCACCATGCACCGAGACGTCCTCTTCTCACGCGAAGATCGCGACCTCGCCGGTCGGTCTTAGGAAGGTGAAGGCGGAATGGCGGAGCAAAGACGAGATCAGCGATCACGATCAGGACGATAGGAATAACGATGTGAGGAACGCGGAACCGTCGGTGAAGGAGGCTAGCTCGCGATTCGGCGTGAATCTGCGACGCCGGGAAACGATTACCAGCGATGCGCACTGTGGCGGTGGCAGCGGCGGCGGCGGCGGCAGTGGCAGTGGTAGTGGCATCGGTAAATCCGCGGACGAGAAGAAATTAGTTTACAGGCCAAAGGAGACGGCGAGCAGCGGCGCGATCAAAGCGGAATCGTTGGAAGCGACGATCGCGGCACCCGAGGAAGCGCCACCGCCGCCCCCGCCACCGCCACCGCCCATCGACGGTGCCGCAATCGGGGCCGGCGCCACCGATACCTTCGAGTCCAAACCCGGCATGAAGGAAATGCTGGAGCTCAAGCTGATCAACGAGATCAAGCAGAGCGCGGACCTGAAGCACGGTGGTACCGGCTCCGCGAAGAAGATCAGCAGCGTCGCTGGTGGCAATGCGCCTTTGTCGGCGGCGCCACTCGACCCGGCGTCGCAGCTCCTGTCCGAGTTGTGCGCCAGCTTCAGCATGGATTCCGCCAGTAGGCAGCATATCGTCCCGAGCGAGTACGCGATCTCGGGATTGTTGAAGAGCAACGACGTGTCCATCGTTCAGGAGCACGTTCACGCGGGTATGCAGGGCGCGCAACCCGAGAGGAGCAGCACAAGTCACAAAGAGATCCCAATGACCTCGCCGATTACGGAGGGCCACGTACTGAGTGCCACTAGCGTAGGTTTCAAATTGAAGAAGGTCGACAAGAGAAATAATCCGCAGAGGGAGGAGAATCCGGACGGGCAGATAATCGATTTCAAGGCCCGATTGCGAAAGGTCGACAACGCCGACAAGGAGAGGGCGGACGAGAGGAGCAAGTCGTCGCGTTTCGACGACACCACGCAGGGGAGTAACGTCGCGGATTCGGCGGACTCGTCGTCCGGCGTGGACGACGCGAACGATGACAAGCGCCGCAGCACCGGCAGTATTAGTAGCCTAAAAAAATTGTGGGAGAACAAAGAGGCTTCTTGTGATAACCAACCACTTAGTCCTAAATTAAACGTGAGAGGGGCGAGTAGCAAGCAAGACACCGGCGACGTTGCGAGCGAGGACTCGCCGGAGGATCACAGCGGTGCCTCGACCAGGAGCTCGACCAGCAAAAGCGATCCGCGAGTGTGGCCGCCGACCTCGTCGTCCACGGTAACTCTGGAAGTGGAGAAGCCGATCGTGCCGGCCAAACCGTTGAAACCGCTCGGACCCTCCAGCAAACACTTTGGTTCCTCGATATACGCCACGCCGAATTGCAACAAGTCGTCGCAGAATGACGATGACGGCGGCCAGAAGCAGACCAGCGGCGAGACGACGAAGGGGGCGAAGCACAGCGTGATGGAAATCTCGAATGTCATAGAGAACAGTATTCTGAATCTGAAGGGCAGCCCCACCATCGTCATGGCCAGCTGGCTGCAGCTGTCCGACAAGGTCGGTCTGCTGCACGGCATGTGCGTCAACCTTACGGACACGGCGATCGCGCCGCACGCGAGATTCCAGTTCCGCGACCTGCTCACCCGGCTCGAGCTGCAGGCGAGGCAGCTGCGGGCCGCCGGCACGCGCAACATCACCGAGAACACGAGACTCTTGTGTGACGTGCAGAATACGATAAAGGACGTGATAAACACGGTGCAGAGGTAAAAGCTTGCACCGTGCCAGCCGGTCGAAAAATCAAAACGAGCATCCCACCCCCTCTGCGAGTTTTTCCCCTGCGCTCCTCTCCTGTGATGTATCCCGATCGCAAGAAGTCATCACTCTCGTCCCTCCTATCTCTCTTTCTCTCTCTATCTCGTCGCATCCGCATGTGGGCGTATAGTATACATAAATCTATATAAATATATATATCTAAGTCACTAAGTAAGGTTTTATCAAGGAATGAAATCTTTTTTTGAAAAGCATAGCAGTTAATCTACGAGCGAATACGAATAAGAGTGAATTTTTATGTGAATAAGTTCTTAATGGACGATACGATTTTACGACTGCATGATCGTTAGGGGAAATTAATCCAAAGTTGCATGAGAGAGAGAATCCGCCGGTGTACACTTCTCGACACGCAATCGCAACAGGGACACAACATTTACCGAGATGAACATACACAATTTGAACTCGGGATCCTGCGTGACAAATTCTATAAGTTCGTATACATTTATACATCTATCTGCCTGCGTACCATTCATACGGTTCTTTTCTTTTTTTTTTTTTAAGATCTTTGGGAGATCCGCTATGAGATCAGCGTGCAATTCACGGGCCTGGCAAAAAAAAAAAAAATACGGCCTTTAAAGACGAGAAGGAATATACACCATTGCATGATTGAATTTTTATGTCGAGACGTACGACGGTTTTTCATATACGATAGTAAATGTGATGATTATAGTTACTGTATGGGATAACTGGATCACGCAAATTCTTCAGTAGGGTATATAATCGGCGCATGATGAGCATATTGAACGCGAAGGCGCGAGGGTCATCGCGGACGCGAAAATATCGACACGCTAATCTATATTCTCGAATCGCTTACGTATCGCGTATACATATATATATATATATATATATATAAATCGTTTCGTTTTACATGTAATTTTATACACACGTCGTGCTTAGTATATACATATATTATTATACGCGAGATTTTTAGACTAGACTATATATATATATTATATATATATATATATGAAAATACGGACACACCTAAAAGCGTAAGCCGTTTTATGTGTACTGTGGGACAATATAAACGATTTTGTATTTGTATAGAGTAAGTTGGGATGAAAAACACAGCTATACACGCGCGATAATCGATTACGCCTACACGTAAAATTCAAACAAGCCACAAAAAATCGAATTGTAATTAATCAAACAATTTTTGAGTGTCGTGTGCTTCGTTCTTATCCATGATGGTAGAGAAACCATGATGGTTATATGGCTCTTCCAAAAAAGCACAATAGCGGAAATATTCGCCTGAAGACCAATCCATGCGAACGCGATTCAGTAACAGTTAATTTACGGGAAGTGCGATCGACAGGGGTCACACATGTTAATGCCAGAATGCGAGAGCCGGAACAAAGTAACGGACAAATAATAATAATACGACATATATTATCTGTGTTTTGTACAGTATTCTCTACATGCTGTCGTAATGCAATGGAGGTTTTTAAATATCGTGCATTTGTTACTCGCACTTTATTCTTCCGTATTATTCATTCGTATCTCGCGTTACGTTTTTACATTTTTTAGATAAAGAAAAACGGAAAGGAGTGAAATAAGCTTTAGTATTATATACGCAGTTACAATTTCCGTTGTTTATATGACGATGTAATGTTACAAAGTTCCATGCAGATGCTCGAACTGTACGCATCCCTGCGGTGAACAAGTAAGCTAAGTTTTTGTAGTTTGTAATACATCGACTGTAAAGTTATATTGGCGCCCCCCCCCCCCCCCTCCGCCCGATAGTGGATTCCCCGTACTGATTTTTATGGAGGTTTTCAGGCTTATACTTCATTCGGCTTGTGCTCGAATAACTAAAGGAGAATGCAATAGATACGGGAAATAAGTCACCGACGAACCTATTTCTTATGACACTGCCTATATCATACGTTACAGCTAGTAGTATACATACTGAATTCACTAGTAGTCTTAAAAAATCATGTAAATGTATTTCTTCTTTTCAATCCAATCTCCCAAGTTTCTTTATATTATGTTTCGTACCTGTGATAAACTAATCAAGCCTCCTCTTCTTTCTCTTCTTTTCGTCAAAAGAATCATGCTCAACAGAAACGATAAATAGTTTATACGAACGAATTTTAGTCATCTGAGGTTTATTCGAAATGAAATTGTATTATCGAAAGAGAGATGCTAAAATTAATGTTTTATATAATGTGTATTATAGTAATCTTATGTCTCTATTTATACTCTTGTATTTATTTCTAATATTTTTTGATATAAAATTACTCCCTTCACAAGAATCGACCAACGTACTGATTTACTAATACAAAATTTTAATATTGCTTTATACATTGATATAAGATTGAAAACGAAAATAAAAATAATTACCGAATTATGTTGTTTTTTTTTCCAATTTGGATGGCTCGTGACTTTGTCCTGGATATAATACTGCGTACTGTCAGAATTGTACTTTATTTTGCTACATTATACTATCATATGGACAAATAACATACACATTGTGTTGGTTTTATGAATTTATTATGTATAAAATATATAACATATTACGATATATATTTATATATTATTTAATGTTTAAACATTTTTTTGGGAAATTATCACAGCTTACAAACTGTCATCCTTTATTAACTATTGTATCACAGTAATAATTATTATAATAAGCAGTCTTATTGCAGTCTTATCAGGTCCCCAATAGTTAATAGTATCTCGTGTTATTGTGGTAGGTCGACCGTTCGAAAACAGTCGATTACGATTTTCCATTTATCATCCGCGGCTGTAATTAGGAACGTTTGATTAAACATTTTGCAGCTCTCCTTGTACCTCACTTGACCGCTAACCTTGATCAGAATCGTTAATTGACCGTCGTCTGGACCTATTTGCGAAACGTAATATATATATACTTTAATATCCCCATGCAGGCTTTATCATTTCATACCGTGTTGACGATAAATTTAACAAACTTCTAGTATCGTGTGTATTATTGTGAGACAAATAGTGAAATAAAAACACAGATACCGTATCAAACATGCAATATTCAAATAAGAGAATTCATTTAGGCGTGACGAAGAAATTCAAGAGTGCAAAAATCCAAGTCACAAAAGACAAAAATCGAAATACAGATACAAATGTGATGGATCTGATATTTTCAAATATTTCTACTTGTCTCATATTTTTATAGTCGAAAATGCAAGAATATGATGCGAAAATATATTAGCGTTTACGTATAATTGGCTGAGCATCAAGAGTATAAATAGTATGTTCTGAGGATGGCAGATCTGTCCAGAACGTTTGTATATTATCTTTGCCGGCTACGCCATTTCCGTTCCACATCAGAATAGCGTTGTCCATGTACATTCTTGAGATTATCTGCAATTATACGCGTACACAGTTAATACAGTTAGTAGTTATATTATAGTTAATATAATAAAGGAAAAGAGGGAATATGTTTGGCAGCATCGTTATCACTTACATTTCTCTGTTTGTCGATATACTTGTAGTACAGTTTCGTGAATTCCTCGGCAATTTGACAAGCCAAGTCGACATTAGCCCGTAAGCTCTGCGAAAGTGAACATAGACATAAGGACCATGGTGTAATCAAATATATATGTATATATATGTGTATATATATATATATATATATATATATATATATATGATCAAATATCCGAAATGTGTGTGTAATGCATTAGCATAATTGTCACACGTATATACGCTTTCAGAAGTTCTAACTTTATAAAAATATAATTGCTGGAAGGATAAATCGGCAATTTATTTATCATATCGTTAGCCATATATTTTAATAACATATAAAATATATCTATTAATATATGGATTTAGGTGTAATCGATTAGCCAGTATTATTTAGTAAGTAAGCCAGACTTATGCTGTAAATCATAGCATTTTCATTTTCAATCAATGTATAAACCTTCTTTTAAAAATTCATATGCAATAAGTGTCATTTTGATAATTAATACATTGTCAAAGTCATGCATCAAGTATGTGATACATTTCAAAATATTCAATTAATCTTTTTTTAAAGTTCTACTATTAATATTCAATATTTGGAGAAAACAAAACATATGTGTGTATTTATGTTGTTTAAGCTTATTTAAGACATAAAGGTGATTTTATTTACTCAACCAGAAACGACATGATAAATTACTTCCAGCAGAGTGCAAGACTAATAAAAGAAAAATATACAAGTCTGTATTTAATTATAGGATTTACTTTATTTTTTAGAAAATTTGTAAAAACGTTTGAGTTTCAGATACTTCAACATTGTGCAGAAGCCCAATAGGACTTGGGTACTCCTTAGCAAATTTGGCGTGGCAATTAACGTGTTAATTGATGTACTTAACAGATTTGTGTCACGCCGTTTTTATGCGACTTAACATTCAATTTCGTTTAATTTGAATATAAGCAGATACATTATTGAATACGTTCGGGGAGATATTATTATTACCACTATAAGTGCAAACGCTGTCAATAATACAGACTGTGGAGCCAAAGCGAGAGCTCCACGGACTAGAGTAGCACTGCTGTTTCTTCAATCCTTTTTTTCACTATGATACAGCTTATAGAGTTGTAAACAAACAATAACAGCGTGAGTAATGCAAAAATAAACATATATATCTAACCAATAATATTCAAGAGTGATCACAAAAGTTGGGTTAGTTTTGTTAGAAACTTTCAAAAAATTTTTTTAATCTGAACTCGGCACTCTCTAAACAGCTCTAATTATTGTCTCCTCGAACGCATTGTTATAAAATTAAATGAAATGAACGACAAGTCCGGCGGCTACCGGTAGTATATACGTGTTTGAAATGCGTTGAATGAAACATGGGTTGCAGCGTAGCTCTCGTGACGTCGTAGCGAACACGTTTTACAACTTGTTATACGTATAAATAAACGTACCTGTATAATTTTTCTTTTATTACTTGTGTCTCCGTCCATGCAAATTTCCATTTCGAACGACTTTCGTATTGAAACGTGTACGAAATGACAAAAACGCACAAGACAGGACGGACAGCTCTTCGGACTCTCGGACTCAGAGCCTGAGCAGAAAGATTGTTGTTACTGCTTCCGACAGATGTCGTAGATCAACGCACAAGGAATTGTCGTGAACGTAGCTTTAGGCCCGTTTTACAACACGTCGTATGACGGGTCGGTAAGCCGTAAAGTCGGTATCAGACTAAAGATTGAGATTGGAATGGAATTTGACCAATTAAAACAGAGTTCACTAAATTTGAGATTGGTTTTCTTTCTTCTAATTGGTTAAACTCCAATTGAATCTCAATCTCAATCTTTAGTCCCGAAACACAATAGGTGTTGTAATCCTTAAGCCGTAAGAAATGAACCAATCGCAGTTGAATTTGAAGAGAATAATGGATTATGATTGGTCAATTTCTTAAGGATTATAACACCTATTGTGTTTCGGGACTAAAGATTGAGATTCAATTGGAATTTAATCAATTAGAAGAAAGAAAACCAAGGCTTACTACATCTATTGTGTTTAATCTGATACGAGCTTAAGAACTAATCAATTATGATCGAATATTCTTCTTACATTTGACTGTGATTGGTCACTTCTTACGATTTACGGCTTACGACCCGACATACGACATATTGTAAAACGGGCCTTAATAACAATTCCTTGTGTTGTTCTATGACTACGATAGAGTCCCTAGAAAGGAAAATCTGGCCATGCTCCATAAAATGGCGTCTGTAAATGTGGCTTATGTATACACGCATACACACATCATACAATACATTTATAATTTCTAGTGAATCATGTAGTGTATGTACGATTTCTGTGTTATGTGATTGATGACGCCATTTTGAGGGAATTTGGGATTGACCAATGAGAGCAATGACGGTGAATGGATCTTTCTCTCTCTCTCTCTTAAGTCGGTTCTACATTAGTTGCAAGCCGATCGCAAGCTTGTTGCGACAGCCAATCCGAAGCATTGATTTCAAAATGCAAGCTTCAGATTGGTTATCTCAACAAGCTTACAATGGGCTTGCAACTAATGTAGAACCAGCTTTATAGAGACTCTAGACTACGATCAGAGAGGATCCGAGAAAGGACATGACAGTTTTTTGGCTGTAACGCTAAAATGCCCTCGTACTAACGCCCTCTGAAGAAGTAGATCCAAATTATATATAGCAAAATCCACTTTTTTGCACAATTTGTGATACATTTCCGTACATTCAAAAGTGTAATTTTTCAAGAATAAAGCCCCAGTCCCAGCAGACTCAAAAAGTGTATTTAATACGGACACGCATCATAAATTGTGCAAAAAAGTGGATTTTGCTATATGTATTTTGGATCCACTTCTTCAGAGGGCGTTAGTTCACGAGGGCACTTTAGCACAGCCTTAATTTTGCCGATTTCTTGACGTTTCGGAATTAAGGTTGCGCACGTGTAACGACAGGTGTCGCGGTCGGCGGTGGCCGCTTGGGTTCGGTGACGCACCTGTGGTGTGCGGCCGCCGATCTCACGGGCATTCGCGTGAGCCGTGCGCGGGCGAGATCGCGAGATCTCGCTGGGTCGGTCACGTGACGCCGTACTTCCACAGTTATTTTTTCAGGCATGATGGCGCCAAACGCCAGTATTCACTTTTATGTAAATATATTATTGATTTGGTGCGTACCGCGATCGAGCACGAGCGTTCGCCGTACCGCGGCCGGCCGTCGTAAGTAGCCCCGTCGCGGGGTAGCGCGCGGACCGCCGGCGGAGTGAGTAACAGACTGGCCTGCGCCGCCCGCCTGGAATCGCTAATGAGGACATGTTGGTTAGGCTGCCGTGACAGAGAGAGAGAGGACGAGGCCGTTACGCACTTGCTGGCAGGAGCCCGTCGGCGTGTTCGCGGCGGCTCGGAAGCGCGCACGGCGACCGCCGGCGGCCCCGCGGCCGGTTTCACGCCCGCCCGCGATCACGTGCCGCCTCGCGCGCGGAAATATATCCGGCTAATAGATCAATAATAAGGTATTTAATGGTCTTCCCGAGTGTGTGTGTGTGTGCGCGCGGGGGAGACTTGTGGTGGAGTGCGCGCGACGCTGCTGCCATCTGTATTGTCAATGTTGTCGGGCAGCAGCAGCAGCAGCAGGAGCACCAGCACCAGCAGCAACGTAATGGAGCCGTGAGCATTCTCGTAAGCCGTACGCAATTGCATCACCGTTGCCGACACCGTGATCCCCCCGTGTGTGTACAATGAGATTTAACGCCGCCCGCGGCCCGCTCGACCGTCGACACGTGCAGTGAGTGTGAATGTGTTGCCCCGTTAAAAACGCCGCGAGAGCCGAAGCTTTAGCACAGCGAGAGCGCGATCGCGGGTCGACCCGTTCTCTCTCTTTCTCTCTCCCTCCCTCTGTCTCTCTCTCACACACTCTGCGTCCAATGTTTACATGATCGGTACCCGCGGACGGTGATCGTGGATCGCAACTGTCCGCCGATCCCACGGCCGTGGCCCGTTGTCCGACCACGTCCCCGCACGCGCCCGTGTCTCGCGCTCCGCTCCGCGTCGCGGTGCGGTGCGCCACGCGAACGTCAGACCCGTCGCGCCCGTCGCCGCCGCCGGGACACCGCGGCGACACGCGCATCCAGTCGCGGTGCCTGCGTTTTTTATAACCTCTTTTCTCTCGCCCCCGCGTACGGTGGTACGGGGCCACGGTGGTTGGTGCCAGCGGGGACGGACGCGCGCGCGAACCGATCGTGTTTACACCCGACGAAGACGACGACGACGCGACGCCGTTTGGTGATGTCGCGCGCGCATTGGAGAAACGTCCGCGAGGGTGTCCTGACGCTGGCTGGCTGGCTGGCCGCCGTGCCAGATCCCTTCCCGCGCACCCCCGTCGTCGCGGACAAGCATTGTCGTCCTTAACCCTTTACGCGGACTCGCATTTCTCGCGTAGGACGTTGATCTCTCTCGCCGCCGTGTAGTAAACTGTCGTCCACACGCGAGTCTCGGTCTGCACGCGACCGATTTATTTATTTATTTATCTCTGGACTCGAGAAACTGTACCTCTGCTCTTGTTCCTTGCGATAGACTGTCGTGTCCGTGCGTTGTAATCCTCTTTTTCTGTTTAGTGTTTTTCGTAAGTGCGCGACACTTTTCGAATGTTTTCTTTTCTTTTATCATTCTCGCACATGGCGTGTGTTTTTCCCTTCCATTCAAAATAGAGATCTTATATTTTAACGTATATGTCATTTCTTATATATTTCGGATATTTTCTTATTTTAGCATATGTGTATGTTTACTTTTTTTTTCCCATTTGAGATATAAATTTGTGTACTGTACCACATCGAATATGTGTATTTTTTTTCTCTTGCGGATTTGTTTTCTTTTCCAATTAAAGTATATGAGTTATTCTATGTATTATGTAGATATTCAAACCATTATTTTTATTTAGAATATTTTATGTAGAATATTCTACGTAAAATGATAGTTTTAATGTTTCTGAGATGTCAATCAAGAATTTAAATGCAAATGTAGAACTCTAAACAAAGTTAGTGGCCATTAATAGTTAAAATTGTGAATTATTATGTCAAGTTGTAGATATTAATAGAACGAACCGGTTTGCAATCCAGTCCCTATTATTTTTTAAAAATAATCTTTTAAATATTGTTATCTATTAAATTACACGTCTCGTGTCATTAGCTGAAAAAATTATCCTTTGCATAATTTTCTTGCCAATTTGTAAGATATGAAATCAAGCAACATGTTCTTTATGTTTCAGTTTTGAAGATAATCTGCTTTCCAGATAATAAATATATGGATAACTATGTAGTAAGTTTACCTTCTGCATAATAATTTTTTAAATACATGTCAGAAAGAGAAGGGAAATGCTCAAGAAGTGCGCAATTGTCATTTCAGGGTGTACACAGTTCACCTGCATGTGCCACGTACCACTAGCTTATTTGGCATAGTAGAATGGCACAACGAGGCAAGAGGCATAGAAACGACAATGATCTGGCGTCTTGTCCGGGCGCTGTTAAAAGGCGCAAATGCAGATTGGGCCCAGCTGCCACTGGTTCATCGGCACTGGCAGCGACCATGGGGCCCTCAGAAGAAGAGGAAACGATGGCGTCATCCAGCCAAGGGGGGGCACCCTGGACCGCCCGATCTGTCAGTGATATCAAGATTCCCAGTATATACAATCGCTCGTCCGCGGAGGCGCCAGCGGAGTTATTTCGTAAAGACCTGATCAGCGCTATGAAATTGCCGGACAGTGAACCATTGAGTCCAAACGAGTATTGGGTTATAACCGATCAGTGGAAGCAGGAGTGGGAGAGAGGTGTTCAGGTACCCGTTAATCCGGATTCTCTTCCCGAACCGATGGTTACTGTCACGCAGGCGTCTCCTTTGAAGTTACAAGCTGAATTCAAATTGTGAGTGCATAATGTGGTGTATTGCTCTAAACTATGTGAGATACTTTGATCGCTTGAAATCACTAAAGTGCGGTGTAATGGTCTTGTAACGAAATCGTTCTCTGTTTTTCAGGCCTAAAAAGTTAGTAAGAATATCTCGTGATGATTATTTTAACTCGGAGGATCATCATTTAAGTACTACTCCTGCAAGAGCGGAGAAAGCCTGTGCTTATGACCTCGACGATACTGACATTGCATGGTTGGAAGTATTCAATGGCGAACGAGCACAGGTACAATCAATTGTTCACTGCTATATTAAATCAAGTGACATCTTTTTGAGATTAATTTTTTAAGTTTTGTGCTTAAAGAATCTGTAAAACATTTTAAAAAACATTTTAAAGAAAATATGATTAATAAGGTAACAAGCTTTTTTTTAAATATAAACATATATAAAGTTATAAAAAGATTATAAAAAGGCAATGTTATAAAAATGTAAAACCAGGTTAAAAGTTTTAATGTATTAAGAGAATAATATATTTAATCTTTTTTTTTTTTTAATTTTGTACACAAAGCATATGTGTAATATATTTTAAAAAAGGTACAATTAAAAAATTATAAGATTTTTTAATATAAATGTTATATAAAATTACATTGTAAAAAATAAGACAAAGTAAAATATTTTAGTATATCTGTTGAAAGACAAATATATTTAATAGAATGAAAATTTTAAATAATTTCTGATTCCTAAGTATATGTGAGACAATATGAATATTTATCATGGAGGAGTATTTAAAACTAATTAAAATATCTATAATAGTATTTTAGCAATCATTATTTTTCTAATGATAAATAATTTGAAAACATTTTTACTATTATTGAAATAATTATTAATAAAAATGTATGCAACTATTATTGTATTAACGATTTTTATTAATTCTTCTATACATGTAGTATTTATGAAATAATTAATATTTTATGTTAAAATTGTCTAGGCTGGACAACCGCCGGTTATAGAATCGCAGTTGGAACGTGTCATAGAGGAGTTGGAAGTGCGATGTTGGGAAAGGATCCAAACAATCGTGAAGAATGAGGAGGGACTTGGGATTGAGTACGACGAAAATGTCATTTGTGACGTTTGCAGATCGGTGAGTGACTTATTTATTTTCATATAATCGAAATTTGGAACATTTGTATTAAATGATCTATTGTACGTGTCCTCGCATGCGTATGATATACATTTTAATTTGTATTGGAAGCTTCATAACACGTGAAAAATTTTTATGTTAGCCGGACTCCGAGGAAGGTAACGAGATGGTGTTTTGTGATTGTTGCAACATATGTGTACATCAAGCTTGTTACGGCATTACTTCGATACCCGATGGCTCTTGGTTGTGTAGAACTTGTTCGTTAAGTCAAAGACCCGACTGTGTATTATGTCCTAATAAGGGAGGTGCAATGAAGTGCACACGGAGCGGTCAAAAATGGGCCCACGTCTCGTGTGCGCTTTGGATACCCGAAGTTAGCATTGGTTGCGTAGAGAGAATGGAACCAATTACAAAAATATCCAGTATTCCGGTAAATAATAGTCTTATAATTATATTGAGATCTATTATTTTTATCATTATTTAAATTGAAGTCAATTTTTGAAAGATCTCTTTTTCGAGACATTGTATATTCTATATTATATATAATTCTAAATATCTTAAATTAACTTGAGATTTCTTCACTGTGATTCTGAACACAAACTGAGTATAATAATAACGAATTGCAGCAAAGTCGATGGGCCTTAATTTGCGTTTTATGCCGCGAACGTGTGGGTGCTTGCATCCAGTGCAGTATAAAGACATGTAAGACAGCGTATCACGTTACGTGTGCTTTTAAATATGGGTTGGAAATGAAGGCTATTATCGAGGACGAAATGGCAGACGATGGTGTAAAGTTAAGGGTAAGCTATCGTACGCGATCGCAATTTATTGAAATTATTGTTTCGCGGCTACAACTATGTAGTCAATCCGATAATTTCGTGTTTCTAGTCGTATTGTCAAAAGCACAGTAGAACAAATACAAAAGACAAAGTCGGCGTTGGCGGTAGCGTAGGAAGTGGTGGAAAGGGTGGGTCAGATTCCGAGGATGGTGAATCCAGACGACGAAAACGGAAAGACATGACTTCCGAAGAAAAGAATCAAGCACGCGCAGCTAAGTATGTGGCATAATCTTTTAACATACTTTTGGAAATCTGTAGAATTATAAAGATATTAGCTGTATTTTATTAAGTATTCAAAAATTTAATATAAATAATTTTTTAAATAATGCAATAATAAAATATATAAAATTCTATACATATAAATCATACTTGAAAAGAAATATTTAAATATATCTTATAAATATATCTCTTGTTATATATTTACGAACTCTATATTAATGTCTTGTATTTTACGTATTTTAAAAAGAATCTTTATAAAATTGTGTCATAAAAAATAAGTGTAATATATGTGTTGTTTTCATATCAGACTGCAAGAAATTGAAGCGGAATTTGATAAGCATGTTAGTATAAAGGATATTACTTCCCAACAATTGGATATAGATCCCGATAGCATCATATACATATACAATTATTGGAAACTGAAGAGACGAGTAAGTCGTCGATACAAATTTCTAGATTCCCAAATATCACATTGGATACGGTTTGTAATTCGTGTATATTACTTTTTAGGCCGGTCATAATAAACCGTTGTTAGCTCCTCGTTGCGGTGAACTATCGGGCGCGGGAGCACGCGCTCAGGGTCAAGCGGCCGATGTAGAAAAGATGCGTACGTTTGTCCAATTGCGACAAGATTTGGAAAGGGTGCGGAACTTGTGCTACATGGTCGGCCGCCGCGAGAAGCTCTGTCGTACCTTCCTGAGATTGCGCGAACAAACCTTCCACAAGCAGGCAATGCTGATGGCCGGACCGCCAATGTCTCCGACGATGGTCGCCGCTATTATCGAGGCCAATCACGGGCCCTCGATATACGACCGTCTCTATTCCCATACCGATGCCGAGGATCACACACATGACTTCAACACAATACTCGCGCGCATCAAAGTTGAGTCGCCTACGCCAGCGTCTAACGACGAGAAGAAAGTACAACCGGACTTCAACGGTGCGTCCAACAAGAAACCCTACTTCAACGGCTCGGTCAGAGGGAAGAGCCTGTACGGAAGTGATTTGTCGTCCATGAGCAGTAGCGAGACGGACGCGGTGAAGCCGGAAAGAAAAGCTACTGGCAAATGTACGAGCAAATCTAAGAATATAAAGGTCGAGAGCGAGTCGAGTTCAGAGGACGACGGAAATGCAGCGCCGAAGAACAAAACTCCCACTAGGCGGAAAACGAAGAAGAACGCGTCAGACAGGCCACGGGCAAAATTGCGTGATAGCAGCGAGAGCGACAAGCTAGACATGGTGAACAGATCACGTACTCTGCAACATATGGAGCTCGGTAGTTCCGGCAGTGAGAGCGACGAATTGTTGCCGTTGAGCGCCAACGCCAGCTCTCGCCTGGGTCCATCCGTAGCTTCTGCCATATATTCGGATACTGATTCAGATTCCCAGGAGCATCATTCCCACTCGGCTGTACTTATCACGAAAGCTGCAGTGAAGGAATTCTCAGCAGCGGATATATCAAAGAACTCGCAGAAGAACTTCGCGTGTAAGGATGCCGCAAGAGCAGAATATCAGGATGAATCCACGAAGAACAAGGAGAATATGAAAAACTCTAAGAAGAAGGAATACATACCATCCGCTCTGATAGTTCCGCAGCGGCAAGCGGCGAAGAAGGCATCTGAGATCATGCAACGAACACAGGGTAAGAAGGAGAATACTGCGAACGAGCCCGTGGAGTTCGTGAAGTCGCCCGGGGAGCCGCTGAAACCAACTAAGGAGAAGCCATCTGGCAAGAAACAGCGTGACAACAAAGCGCCGAAGGACGCTAAGAACAATGACGTTTACGATTTCGACAAGGAGTTCGGCGACGGCACGGAGATCCTCGCTTACGTGCCGCAACGGCAGGCTGCAAAGAAAGCCGCGGAGCACATCAAGAGTGGCATGGGCACGAAAACTGCTCAAGCGGAGCTCGAAACCGCGGACGGGAAACCAAAGAAGGAATTGCCGGACGGTGGTAAGAGAAAAGAGATTAAGAAGGAGGAATCGCCGAAGAAGGAGGAGCCGCCGATAAGAAAGGAGGAGTCGCTGTTGAAGGAGAGACGGGGCAAGAAACAGGTGCCTGAGAGCAGCAATAGCGACAGCAGCAGCAGTGATAGCAGTAGCAGCAGCTCTTCGGACAGCAGCAGCGATTCCGACGTGGCTAAGAGTCCGATGCAGAAGATGTCGAGCGCCGCTAAGGAGCCGGCTTCCTCTTCAACCACTACCACTACCACGTCCTCCGAAAGCGATAACGGTAATCAGGTGAAGAACAAAACTGTGAACAAACGGCAGACAATGAATAAAGTCGCAGACGAAACGGTCGAGTCTGAGAAGAGAACTGTCGCGGGGCGGAAACTCAAGAAGCTGCCCGATAAGAAGCTTAAAACTTCCGACGGGCGGCATGGACCAGAGTTTCAGCCGCCGTTTACTGAGAGAGAAGAATCAGGTAGAACCGCAGTACCTAAGGAGCAGCAACAGGCTCAACAACAACAACAACAACAGCAGCAGCAGCAGCAGCAGCAGCAGCAACAACAACAACAACAACAGCAGCAGCAGCAGCAGCAGTCCGGTAAGAAAGCCGACCAAAGAGACTCATCCAAAAGATCGGCATCCCTGCAATCACAACAGTCAGCTGACCAAAGTGTGCTCGGTGGGTCTCGAAATAATGATGGGTTACGAGGTGTTTCTGGGGCCAAGTCTACCAAGAAATCAAGCCAGTCTATCAAGCAGGCACAGCAACAGCAACAACAGCAGCAGTCAACTCTCAGAGGCAAGGAAGACAGCGGCGGAGCAACGTCCAGAGCGAAGTCGGAGACTCGTAAACGAAAATCGAGTGAGATTACCGCGAAGGAGGACAAAGGTAACAAAGAAACGTCATCGCTCAAGAAAGTGGAGAAGAAATTAACGGAAAAGATGTTGAAGGAAGTCGAGAAAGATAACAAACATGATACTACAAGTATTAAAAATGTCCCGGAATTCGTAGAACCCCCGAAAGCGACTGAGAATACTCCTAAAGTGGACGACAAGAAGATCAAGAAGACAAGTAACAAGAATGCAATTAACACGCTGGAGGAGGAGATGAAGCAGCGACGGGCGGAACGAGACAGTCCGAAGAAATCATCGAGGGGACTGGACAAGCTCCTTGAAAAACGCGAGCACCTTGACAAACTGTCAAGGAGTAGGATTGCCGTTCAACAGGGAAAATGTAACGAGGAGAATAAGGATGTAAAGATCGTGGCATCCATCGCGAAGGAGAATGTCAGGAGCGAGGACATTAAGAACCACATGAGCGAGGAAGTCGCGATGCTAGACATGATGAAATTGGAAAAAGAGAACGTCGGCAAGAAGAACGTCGAGAGTCGAGAGCTGGAGAAATCTACGGACAGAAAGAAGAGGAAGTTCGAGAGCGAGACGCAGGCTGCCGTCGAGATGATCACGATCGAAGAGACCGTTGCCAAGGAATCGAACGATAATATTTGTTTGAGATCGATGCCCGATAAAGTCTCTACCGCGTTAATAGAAAACGTGACGTCTGAGAAAGAGTGTCAGCAGAAGAGAAGAAAGTCCGTAAATCGTTCTATCTTTTCGCCGCAACACGGCAGCAAGGATCCCAGCGTGTCGGAGCTGTTTGACTTCGATCAGGACATGCTGACCGATGACATGGTGAACGATGACGCGAACGATTTCAGCATACCGCGCGACGAAGAGCGCGGAACGGTGCCACTTTCGTTCTCCTTCAACAACGAGTTGTGGTTCAAGGAAGACTCAAAGGAGGATAGTGCGCGAGAGACGCTGCACTTGGTGGAGAAGCTGCGTATGGAATTATCGAAGAAGTCGAATTCTAGTCAGTTCGAGTTAGAATCCGTTCCGGCGGAGGAGGAGCTTCCGAAGAAGGAGGAGCCGCCTCTTCATCCAGTTGAGAAACCAACGGAGGAGCAGCCGCTGCTTCAGGAGAAGGTAGACGTGCCGGAACAGCAACCAGTGGGACAGCAGCAGCAGCAGCAGCAGCAGCAGCAATCAATCGTGCAACCGGTCGAAATTAAGAGTAACAGCGGTTCGGAGCCTGCGCAGATGTCCGAGGATCTCACGTGTAAGAATCATACTATGGAGGATAAGAGAAAGCCTTGTTACTCGAGCAACAGCAACAGCGAGCACTACATGTACGGAAACGAAGAGCGCGAGACGACTAAAGTAACGGTGGTGGAGCGTGCGAAACTCGATAGAGCAGAGGCGGACGAGAGATGGGTACCGCCGAGCATGGACAATTTCAATCCAAGCGACGTGCAACATTTGAACACGCTGATTGACAACCAGAACCACCGTTACGTTGCCGCGGCGGCCGCCGCCGCCGCTCATCAATTCTCAAACGACATCGGCGCCGTGATGCCAGATCCCGCGGCAAATCCTGACGCAGCGCTGGTCGCGCACCTCCAGCTCAACATGCAGGATCAGTATCTGCAGCTGCAGCAGGCGCACCCGATGGAGCGGGTGCAGCAGCATCTCGAAGCGCAGCATGCCGTAGCGCAGGAGCAGTCGCGCGTGCAATCGCTCGCGATGATGGATCAGCAGATAGCGGCAGCCGGTGCAGGGATACCGGCGCAGATCGTCGATGATATCACGCCTATGGAGATGGTGAATCGTCATCTAATTCTACCCAACTCGGAGGACGATCAGGGCAGCGATATGGACCGCGTGTTGGACAAGGAGGACGTCTCGTCGGACATCAGACAGGATTACACGCAGAGCGACTCGCCGTACAACGAGCTTAACGGCCGACCGGACACGCGATGGGCCGAAAGCCAGGTCTTACCCTCGCGACGGTCCACGTCGTCGTCCATCACGTCCGCATCTTCCGCGGAGGAGCACACGTCTATTCCCCCTTACAAGAACGTACCTCCGATATCTTATCCGCCTATGGACGCGACGCCTTACCACTACTCGGAGACTGGCTCTTACGCCGCCGGAGCGGTCTCGCTGTTCCCGCCGCAATCGTGCACTGCCCCGTTGCCCTATCCGTCGCCGTTCCCGCCACCCTTCGGCGCCCCCTTCCCGACGCCGCAGTCTATGCTGCCGCACGTGCCGAAGCCGCTTGAGGAGTCGCTCAACATCGGGGCGTCGCCGTGCACCGCCGCGTTTACCTCGTCGTCGCATAACATGGCCCTCACCGCGGCCATAGTATCGCCGACGAAGGTAACCACGCCGCCGCCGGCGCCGCCACCACCGTCGGTGTCGCAGCCGCAACCGCAGCAGCCACCGACGACGCAGCCACCGTCTTCTGCAGCTCCGCCGTCGGCAGGGCACACGCCATCTTTGCTGTCACAGCCAGCTAACTCGTCCGCCGTGCCGGCGTCCTTCCTCAATACCATCGCGGAGACGCAGGTCAGCAACGACACTGTCGTCGTGGAGAACATAGCAGAGGTACTTAGTGCGGATAACAAGAGCGCGCCGTCTGGTAAGAAGTCGCCGTCGAAACCGACGAGAACGTCCGCAAGGGTGACATCCCTGCAGGGCAAATCGCCCGGTAAATCGCCGCGCCAGGAGACCACGAAATCCGCGCCGAGCTCTCGCGGTCGCAGCAGGAGCTCCAAGGGGTCCCAGCATTCGAGTTATCGAAGTCGCGGTCGCGGCCGGGGACGAGGACGCGGTAGGAACAACCAGAACTCTTCGATCACGATGTTGCCGATGTCGAACGCGCTGCACAACGACGACTCTATCCAGAACAAGCTGGTCGGCACCGTGTACGACTTCGACTCGGACGAGGATTCTGCGAACGAGACCAACATCGCGGATCTGAGGACGATGCGCGAGCGCAAGAAGTCCACTGACGTGAACGAGAAGAATCGCGCGAGCGAGCCCCTCGGTGGCATGGCGAACGATGGTGGTATGCAGTCCCATCTGTCTAGTCCTACGCTGCATACCGCGAAGAAATACTCCGACGACAAGAAGCTCGCGTCACCGGCGGCGCACCACGACCATCAGGCTGCCATAGCCAAGTCCGAGTCGAGCACCAGCCATCAGTTTGCCGACACGGTCATGCCGCTGTTACCAGGTCCGGTGGATATGCGCACATACAACTCGACCGTGGACCAGCCGAGCTCGTCGGTCCACGGTCAGCCGTACGGTAATCATTTGTTAAGCAGCTTCACGAGCGTAGGCGCGGACTCGAACCTGCCGGAACTCGACGATTTGCTGCACGGGGACTGTTCCGTGTTGAAGAAGATCGCTGGCAAACAGCAGCAGCTCGCGGGTAGCGGCTTCGAGGAGCCGTGCTCGAAACCGGGCTTCGGCGACCCGTCGGCGATCGACCCATCATCCGCATCCAGCTACGAACCGAACAAGGTTTCTCTGTCCGATTCCAGAAATCAACTGAAGGTGAAAATCAAAGGCCCGTTTCTTGACGCGAATTATACGCCGTCGGGTCCACCGATCCAAGCGCCGATAATCACACCGACCGCTACAAGCGTGTCCGTTGCCTCAGGCACATCGAATCTACGTCGCATGCGGAAGAAGGAGCTGCTGCGTCAGTATTGCTCGCAGGACATGAACATGGATGATCCTGCGTGCGCTAGCGTCGCCTCTGCACCTATCATCATGCCACCCAGCAATCCGAACCGCACGGTCATCACCATCCCCAAGGCTGTAGCTTCGATGACGAGTATACCGACTCGGGAAGACTACAAGGCGGTCGTAGATGCGAATATGGAGAAGAAGCGGCGGAAGGAGCGCGGTAGTAGCGGTACTGGCGGTAGTGGCTTCCTCGACGTAGTAGCTGGCGAAGAGGAGAGCAGTTCCGATAGAAAGCGTAGTCTTATGATTAGCACGGTCAGCGATCGTAGGAGAGGTAGACAAACCAGGCCGACCGCCACCACGGTGACGAATAGCGCCGGGCCGCCGAAACTGAAGATCAAGATTGGTAATAGTATAATAGGTGGGCAGGAGATGGGTAACGCGCAGGACGATCGTAGCAGGATCAGGCCGCCGAAGAAGCGACTGAGCAGCATCCAGAGTACGCCTAGCATGGAGGAACTCCGTCGCGAGAGCATGAAGTTCCGCAAGATGATCATGGCGGGCTTCGATAACGACGAGAAGACGAAGAACAAGCGCGACAAGAACGGCAAGCGGAAGAAGCGGCAGTCCAGCAAGAAGGAGGCGCGGGTGCAGATTCTGGAGGGCGGCGCCGCGCCGCCCAAGCTCATCATACGGCTGGGCAAATCGGCGGGCGCCAACTCCTCGGCGACGAGCGATGCGCCGAACAACGCGCCGGCCACCGGCGACGTGGACGACAATCAGCAGCAGGCGTCGTCGGACAACAAGGACAGCCGAGTGGGCTGCCCGCCGCCGCCCGAGCCCGCCAAGGAGGAGACCGGCGTCTACACGACGGAGGGCGGCGTCGACGAGAAGCAGCCGACCGACCCGAACGCAGGCGCCACCGCCCTCAGGAACATCCGTTCGGCGAAGGTGACGCCGATCCGGTTAAAACTGACCCGCTGTCAGGAGGGCTACGAACTGAAGGATCCGGTGGTAGCGAGTAGCGCGAGTGTGGACGACGTTGGTGGTAGTGGTAGCAGTACTAGTGCGACGACGACGGTAACGTTGGTGAACTCGGCGGCGCCGTTGCCGATCGGCGGCGCCGAGCAGGAGAGGGCGACGGCGGCGGCAGCGGCGACGGCGGAACGTCTGCCGGCTGCCGGCGTCGCCGGCTCCCTCACCGGGACGAGAGCCGTGCAAGAGGAGCAGCAGCCGCCGTGCATGGAGAAGCAATCTTCCAAAGAGGACGATATTCCATTGCTGCCTCAGTCCGCGAATCACAACTCGCCGGGGTGTCCGCCCGCACCGCTCCCGCAAGGATGCCAAGTTAGGTGATAATTAATGATAATTGTATAATACGGTATATAATATTTAGTGATTCTTTCTTAGACGATTTTCTGCGTGCGCGTGTGTATCACGTACCACGTGCGCGGCATCGCACCTATACCTTGTCGTGCTCGTGTATACGTAAAGATATATTCGCTAAATATACACACAGAACGCTACACATGTTCGCTAACACTTACACACACGTACATACAAGATAGAAGGTGTATATTGTTCAGTACTAAGACGAGAGACTCGGTTAGAAGCGTTATAAGAGTGTAATATAAATTATTGATTATTGTAAATGATCTGAGGGTGAAGTGAAATTTCACAAAGTGCCCAAAATTTACCGCAAATAGTTAAACAAAAAAAAAAAAGAGAAGACACGTGCATTTCGTCGGGTGTATCGACGGTCCACACTAAGGTGTTCCCTCATTGCGCAATTAATTTGTGTAAAACCATTTCTTATCCTCTTTGTGCGTACTCTGTGCACTCACTTTTCCTTCGTAACATGGATCCTTTGGCCAATCAGTCTCAATTTAGAACAAAGCACAATGGTAAATGTGTAATATTGATAATTTTTCTTTAATTTGTACGGGCAACACACGCACATACAAAAAACACACACACACACACACACACAAGCCTAAGTTCTCTTCTGAAGATCTAAAGATCTACAGAATCTCTTGTAAAGAGATTCTGTAAGGAGGGTACGCTTGTCGATCAACCGTAGCTTTGTCACTGTCATTTCCATTCACACTGCATAACCGTCTAATTATTTACTATTACTTAAGCCTGTAAAACAATTCTATAGAAAACAGCTAGGCTGAATTCCTCCTTAAATGTTTGTCGACGCGCTACGCTCAAAGAGATTTCTCTTACGCTCGTCGATGTGACCTCAAAGCAATATGATGATCAGGTGTGGATTTTTAAAGGGACATAAATCGGTGCGACGCGTATTGGCGCGCGCGAAGTCCCGACACGAAGAACGAGGCTCATGTTCGTGCGCAATGATCGACACCTTAGTGAGAGTATCCGCGGCAGCGACGTAAAAAAATTACCTTGTACAAGAACCATATTTCTCAAATCACCGCTTAGGTCGTGATTTTTAAATGCTATAGTTATAACGCGAATTTTAATAAACCACAATACTATATATATAATATATATATATATACACAATATTTCGAACGATGTACAGTCGGATATCGACTTTAATGTGGCAAGGACAGCGTATATCAACCGGACGTGAAGCACTAAATGAAGAAAAGGGATACGCATTCTTTTCTTTTATTTTCAGAACAAATCTTTTCTTTTCGGATTTTTTTTTTCGACACACATGCATATCCGTTCGCGTGTTTGGAAAGGGAAAGAAGGAAAAGAGGAAAAAAAAAAGAACGTGCTCTTTCGCGATTTGACAATTGGAATTTGCATGCACTCTCGCGTTTGACGACATTAAACTCTGCAAGATGCTATAACGGCATCGCGTTTTGCCTTCGAAAATCGTTCTTCTCCCTTTGTTTTCTTTCTTTCTTTCTTTCGTTTTGTTTTTGCTTCATGCTATGCAATTCGCACACACAAGATCGCAAAGTTAGACGCGAAATTTGAAGATATTTTTTTATTATATTTTTTTACACGTTATATATATATTATATATATATATATATATATAGACATATATATTACGTACGCGCCTCGCGCGATTTGTTACATAGTTTTTTTATAAGATCCAACGCGTCATTATCAATCGTCACGATTGCCTATTTTATCCCTTTTCACGTTGTAGCTCTGCTGCGTGTATTTATTTATGACGATCAGTGTAAGGCGCTATTTATTCACCATGTATTTTTCTTTGGAAGCTCCTAAGAATGATTTTTAGACGATTTTTCAGTTCTCTCTTCTTTTCTCCCCTCTCTGTTTTCTTTTTTCTTATTCTTCTCTTTTTCTCTATTTGTTTTTTTCTCCTTTTCTTTCTTTCTCTTTTTTTCCTTTATCTCTCTTCTTTCTTTTTCTGTTTAGTATCACCCCAATTACTGCATGTATCACTATTATTACTATAATCATATGTTTCTTCTCTTTTTTGTATTAAGAAATATCGTTTTAATCTCGCCACGTAGATAACAAGAGTTATGCGTATAAAATACTCATGGTTGATGAAGCGGCGTGCCATGTTTTGTATCGATATTTAAAAAAAAAGAAAAAAAGGATTGCGACCGAAAATTGCCGATGTGAAAAGAGAAAGAGAAAATTCTCGGACATACGTGTCACACGTGCGCGACGTGATTCGACGAATCACATGAGACATACAGACGTAAGATGAAGATATTCCGTTAGATTTGTTTTTCATACAAGGCAGAGAAGTGGACGCATCTCGTCGTCATCATCACCATCATCTTCACTCTTCGGGAAGGAAGATTTCCTGCACGGGTTACCCGTGGCTAATCCTTTTTTTTACTCTTGTCGCTGCATTTCAATACCGGCAACATTGAATAACTCTATTAATTCTAAAAGTACTATGTTAAACTACAAATATGTGTCTAAACAATAGAGTATAAAATACGTTTAAGGATAAAAGATTTTCTGGTGGCATGAAAAATCATCGTTTTTACGCACGTTGTACGAATTTTTTTTTTTTTTTTTCAAATAATTTATTACTCAACTGTAAAATGAAAAGTCGTAGTAACATATCGAGTTTACGGTTTTTTACGAAAATGCATCCTGATGAAAAGAGTGTACATGCAAAGGACGTCGTAGAGATGTGTCTTTTTAAAAAAAAAAAAGAAAAAACTAAAATCTTTCAGACATCTTCAAGATGCTCGTGTCTCTTTGTTATCGTATTTATTTATTTTTCGTGTCTTTTTGTTATCGTATCTCGACTTATTGGTATGTAAAAGTATCGAGGAAAGGAACTGGCAACTGGCAAGCAATTAGGATGTGAGACGTGACGAGAAGGCGACGACTGAAGGTCGATTGCGTGCAATCGGGGGTGGTGCGTTTGTAAGACGCGCAATAAGCGAAACTGAGATTGTTTTAACATTTTACATCTGTTCATACGTGCGCGCCGAAATGGGAGATCTTACCGATTGCTGATCCTTCGCTAAACGTGCAATTGTTACGACGTCCGTAGGAAGATTCTTCGTCCCAATCCCAAGCATATTACCAATTGTGGAGTGAAAAGAATCGTGATTGCGAAAAGTGTAGTAAAATTTTTCACAATAAAAACGCGAGAAAAATGTTTTCACACACATTTCGGTGAAGATGGAACGAAAGTGAGCGAGGTTGCGAATATTCAGGGGAGAGAGTAAAAATTCGGTGTAAAAGTGACGGAAGTGATAGATAAAAATTTTTCGGGGAGAGCTTAGCATTATCCCGTTTGAAGAATTCTCCACTCGTACTTTTCACTCCGCAATTGTGAACGCGATGCGCAGGATAAGAAGAAATTGTACATACTCGTATATCAGATAAGACACAGAAATCTGTAATTGGTATGAAGCTTATATAACGGCTGTGTTACCGTACGGATCTTATCTTCCAGAGGTTTTTAGTTTTGCTCTCTTTCTCGGATGCGAGCGTATTAAAAAAAAAAAAACCGCAAAAAAAAAAAGATAAGTGCATGATCGCGCCGAAAGATTCTCGACACCTCTTCCAACAAAAAGATTGTTAATTGTTTGTTAAAGGGAAAAGCATGGTAGCGCGGCTTATTATTCGATCGACGAACTTTCGGAGACGAAAATAAAGAAAAGGATAACAAAAAACGTTGACACTTTGCAAAAGATAAAATTTATTTCGCGACATCTCTCTCAAAATCTTCATCTCGACTGCCGGCAATTCCCTCTCGGTCTTTATCTCGCACTCGAGCAAAAAAACACGCGGACGAATCAAAAGAAAGTCGATTTTGACGAGCCGGCAAATCCTTGTAATCGGAACATTAAAAGTATCTTCCATGTACATTGCATACTTACGCGGACGCGTTAGGCTGAAAGGGTAAAATGGTTTTTTGCCGCGATCTTGCGATCACATGAAAAAGATAAAAAAAGCGAGAAAGAAAAAATGAATGAATAAGTAAGTTATATGCATGTGAGAGTGAAGAGAGAAAGAGAGAGAGGAAGGGAGGAAGGGAGAGAATGAGAGGGAGAGAGAGAGAGAGAGAGAGAGAGAGAGAGAGAGAGAAAGAGAGAGAAAGAGAGAGAGAATGGCGATACCGTTTCGTCCCAATTCTTTATTGTCATAACTCTTTATTTTCTTGTTATACAGCGCAAAAAAAAATCAAATCAAATGAAGTATTGTTTAGCGCGTCGGCGATCTTTGCGCGCTCGCCGCCGCCCTGAAATTCTCGTCGATCGCGGAAACGGAATCCCTCTCTGCGGATCCTTCGGCGCGTGTTGTGCACGATCATCGATCGATCGCGGACCGAATCATCGATCAACGAGCCGACACGCGCAACCGAAGCGATTTAAAATGTTTCGCGAGCGAGAGAGGATTTTTCCAGACATACCTTCATACCATACATATACCGCATTGTACATTTTTTCAGTGATAAGCAGAGTTTTAAGAGCCTATATTGTACAGAATTATAAAGAATAAATATTTGGTTAATTTTTAATCGTTTCTTACATGCATATATATATATTGGAGTAACAATTATTCTAATAAACAAATAACGATGAATTTAATTATATATATATATATATATATAAATATATATATATATATAATATTAAATATATATGAATTTAATATTATATAAATAAAAATACGAGTATATATATATACATATAAATATATAAATATATAAATATGAACATATATATATATATATACAAAAATATAAATAGATAATTTTATTATATAATACAAATGAGTAATATGATTATTTAGTTATTGTATATAGTGTAAGAAAGCTGATCTTGTAAGATACAGATAAGGTGTTTTAATGTGCACATAGTCGCGTCATTGTCAATAATCATATTATTACGATTAATAATAATTACAGTTTTTTACATCCCGCGTTTTCTTATTCGACCTATACCCACAATGCTATTCTTACCCATAGTTAATTACTGTATTTATGAAAAAATTCTATTATGAGTTTATTAGAAAATTTCTAAAAAGCATTTGATCTTTTATTTTATGTCTGATAATCAACTTTTATGCAAAATACGCTGAATACATCTACCTTCGCAAACAATTTTTTGTGTGAACGACGTTCTATTTTTGCCTAATTGTCTAATTTAATCTTTACAGAAAGTAAAATTATGGCGTATTATGTATCAACATTATATTTTTGGAGCAGAATTCTTCACAGGACTGAGGACATGATTGGTAAGGATAATCAAGGTAAGAAACAAAAAAAAAATACATTTTTCACATATTTTGTTTTTTTTTTCGCATATTTTTATTCTTGTACATAGAGATTTCAATGAAAACTTACAAAGCTAATGAAAACGTCGCGAACGAGCTTCGCGTATCTTAGAGAAAATTCATACGAATTGCCAAAGGGCTATGTTGATAGCGATAAAGTATCCCGCGGGTAGAACACGAGGCTCACACGTCAACCCCAGTATCCCCAGCCCCAGCCACCACCGTATCCTCGTCCACCCCAGCCTCCTCGGCCCCATCCTCCCAAACCGTATCCTCCCCAGCCTCGGCCCCATCCTCCCCAACCTCCATATCCTCGGCCTCCGTAGCCTCCCCAGCCACCGTATTTATAATATGGTCGTCCATAGTATCTGAAATTGTTTATAAATCATTCGATTAATATGAGCAGTTTCAATGTTAAAGAATTTTCTCGTTTATGTGTAATTTATGGCGTGACAGGTTTTACGAAATATTATAATATGTAGAATGTTCAAAAATCGGGCCGCATTTTTTATGACAGATGAATTGCAAAATCGATTTTTATTTAGTTACAATTTTTTTCAGAGAAAAGTTTAATATCAAATATCAGAATTTAATGCTAAAAAGATTGTTTTTCATTAACTTGAGAAGAAATGTATTGATCTTTTATCTTAAGTAACCTTTCGTTTGCCATGAATTAGAAGTATTATATCTATTATTTATGAATGAAAGAAAAGGTTAAATGTATGAAAGATATTATTTGTGCTGCGTATTGGTACAATTAGTATCAAGTTATAATTATAATTTACAACTACGACTACACACGTAACCTTTGCAAAATAATCCTGTGAACGTCATTCTGTAAATCTGCATTCTACTTGATTTTCTGTCTTTATCGTCATTAAATTATCATTCAAAGTACTGGAAACGTGACGAGGAATATTGAAGATTTTATAAATGCAAACAGACTGAAACCAAAGCATGCACTTTTATATAATTCAATGTATATAAAATTAAAGATATCTTTCTGTTTCAAGTATGGATAGCGCAACATTTTTTAGTGCCTGGTAGTTACTTAAAAATTAGACTTAATTATATATACATAAAAAATTATTTACTTCCGTAACTCAAAAGTTATTAATTACGTTATTTAAAAATTATTTACTATTTACAACATTTAAAAATTATACCGTATAAATTAGATTTTTCATCTAAATTGTTTAAAATTCTATTTCGATATATAGTAGAGGAACTATTGTACTGTATATTTTTCTATGACATTAAATTTCGCGAGACATCCCAAGAAATGAATTAACGAGATGCTTACGGTCCGTTAAATTATTGCAAATTGATCGTCGCAGTTCGCTTTAACGTTAATTGCGCATCGAAATGCGTTGTTTATGCGCGCGACTAGTTAGCATGCGGGATTATACGAGGGACGTATAGCACGTGATTGATGCGGCCGGGAGAGGGGCAGCAGGAGCAGGATGCGGTTACGAATGCGAATGAAGAAACACTGCACCACAAAGATGCAATAATTTTTTCAGATGTCTCCTGTTTACGCGACTGTCATCCTTACGAACGGAGTCGTAAGTAAGCGCCGGTAAGCGTGCAAAGGCGCATACAAAGTACGCGCGCGAAGAAGTGTATAATCGCGGTTGAGTAATCCTCTCCCCGATTACGATGGGATACACGCCGTTCGATGCCTCGTCGTCACCGGTCCCGACGACGACGCGTGCGTCCCAACTCTGAAGATATATTAAAAGTATACGGAAAGCCCCCCTCTGGTCGCGTCGAAAGATTACCGCGCGATCGTCCCGGCTGCGCCCTCCCGACGCGCGCGTTTTCCGCGTGACAGCACTGCCTTTATTGCGCGACAGCTCAATATCACCTGTAATAATTTTAACGAAGGTACTCATCATGCCGGATCTAAAATTGCAGGCTTTTCGTGAAGAGTGACATGTAGCGATTGCAACGGAATAGCGGAATACTTAAGAAATACGAATTTCGGTTTTCCTCTTTTTTTTTTTCTTCACCTCGCAATGATACACGACGAACTTTGGTGTTGGCGTTTTAGGAATTTATTCGGGAAGATGTACGTACGTCGAAAATATACCTAGTTATATTATAATTTATTCCGCGGTTCCGAATTGTCTATAAAGATGATGATTTTGAATTCACGGATTTCCTGCGATCCGAGATCGACTCGGGGGTATAGAAATTTATGATAAACTAACTCACCCCCAGTACGTAGCATCCGCTTCTAGATCGTTCGCATTTGGTTGCGGTTCGACCTCACTCGGCACATTTGCTGGAGCTTCGTTCTCCACAGCGGCGGCGAGGACGGCAAACGCCGCGATGAGGAATACCTAGAATCAATTCCTCATTATCCTTTCTTCTTTAATCTACGATTCGCCCGATAAACTTGCTCTTTTTGGCGAGATTCCGCGATCAGATCGTGACTCGTATCGATATACAACTTGGGAGATATTGCATCACGGGAAGCAGTCTGCACTGCACTATTTTACGCAATGTTATCGCGAGTATTCTCTCGAGAATAAGCACTTGAGAAATCTTCGATTGAACGGAGGATTCCCTTACAGAAATTCAATACTAGGAAGGTAGTTATTAATTATTTATTTTGAACAGTTTTAATATTCAAAGCAAACAATTTCCAGAATTAAATTAGATTTCTGTAGGGATTGTCGGCCACTTTCGCTGAATGCAATATGCAAGGGTGTTCAAATAAACTGTAAAATTAAAATATAAAAGCGTTTTTCTAAAAAATGATTTCTAATTCAATAAATATAACAACGTGATTTTTCTTGATATACATATTTTGATGATAACGCCAATTCGGTATTATTAATTTAAATGTTCTGTACCACTTGTACAGCTTATATTCGATATTTATAATCCCGACTACCCAAAGACAGAGTTCGCCTCGCGATATGTGACCAGACGCGAATTGCGCTAATTTAGTTAATCGGGCTCGCGACTGACGTGTCGGGCCGACGAGAAAGAGCGTAACACACGCGACGCGGACGTGACGCGGAAAGAGAAAAAAAAATGGAAAGAAGAAAAGAGAAGTGTCTCTTCGAGACGATATAGGATCGACGTCGAAGGCGTGAGAAAATCCATGGATCACTTACGAAATGCAATGGACGCAACATATCGGAGACTGATTTCATTTCGAGTGCAGCGGGCCTTATATACCGGCGGGACCGAGCCGGTGCGGCGTTTTCGTGACGCGGGATACGCACGCACCAACACGTGCACAGAGACGTCCGCACGCCTGTCGTCGGCTACCTGCGGTTTCGCGAGGCGCGAGCGAGGCGTACGAGCGAGGGAGAGAACGCGACGCGCCGTGTACTCCGAAGGTGTGTACCAGTTGCGGCACAAAGAGCCGCAAATGGGAATGCCAATGCCGAGTGTTTCCGTGGGGATCCCAGGATTCCGCGATGCCCCGCACCGCGGAGACGCCGAGGACGTGAACCTCGTAAAATCCGAGACGAGCGTAATACGCCGACCTCCGCAATTTCATCGCGCCGATTAATTTTCGCGGAATCAGCTTCAAATCAGCCTGTCTCGTCATCTCGGACGTTTTTATTTCTTCCCGACGCGAAGAGTACTATTGAGATGTACAGAGAAGTTTCTTTATTTTGTATAAAATAAAGAAGAAACTTAGATATTTAATACTGGAAGCTAGTGATTAATTACTTTTTTTTGAGCATTAAAAGCATCGCTTCAAAATAATTTCTTGTTCACTTGTAATACTCAAAATAAATAATTTCCAGTATTAAATTAGATTTCTGTGGAGGAAGGACAATCCATATATCTTTGTTTCATAAAAACAATTGACAATTTAATTATAGATGTCAGAGCTGAATTAATAGAATTCTGTCAGCTTCTTAGCACAAAGATGAAAAAGAGACTTGTTTGAAAATGGGGATTAAATGAAAAATATATCTTTAGTATCGAGATACACGATCGCGATGTCGAAATGGCTGATAAAATCTTTTTTTTTTTATGAACGTTCAATATTTAATAGGGTATTTGTTTTTTTTTTTGGCGGCATCAGAAATGAATGCGTCCCGTCGTAACATAGAGTTGCTCTATTTTGATAATCATTGAAGCTTGATTACTAAACGTTTTATTGTTTTCGGATATTCGTGAAAATTCAACGAGAAAATTCAATGTGAAAAAGCACACGCTCAAACGAATACCGCACATCTTACTTTTGGAAGACATTTTAATTATCGCGATTTTCGATTCCGCAATTACATCACTCGCAGTAGAAAAAGAATTAATCATGCGTGCCGAGAAACAGGCCATTTGCACACATTTAACATGCTTCTAATTATATATCTAATGATACTTCTCGGTATCACTTCATTGGCAGAGAGGAGATTCTGAGAAGGCGCGGTTTAGTTGCCGGACTAGGATAGCACTTTGCCGGGCCTTTTTGGACAGCTGTTTACGTTAAAGGGATGATAATGACCGGCGGTCCGAAGAGCATAATTCTCGGAATCTTATACATCGTTTTTATACAAAAAATGTTTGGAGAGTAAAAGAAAATGGTTGACCGCAGTTTGGATTAGAAATGTTGAGTCATTGAGTCGCGTGATTAATCATCGTCATTATCGTCTAACGACGATAATGGATTAGATATTTTGACACGTCTCGATTGTTATATATATATATATATATATATATATATATATATAACATCTATATATATGTATGTATGTGTGTTATTTGTATATATGTATATATTTATGATTTAATTACGGAACAGTTTTTACAATTTATTTTTATTAACATTAGGAATAATTAAAATGTTAAAATTTAATTAATATACTGAGAAAAAGACTGAAAAGGATGATACTTTAAATATGTAAATCATAGATATGCACATGTATGTACATTTATGTACATCTTAATGAAAGTTAAATTTCAAGATTTTCGATACAATAGTGTTAATTTGACAATACCCTTGACCCAAAAGTTGCGCGATGTATCGCGATTTTACGCTTTATTCAAATAAATTTCTTAAATAGATTTCTGTTATTGTCTTTATCGTTGTTTTTCTGTATCGTTTAAAAAGGATTTATGAAAAATTGGCCGTTAAATAAAAAACAGCATCGTCGCAAGGTTAATATTATGCATTTTTTTTTACAAAACTATAAACGATTCTTGTTAAATTTACATTTTTATCATAAGCGGTGATGTAACCGATCCGGTATTTCCTTACGAAATTGAAAATTTGGTCGAGGCAGAATGAACTACCGTGGACATACCGGACAGTCACGTTGTAAATAGAGTATGCGGAATTGTTAAAAGAACGTGCAATTATATAACCGAACTAAAACTCTAAATATACATGTCGCGTAAAGAGAATTGCACGTAAACGTGGACGGCAAACATTTCGGGGACATTCCGATTTGACGCACGTATCGTATCGACTTTTCAAATTATCTCACTGTGTGTTTTGCACTTGAGAAGAATTAAGACTCTGTGACGACAGATTAAATAAAAAACTGTTCATTTAAGAATTCAGATATTCAGATATTCAGAGTATCAATCGTACGACACAGATAAGTCAATAATAATACAATAGATTCGGTACATAGTAAGTTTTTTTATTTACAGAATAGTAAAAAATTCGCTTCAACAAATAATAATTTTTACCTCGAATGATCACAAAACATAGACGAAAGAGAGACGTTTCTAATTTTTTATCTCAATAGTAGAATTGAAATGCATGTAAAACAAAATTTGCAGATAATTAAAATAAATGTTCTGTTCATTATTATAATAAGACAATGTAGAAATGAGCTAAAGATGAGCAAAAAAATTAAATTAATAAAAGTAACTTTAATTTTAATATTGACAAATGAAAGGTACTTTTATTTAACATTCATTTTTTTCGCTCATCTTTAGCCCATTTATTAGAATTAGCACTAGAATTTAGAGATACGAAACTTTCTGCTCTGTATTATTGATGTGTTTTGAAGGATTCTGAAATCTTTTAAGGATTCTATCTCAACTCAAAGAATTTTTATCAATACTTTTTACTTTGTTTATCTTGTATGTTAATAATAAGATTAACTCGAGAGGGCAGGGGTTTAATTGAACCTTGATCAACCGGTCTCATAAGGAAAAAGTTCTACGCATATTTTGCAACTACGGAGATATTATTATCGATTCCCCCTGGATGCTGCACCATTAAAAGATGCTGCCGTCGCCCGCATTTCCGCTCGTCACCTTAATTAACGAACGCGTGCTGCACCTTTCCATCACTGAGGATATGTAAATTAGGTATCCTGAGACAGGAGTGCATTGCTGACCAACTACTCATTAAGCCATCGGTCCATTAAATCGAGCTGATTCCCCGTACATATATATATCAACCATTTATTGTCTCTGCAATTAGCATCCGATTCATAACTGTACCATTTACTGCAAAAATTTGTATTTCTCGTAACTTCAAAATCGGCAAAAATGAAATTTCAAAATCAAATTATCAAAGCTTCGAAAGTAAAATAGATACATATTAGATCGTTTGTTCTTTTACATATTTTGCAAGAAAGTGCTCCAGTTCCGGTCTGGAACTCAATCAATAAATTATAGAAATTCTAGATTTACATATATAATAGATCTCGACATTTCTAAGAATTTCTTCAATTGTACAAAAATCAATACCTGTTTATTTTGCGTAACTCATTATTCTTTCTGCATTTATTTTCATGCAGTCATTCCTACCACGATTACCAGCTGGGATCCGGGGAGGTACCTGATCGCATTCCGTCTACTTGCGAGGATCACCAACCTCGACGGGATATCCCCGTGAGTGGTATCAAACGGGCGTCCGCTCGTCGGCTGTAAAGAGAATTTTTGAGAACGACCGGCCTGCCTTGAGCGGGCTCGTCGTCGCCACCGCCACCATCGTCGTCGTCGTCATTGTCGTGGTGCATGTCCCTTCGCGATCGGTCTCAACCGATTTGCGAAATGGTGGAGGGATACGGTGAACGCATATACGCGGTGATCGTAGCGCAAAAAGACATACGTCTTCTCCGGCTGGCACGCGGGGAAGAATCGTTGACCGCGGCTTCTCCAGCCAAGGTCAGGCATCACCTCTTTTTCTTCTCCCTTCCCCCGCTCCCTCCGTCCCTACTCCGAGGGGACTCGGAGCGGAGCTACAGTGACCATGGTCCGAGTCGCATCACCCAGCCTCGTCTTTGTTATCGCACGGATGCGAACGCGCGTTCCGCAGACGCGGCAGAAATAAATAAGACTGGGAACGAGGATATTTTCTCTTTAAGTGTGCTCGCAGTAGATCCAGCATAGACGTGTTCGAGCGAGGACGTGCTTGGTGTACATACGTCCAACATTAGTTACATCTAGCATAGGAGTTATGCGCAAATAGATTTGTCATAGATACACCTTGGAAGAATCGTTTCATTTTCATCGGGAACACGTTTTCTTCAAAACTATTTATTGCTCACTTACAGTAGCATTACATGAGGTAACTAACGGTTGCGTAAAGGTACTATGTGCGATCTACCAACTACAGTTGACGCGCATTCATACATCCTGCTATACAATTTATATTACCCTTTCATCGTCGTTCTACTCGTCCTTTGTTAAAAAAATCTTTTGCAAACCTTCCTTCGACACAGCCTTTCAAATTATATCAAGTATTAAAATATAGATATTAATATTAAGCTAATTGATAATAAATGAGAAACATTGAAAAATATCTCAATACGTTTTCAAACTCCACATTTCTACTAATACTAATTAGTAATTACTAACTAATTTTGAAAATCTTTTTTCCATACGCATTTTATAAATATATTTTGTTTAGTACACAGTCTTATTAAAATTAGATTAAAAACGCATATTTTTTAACATCACTCTAATTACTATATAAGTCTAAAATTATATATCTTAATCACATTGAGAAGTCGTCTACTATGTAAAACTGTTTCTATGTCAACAGAAATTATTATATAAAATATTTCAACAGAAATTATGTAAAATACTTCAACAATGTAAGAAAGTGGTATCACGTATGCGTTAATATGAAGTCCACTCTTCTTGCATAAGAATGCACTCTAATATACTTTGACAGAATCAGATTAGCGTACATACTTATATATATTTTTATTACTCTAAGCAACTGTCAAGATGCTCTGTCAAATCTCGCAATCTCGCAAATGGTATCGAGCATTTTGGACATATTTTCATATTGTCGATTGTAGGCTGCAATCAAGTTGATAAAAAAAAATGTTAGCAGTCTAGATTTACATGTAACACACAATTGTTTTCACTGTTCATCGATTATTTAAAAATTTAAATTAATTAAAAATTATTAATTAATTAAAAATAACATAGTGTTATGTCTAGTATCTTATTGTGCGATATCAAAGAAAATTATAGGGCTGTGACAAATGTCGAGCGATTTTCGTTCTGTAGTACGGTATCGAATGTATGTCATTTCGTCTACTTTAAAAACAACAAAATAAATAATCGTAAATTATAATAAAATACTCGTATAATAGTTAAATAAACAATTGAAATAATACTGATATAATGAGAAAATAAAGATACAAATTATATATTAAAATTCTTGTCCTCACTTATCATATTAAAATGCGATATTAAAATAAAATGTAATATTTAATTTCTTCTTACAATTCTGCAATTCAAAACATACTAGAATGCCAATGCGAAATACTAATTGAAAAAAAGTCATTACCGTTGAATTTAATCTTGGATTATTACCAATATCTGTGTAGTATGGTAAACAACTATATTCTCCGAAATAGTTAGGAAATTATTCTTGTAAAGAATTGTGTTGTAAATATATTATATAAATAAAATATTTTCATTAAAAAAATTAAAATATTATATTTATATAACTAAATTTACAAAACCTAGCTGATTATTTACTAAATATTAAAATTATACTTTTATATTTATTATAAGAGAAATTTGAGATAAAATTTATAAAGATTTAAAATTTGATATACTTACTAAATTTTATATATATATATATAAAATCTACTAACTGATTCAACTAATTCAAGCAATATTGTAAAGAATACATATAGTTTGTAATAATCAAATAAAAAGCGCATTGTACCCTTGAAAGGATAGAGAAAGAATAAAAAGAAAACAAAAGAGAATAATCCAGGATTAAAGCAACCAACTTGGCAATGTTACGAGCAACTATATGATACACCTGAAGCGTACAGTTACAGAATTATAGAAAAGCAATAGATAGAAATAGAACTTATTTATATAACTGCGTGTATACTAATTTCGAAAGAAATTTGAATATTTGTGAACAAATATGTAATTATTCATTATTTCATTGAAAATAAGCGAGAGATAAAATTTCGAGAATTCGGCCGCTTTTCTCGCACAGTGGCGTTGCCACCTCTTGCATGCCCTTTGCATTTGTCACCGCTCTAGTGGCAATAAAAAAGCAGGATACGGTCATTTTCATTTTTAAATAAAAATCATGGCATAATAAATTTAAAGCTACTTACTTGATCTTCAGGTAAGAATCCTGGAACTGATCCAACATCAGTGCTTGAGAAAACGTTAGTAGAACCTTGTAACTGCTTGTTTATATGCTTAAACAATTCTGCAGTCAATTTAGTCTTTTCTTCCAACAACGTTTCTTTCAGTCTTTTTTCCTGCTGAAAGTCTTCTTCGTAAAGTGACAACTGTGATCTTAAGAGTTCTATCTCTTCCGCCTATAAAAAGTATCATAGAAATAATGGAGAAAATTTAAGGCATAATCTATAAATTTTGCGCAAATATTTTTGAATTTAGACGTTATGTAAAGCCATATATATAATTTATATAACGAAAGAATTCACTCACGCTTTGTGCCAACTGCTCCATTATCCTTTGATATTCTGCAGTTTTCTCCTCAATCTGCTGTCGCAAGCCATTTGTCTCAGTCAGCAACTGTTCGTTCTGAGCTCGCAATGCATTTTTCTCGTTGTGCAAATCTCTTTCGCAATTTTCATACAATTCACTCTGATGATCAAGTGACATTTTTTCTTCATTTAAACCAATTCTTTCTTGTTCCAAAAGCTTTATCTTATCACACAGTAATTCAAGTTCCATGTCCAAGTTCTTTTTCTGGTTCTGGAGGGACTTTTTGTCGTTCTCCAAGTTATCCCTCTCTTGATCGAAAATTTTTATCTCGTCATCTAACAATTGCCTGTCGCGTTTAATCTGTTCCAGTTGCTCTTCTAAGTTTTCACGCGCGCTATTGTCCTTCAAAACGTTTAATTTCGCATTTTCATCGATCGTTATTTCCAATTCATAAAGAACAGAATTGTAATCAGAGAATATCTTTTGAAGTTGATTCTGCGATTTAACTAGAGTCTGCCTATCAGTGATGAGTTTTATCTGCTCGTTCGCCAGCTGTTTGCAATACTGGCATAATTTTTCTTTACACTGCATTTTAGAGTTATCGTCGTCGAGTCTAAGTATATGCGTAATTTCCTTCAGACCTTTCTCAATGGTGGCAAAACGTTCTATTTGTTCTACAAAACATTCTGTTAATTCTTGCAACATGTCGTTATATTGCTTCATATTTTGTACGAATTTCTGACGATTTAAATTGGATGACGTTTCCGTTAAATCATGCAGTTTAACAGGAGCAAGAACCTGTAAAATTTAAAAGTTACTTCAATTTTATTTCTCACAACTTAGTTAATTAAAATATTTGGCAAACAGCTTTTTTAAAAAAAACGTACACATTGCAGCTTCTGTTCGAGTAGAGCGATGGATTCTTTTAAGCTGGCAATTTCCTGATCCTTTACAGAACACATCTCCGAACATTTCAAACTTTCTACAGTTTCTGCGCAACTGTCGCTGTGAAGCTTGCAATTTAACGCTACTGTTGCCGATTCTAATTCCTTACTCGCTTTTAATTTTTGTAATTTACGTTGTAATTCTTCATCAGCAAGTTTCTCCGATATTATAGATATTATATAGTCCTTACATTTTTCAATAGCCATTTTTGATATTGAGCCTGCAAGTTCGGGCGTGTTTTGCTCAAGTTCTGTTTGATTGATGGAAGCACTAATGGTATCAGACTTATTAATCATCTGAAAAAAGTAGAATGGATATAAAAATTATGTACGTATTATAGATGTAAAATTATATAACTGTATATGTATTTCTATATATATATATATATATATACATACCTCATATTCTATATCTTCAGTGCGTTGCAAGAGCAAGAGTTTATTTTTCAGCTCTGCATTTTCCTTTTTGAGATGATTTATGAGTTCTTTAGTTTCTGAAAATTTTTGCTTATGACTTTGGTGAACCTTCGTTACTTCCTCCTGCCACATTGCCAGGGTGCTAAACTGCTGCTTCATAGAGTCATTATTCTGCCTCAGAGTTTCCTTCAATTTCACATTTTCTTGCAACATCTCCATCAATCTATTTTGCATCTCGGTTATGCTCAGCGATGACACTATTGACTTATAATCCTATAAGAACAAAATATAAATTTTATTTCCTACTTTAAGGTAAATAATTAATCGTGAGATCAAATGTAGAACTGCGATGTACGTACAATAGACATACTCTTCTGCTGGATATCAACGTATGAAGCTAATAGGGTAGCCTGAGCCTCCACTGAATCTTTACCGAGTACTACAAAAGAGAGGCTTTCTCCCTCATTGGCACTGACGTTGGTCAATGGACTTATATTTAGGGCCGTAGTAACAGGCTCGTCTAACTTAAATGATACAAAATTCTTCTTCTCCTCAGCGATTCCCTCTGCTTTAGGATTTTCAGGCTGAACTGGATCCATGTCGCTTGATGATCAATCCTGTACAGTAATTTTCAATAACAAGACGTCCTTTTCAACAAACGCTGCACAAAAGTTTTATTTTCCTACAACGCCAATAATATATGTTATTGATAACAAAACATAAACACAGGAAAAAATACAATAGTAATACAAGGTAAACCTATATTTTCCTATCAATGCAATAGATCCGAATACCTCGATATTTGCTGTTAAAATTTACATCGCTTTGGCAATCGTGAGATATTTAATTTTACGCTTCAACACATTCATATATAAATAACATCATACCAAGAAGTCAGAATACATCTGTAAATCACTCCAAACTTGCATCAGATTTTAACGATATTGAGGTTAGAATCTAAAGCTTTTACAAGGAATCGTTATAATCGCGTCTCACGTCTCGACATTAAAAATGAACGGTCGATCTTTTCCAAGTAGATTGCATTTGTTCATTTGTTACGTCAGAGGCGTATTTTTGGATTGTTGTGAACAATCCAACTGAGCTCATACGTTAAATAAATGAAGATTTAGACGATACGTCAGCGACGTGAAATCTCGCGAGATTATATATATATATATATTGTCAATCGGATAATTGTGCGCATAACTTAGATAAAAAAAATTTAGATTAAAAAATGAAAAAGGAAATCGTTAACGCACGTACGCATTTAACAATGTGAAATATATAAATACTGAATGACTCGAACTAATTACGAGCGTAGAGAAATGCCTTAATGATACGAGAAATTAAATTTAGACTCACTGTTATATGATTGAGATATTTGTAGTCGCATGTGCATTTGCGTCCAACACGGAAGAGGAAGAGAATATATCTGCGTTCTTGACTTGTCCGGTCTCTCGAATCAGCTCCGTTTTATTTATCTAACAAAGCGCACTTCATATTTGAAGTGTAGAAAGTGCACAAATTGCAGACAATACCAGAGAGGACATGACGGCCTTTTGGCTGCTGCAACGCAAACTAAAATGTCCTCGTGCACTAACGCCCTCTGAAGAAGTGAATCCAAATTACATAGCAAGATCCAGTTTTCTGCACACTTTGTGGTGCGTGTCCGTACTAAATCCATTTTTCGAGTCTGCTGGAACTTACTTTATACACGAAAAATTACGCATATATACATTTCATTGAGTACAATTTCCGAAACGCTGCGAAACAGGCGAGAAAGGATCTAACATCATTTTCCGTTTCATTTACTTGCAAATAAGTTACATTACAATTAAACATTGAGCGCATGTTGTAAAAAGAGGCCAGTGCCATTATCCGTCAGTCTGTAAAACGAAGTACGAACGTTTTATGTGGCCGCGCAGCGCGCCGAGTGCCGACGCGACCACGTCGGAGTCCCACAAGCAAAAAGCTCCGCGCCACGTAGCGCCCCGTTTATATACCGATTCGTGTAGCCAGCGCCGAGCCAATCAGAATGCTTCTGGCAGGGTACTATATAAACTGCGCGTACGCGGCGCTCGCGCGATAGTCCGGCCGCCGGCTCCGCGGAGTCCGTATCAAGTCTACGGGAGCGTCACGTCGTGTCACGTAGGGACGATGTACAGCCTCAGACAGCTCATGCGCTGTAAAAAATAGATGAACATGAATGCATTGGAGGAAATTTATATACGGGTACATGAAATCTATAAATTTATTTTGATTTTTCTATCATTTTATTAGATTACAATTAATTCGCTCGCACGGTCGGCCACAACTGTTCGCCGCGTCGCGCGTCGGCACGGCGCTTGTTTCGTATAAGCTGATCATCGCGTGCGGGACAAATTGCTCCGCTTCATTATCTTAATTACGCATTTATCCATAAGTATAGCGTACGTTAACATACAGCGAATATATGGATAAACGCATAACTAAGGTAGTGAAACGGCGTAATTCGTCCCGCGTGCCGTCAGCTCACGCGAAACGAGCGTCGCGTCGCGGCGCGGGCGACGCGTCGGCGGCGGTATACGTCTCGATTTTCGGTCGAACGAGTATTGCGATTATACGCATCCGATCGAATCAGAGTTCAAATGCCGAATCTATATTACGCGCTAATTAGATGCAAGATTGATCGGATGCGTATTTCGCAATACTCGTTCGACCGAAAATCGAAATATGTAGCGTCGGCGTCGCCGCGCGCCACTGTTGCACCAACGCCGCCGCAGCGCGTACGGTGGCGCTAATGGTGCTATTGGTGACGCCGACGCTAAGTTGATAGCGCGGATAGACGAAACCGCTTCATCAATTTAGTAGCGTTCTTTTTTATAATTTCAGAACTCGATACGAGATAGATCATCTTCGGAACGAGAGGCGTCGCGACTAATATAATAATTGGTAAGTGGGACTTGCATTTGTCTAACATGTAGCCGCGCTATCGCCGTCGCCACCGCCGCGTCGCCGCGACGCTTGTTTCGCGTAAGCTGATCTCACGCGGGACGAATTGCTCCGCTTTGCTATCTTAAATACGTTAACGCATAAACGCTGCCGCCGTTGCCGCGGCGCTCATTTCGCGTAAAGTTAATCGCGCGCGAGACGAAGCGCGCTCCTTCACTATTTTAATTATATTAATGTTCTAATAATTTTTTAATTGCAGAACGTGATGGATAGAGAACGCAACGATTGCGGAACGAGTACCGTCGCGAGTCATATAATTGGTAAGTGCGAAACTTATGTCGAATATCTTACACTTTTATTTTTTGCTGTCGCAATATGATTAAGTTACGTGTGATTTATATCGAGAACATACGAGGTATAATGACCATGTGATCGTCTTTCTAGTAATTAGTTATAATTATACTTAATTTTAACAACAAGTTGTTTGTTTTAGAACAATTATCTGAATGCCACATACATAAAAAAAGAAGAGAGAAGGAGATGATCAAATATGAGCATAG
>NW_012026852.1:2073950-2075197 GCF_000956235.1 Wasmannia auropunctata
TACGAGATAATCATATTTGGAACGAGAGGCGTCGCGGCTATAATATATAATTGGTAAGTGGGACTTGCATTTGTCCAACATGTAGCGTCGCTGCGCTATCGCCGTCGCCACCGCCGCCGACCCGCGTCGCCGCGACGCTTGTTTCGCGTAAGCTGACCGCGCGCGGGACAAATTGCTCCGCTTCATTATCTTAATTACGCATTTATCCATAAGTATGGCGTACGTTAACATACAGCGAACATATGGATAAATGCATAACTAAGATAGTGAAGCGGCGTAATTCGTCCCGCGTGCCGTCAGCTTACGCGAAACAAGCGTCGCGTCGCGGCGCGGGCGACGCGTCGGCGGCGGTATACGTCTCGATTTTCGGCCGAACGAGTATTGCGATTACGCATCCGATCGAATCAGAGTTCGAAGATTGATCGGATGCGTATTTCGCAATACTCGTTTGATCGACAATCGAAATATATATGTAGCGTCGGCGTCGCCGCGCGCCACTGTTGCCGCCGCTCTTGCCGACGCGTTGCCGCGCGCCACTATTGCCGCCGCTCTCGCCGACGCGTCGCCGCGCGCCCCTGTTGTTGCACCGACGCCGCCGCAGCGCGTACGATGGCGCTATTGGCACGCGAGCCGCGAAGTTGATCGCGCGGATAGACGACACCGCTCCACTATTTTAGTAGCGTTTCTTTTATCGTTTCAGAGAACTCGATACGAGAACGAGATAGAGCATCTTCGGAACGAGAGGCGTCGCGGCTAATATAATTGGTAAGTGGGACTTGCATTTGTTTAACATGTAGCGTCGCCGTCGCCACCGCCGCCGACTCGCGTCGCCGCGACGCTTGTTTCGCGTAAGCTGACCGCGCGCGGGACAAATTGCTCCGCTTCATTATCTTAATTACGCATTTATCCACAAGTATGGCGTACGTTAACATACAGCGAATATATGAATAAACGCATAACTAAGATAGTGAAGCGGCGTAATTCGTCCCGCGTGCCGTCAGCTTACGCGAAACAAGCGTCGCGTCGCGGCGCGGGCGACGCGTCAGCGGCGGTATACGTCTCGATTTTCGGCCGAACGAGTATTACGATTACGCATCCGATCGAATCAGAGTTCGAATGCCGAATCTATATTACGCGCTAATTAGATGCAAGATTGATCGGATGCGTATTTCGCAATACTCGTTCGACCGAAAATCGAAATATGTAGCGTCGACGTCGCCGCGCGCCACTGTTGCACCGACGCCGCC
>NW_012026852.1:2075905-2077673 GCF_000956235.1 Wasmannia auropunctata
CCTTGGGGTAAATATTATTTGTTTACTTGCATAAAATCAAAAGTTTTTTTTATATTTAATTAAATGATTTATTTTAATAAATTACAAGAAATTACAAATAAAAAAAAATTATCTAAAATTTTATTAAAATTGAATGAACTTTATAAAATTTTTTTGAAGAGATAGACAATTATATTAGTAAATATAATATATAATTGAAAGACAAATTAAAATTAAATTAATTCAATACGCACGAGAATTGTCTTTTAAGACAATGATTATTTTGAGCAATGTTTTAATTTAAATCTTTTATTTGTGTGTTACAGTATCATCGCAGCTTCGTGGCTGAATAACTCCGCCCGTTGCGCTTCGAGTTGGTGAGTGAAACATTTTTTATAAAATGGGGTAACAAATCTGTGAAACTTATATGTATTGATATAAAACTTTATATATATAATGTCCCTGTAATAGGACAGCAAATAGCCACAATTCTTCTCACAGATCTGTTACATTAAAATAGACAGATTATATCAGATTAGGCTAAATATTTAATTCTGGAACTTCTCTTTTTCTCTCTTATTTTAAATTTTTCCAGGATTAAATATTACATGAATTGGCAAGAAAATAATGTATAAATAAAATTAGTATACCCATATCATATCATACATTAATGAAAAAGATAAATTGAAAGTGTAACAAATCTTTTTTTAATTGCATATATATAATGCGCCGATACATCAGCATTTATCCTAATCTTTTATAGTCTATCTATTAGCTTCAATTGTATTAATAAATAAGACAAAACAACATGACATAAGATACAGTAAACGTTTTATCGCTGGAGAGAATTTTTTAATATTATCTTAAAGTTAAAAAAATTTTACATTAATAATTTTAAAAAGCATAATTTTAAATAACACGTATTACTGATACTGATATAGGTTCTTGTTAACTGAACGCATTCTAGGCGGTTTTTTTTTCATATTTCCATTAAAATATTATAACCTTAAAGCATAGATAAAAAGACACGCGTTTTATATTTTAACATATGCATTAATAAATATATATAACGGTTTGACAATTTGAAAACATTTTTAATCGTTGATTGTTTCTGTACTTTTAGAAGCAATTACCAAAGCGAGAAAATCTCACTGTTGTTTTTTTCTGTTAGAAATACGATATATAAGATATTAAGAAATACGCTTATACGGCGAGAAACCATAACAATCGTTATATCGTAATGGGTTTTTTTAATAGTCTCGTTGAAAATTGAAAGTGCCTGCTACAGATTCAGAATTAAACCCGAGTTTTCTCGTAATCACGGATTCCCGGTAGCAATGATTTTGGCATCAGTTGGCGACGACCACCATATATTTTTCAAAGTCGAGTCGCGAAATTAATAATGAAAAAATGAATCATGGGAAAAGATTTTATTCGTCTCTCAAATGTTTTCCCATTAATGCTATTACTAATATATTGATTCGATCTTGTTGTGTAATACTTACATTACGCAACGACAAATGGAAAACGGTGACAGTCGTTAATTTCTTGCCAAAATGATTGTTATCCGGGGGCAATCCGGAAGATTCGGGATTCATTCCTTCCTGCAGTAGGTCTCTTGACATTCAACGAGGCTTTTACAGACAAGAAATAATTACACTACATTTAATAATAATATTAATAATAATGAAATCAGGATAGCATTGCGGAATAGAATTCACTTGTAGGTATACAATAATATATATGACATAAATATATTTTTTTTAATCGTTTCATTGAAATTTGAGTG
>NW_012026852.1:2081640-2082324 GCF_000956235.1 Wasmannia auropunctata
TGCTCTTCCGATCTTTCGAAACGATCTCACAATCGGTCCCGTGTCCCTTGCAACGATAATTAATTTAATTCATGATTTCGCGAAACGCGCAAAACGCAATGTCTATTGCACGTGCCATGGAGAAGCTGCAGCAGAGACACGAGATGATAAACGAATAAAGTATATTCATCTAGACAGAATAATAGTTACGAACGCGCACTGAGTATATTTTTGACAGGCCGTTCTTAATTTCCCCTTAAAATTTTTTTTCATAGCAGTCCCTTTGATCTAAATTTCACAGTGTTTTTCTTCTGAAAATTATAATTTTTCGTTAATCATGTCATATTTCTGTTTCAGCTCTTCCCTGACACCTGTAATTGACATTGCGTTATATCGTCGATACTTCTCGCGATAGATTCGGTATGTGAAAAGATACGGGATACGGTCTGATTTTGGAGATCGTCGAAAAATGTTTATCGCACTTCTCGCTCCGTTTTTCGGTCCATTGAGTCACTTCTGTGTCTCGATGGATTAGCGTCCAGCAAGCCGATAAGCTGGATTAAACGCGATCATCTGCACGAGTCGTGGGCGGAAGACTCCCCAAAACGAGGTCCGCTTGTCTTAGTACACAAACGTCTTGTTACCATGCCTAGCTTCGGCTAGAAGAAGTCTTTGAGATCGGAAGAGCACACGTCTGAACTCCAG
>NW_012026852.1:2082344-2082707 GCF_000956235.1 Wasmannia auropunctata
TATGAAAAATTATTAAAAATAATGAGTGCGTAAGAATTCGATAAATTTATTATATTGATTGTAATATATTGATTTTATGATGAAATTATCATTTTTTGGATCTTATGTCATTTTGAACGTTTTACTTGATGTATTAAGTAAGATAAGGTAATAGTTCGCGGTTCGATTTGCATTAAAAATTTTATTAAAAATAATTTAAATTAAATTATCGGGATCAAGATATAATTACAACATTTTGAATAAAACATGATTAATATTAGAGTTTTTTTATTCCTTAATGATATTATTGATATTAATTCTTTCTATCGCTATTGTTTGCCCACTATATAATTTCTGTCTCTTATACACATCTCTGAGCGGGCT
>NW_012026852.1:2090786-2110730 GCF_000956235.1 Wasmannia auropunctata
GTTTACAAGTCTAAATTGTCTACGCAACAAAAAGACCATGTAAATATCACGTAGATTTCACGTAAATAATCCGTGTAGACGTAATCTTGAAATCTACGGCACAACCCTGCTAGAGACCCTAGAGACACACTTGATGAAAATGACCGATAAATCTCGGTTACAGCCGATCTCTTACCATTCTGCATGCTAAAATTATCATGAACAACTATGTTAGATTAAAAGTAACATGATGCATAATAAAATTTAAATAAGTTATTTTGCGTGTTTATAACTACTTGGCATCTATTTCTTTTAAAACAACAAAGAATCATAAACTGTGTAACATATTTTAAAATTACCGAAATTTTACTATACTTTTCAGTAAAATTAATAAAACATTATATATCTTATTGTTGAACATATTAATAAATTAGAGAGAATCACATTCAATTCTTTGAAATACATATGTTATCTTATATTACTATGATTTTTAGGCTAAATTCAAAAAGAAAATTCTTTCCGTGTACTTACGTGTCTATCATGCAAATCTATTGGAAGAATCCGTTATTGCATCATGGTAATATTTTCACTAATCTTATAAAATCAATAAAACGAAATCAGAGTATGATGCGCTTACGTAAAGTATTAATTAAATATAAAATATAACTAATATAACATAATACACTAATATAAAATATAACGTAAATAATATATTAACATAATAATGTAATAATATTAAATAATAAAAATTGTAATATAATAATATAACAATTTTTTTTTAATACTTGAGAAAATATGAAGTTACATAAAAAATAATAAAATTGTTTATGTTATATACATAAATAAATATATATTTATATATTTAGTTATTTACATTTATATTATGTGTCTATGCGATTTCGATTTAAAAATAGACAATTTTAAATGTATCTCTTACTTTAATCACGGTACATTCTTATAAGTCTTAAAAATTACAACATTCTTATAAGTCTTAAAATACGAGATAAAATGAGGTAGCCTCTTATACGGGAACACTCTAACTGTAGGTATAATATATGGAAATACTTAATTATATAAAATATTGTATTATTTATATTTAAATTAAATTATTCAAATAATCTTATTATATTATTATATTAATGTTGTATACGTAAAGATATAAACAGAATTATTTGAATAATTTGTTTAAAACTAAATAATCTTATATACACACATATATAAATATAATTGATATTATTATTTAATTATATAAATATAATTTATTTTACCTATGGGAAATTATGATTTAATGAAGAAACCTTAAGATTATGTATGAGTAATATTTGTAATGTACTTACGAATACAATACGAAATACAAGAAGCATAGATGCAAAAATGTTTTTCGCGTAGCATGACTTATAGCTGGGACGATTTTGCTAGGGAGAAAATGGACGTACTTGATTCCTCTATAACTAATGAACATTTTTCATTGTTTTTCGTAATTTTTGTCAGTCGAGCTTTGTTTTCCCAGCTGCTCGGATTTGTCATTCCCACTTTTAGCGTTCTCCAGGTTTTCTTTTTGCACGTTATCTTTTTACCGTCGTGGCCACAGATACGAAATGGTCAAATGCACGGTATTACTCACACTAATTAAGCAAGAAAACGCTACTGATCATTAGAATCGTGTTTAAAGACGAGAAATATTTATAATGATACTTGTTGATTAGCAAGGATAATATTCTTACATACATATATACAATCTATATTTTTTAAAATTATAACAATAAATTACATATATTTAAAAATGTTTTTACAATATCGTTCAGAATATTTATTAATTATTTTACAAAGAAATTTTTCATATTTTATCAAGTCAAAAAACTGCGGAAATCGCATTAATTAAATTGAAATTTTTCACCTCAAGGAAAATACACTGATTGGATGTAAAAGTGGTTCTTGTGAATCAAGAAAGTTAGTTGAATAAATTGAAGTGTACGAAAGTAAGTTAGCGAGTGAGATTTCACTTTGAAATTTGATTAACTTTCTATTTCTGTTACATCGCTCTTACCATCTTTTATTAAATTTCGCAAATTTTCTCGGGAACGAGATACAAAATCAAAATCGATATAAATTTTGCGAAACTGCGTTGAATTACACACTTTATTATGCTTCTTCACGCAGGCTCCGCGCGACGATCATTATTCGGAATTGACGCACGGGCGAACGGCGGCGAACCTATTGTGATTCCATTGGGTCATCCCGTTAGTCATGATTAAGCAAATTTCATACTCGAGCCATTAATATTACAGTAGGTGACCGCGCGAGGTCCACAAAATTCCCCTGGCTAGTATAGAATGCATACACTGACCCCCGACAACCGCCACATCGTCGGCGAACTTGCCGAACTTGATTAAATTGCGTTCGACGAGACTTCGGCTATTTATGGATACGAGGGCAAATAATCGAGCAGTTTGAAAATTCTCTGTGACGTCTCACAGATTTCGAATTGGTGCATTTGTTGTTTAAAGAAATAAAAAAGGGAGAGAGAGAAAGAATCGCGCGTATACTCGGACGCGTATTATGATATATATTCCATGTGATATCTCTCTCGTGTATAATAAGCATCCAAATTATATAATATACCTACGAGGATAAAATACCGCTGGGGAATCTTAGCGCTTTATCGCACCTTGTCCCACCGGGGTGACGTTTGATCCCCTTTTTTTTTTTTTGAGAATAGCGCACGTGGGGGCGGAAGCTCATGTCAACTGCCGTTAGAACGGTAATGAGAGGCGCCATAACGTTAACGGGCGAACGCATACATTCCAGCAATTACGTCGCTCCAACTAATTTCTGTCCCTCGGTAAACTTGAGGAATTCCAGGCGGCGAATATGCGCCCGCGGGGGTTTGCGAGGGGTGGGAAAGGGCGGGAAGGTGAGGGGGGGGGGGAGATCCGGGTCGGGGGTTACGGTTGACCATTTCGCCGGTTCTCGCGTTTTCTCGCTCTCACAAGCGGTCCCAGACATCCGCGCACTTGTCGAACACACGGAGAATATATACAAACGACGTCGGATACATACAGAGGCTGTAGACTTCTATATATGGTGGCTCGAAAAACGCTCCACACGTCAACAAGACTATATTTTTCGATCAGACTTGAGGAATGGACTTTATTCAGAAGAAGTTTACATGGAAATCTAATTACATTCAGCACTATTATCATTAGGAATCAGATTCAACGTGTTAAAATTAATTCTGTCGTTAAATAATCAATACAATTTTTAATTTATTTCAAGTTCAAGTTAATCAAAATTACTTGGAGCTTTAGTCACAAACATAAGAAGTTGAAGTTAATTAATTAATTTTTCTCGTGCTTGTTGCACGCCAATCCTACTTTGTGCCACAAGCGACTTCAGTACAGTGTCTACGTTGTCCGTCAGTCAAGCGCTACATCAAGGTCTGAATACATTAATCTATTTTTTTACTCGACGCACCCCGTATATTACAGCCGTACAGCCACCTTCCCCAAGACACACGGACACACGTGGAAATTGCAGACACGTGCGGGTACGGTGCGCGCCCTTTAACGTCACGGGGGTGAGAGAGTGAGAGAGAGAGAGAGAGAGAGAGGACGGAGATGGGTAGGCGGCAGAAGGGTTGTTTGTCGAGAGAATTTTCAGGGCGCACCCGCTGGCCGGTATTACGGCCCGGATTAATTCCCAACAAAAATATGCGAGATATTTTAGCCGGCCGGACGAGAACATTCGCACGCGGGCGCACGCGAGCCGCAAAAAGGGAACACAAGCGCGGATGCGTTTGTCCGGCGATGCGCGTCGCGTATTTTGCTTTCGGATCGTGCGAGCCAAATATTCGCCGCGATGAATCGCCGGGGACGGCAGAAAACGCGCGTTTTGTTTGCGCCTCGACACCGCAGCTCTGCTAATCGCGTCAATGCGTTCACTCGCAGCCGAGCGACGCGACGGGCGATCGCGATTAACCGTTTCCGGTTCAGAGTTATGTACGTTGTTTCCGACGAGCAAATCCGCGCAGTTCCAAAATGAACGGGGCATTGTTTCTAATTAGAGCTGCACGACAGCAAACTAATTTTCTATTTTTCCAAGTAAGAAACGTACCGACTGAATAAAAGAAAATATAAAAATAATTTTCTGCAGATGTGATTATGAAATTAAAATCAGAAATATGATACAAATGTTTTTTTTTAAGTAGGATATAAATTAAAACTTTTATTTCTTAAATGGGTAACTAATGAAAATAAAAACAGATTAATATGGAACATAAGAAATTAGCTGCGTTCAGCAGAAAAACTGAACTTACGATCAGTAAAGGTCTCAGTGATTTTTTTATTACGATTGATTTTTAAACTTTAGATCCAGCGAATTAAAGGTAAGAATCAATCATATTTAAAAATCACTAAGCGCTCACTGAGCTGTTTTTTCTGCTGGAGGTATCCATGTTACGGATATTTGAAAATAATACTAGGAATATTATATTAAAGATTGAGATTTTTAGTTCTGTGGGATATTCGTAAAACTTAAGAAGCTTAAGATGTGTAACGTGTTAGCTCGTTCAGCGCGATCATCATACGAAGATAAATTAGCCGGCAAAAGAAACAGACAAAACTAGAAGATCAGTAGACAACGCTGTGGCACACTGTCTGCCGCTATTTATATAAGCTTTATGCAGGAAGTCGCTCAAGTAAACCGCCCGTAACTCACGATGCGGCGAGTAACGCGAAAAATATGAGCTAATAGCCACGTAGCGCGGTGTAATGATCTATAAATGCACCGGACTATGTAAATGAACAGACGCAGCGGCGTCGTACCAAACGAGCTCGCGAGCTTTTTTGCTCGGGCTGCTCGCACTCGTCGCGTCTCACATCGAAAAGATTCCTGAACGAAATTCCTTCCCGCGCCGAGAATAGTCGGGTCATTCACAATCCCGACGATCTATTCGCATCACCTGTTTCTATTTCGTTCACGAATGAACGGGATTCACGGTTGACGTAGAGACAGAATCAATATTATTATGACTCTATTTTTTGTTATACAGATTTTTGCCGACAGGAATGTCATTACATGAATTATTCCTACATTGAGCTTAATTTAAGAAAGGAAAAATAAAATCAAGTAACTTATATTTACGTTGTTCGGAAATTTTAGAATTACGTTATGCTTTATTAAATATTTTTAATTTAAAAATCTCTCTTATTACTAATATTACAAAATAATCGAATATTTTGTAAAATATTTAATTTTCGCCATATGTGCGTTCTATTATGTTCGTTTCGTACAATGACACGGTTGTTGCAAAACAAGATATCACGTGTGAAGTTTCTTATTAAAGTCAGAGAAGCGCATTAATCGTCCTTACTTTATATTAAGAAAGTTCGCTCCCGTTTTAATGCTGCAGTTTTATCGCGGATTATATGGCTTTTGAAAACTCCTATAACTTTTTCAATGAAGCTTACGAGGTGACAAATAATGAATATAAATAAGCATGCGAGAAACGGCAACAAAGCATATTTCAGAAATAAACATTTGTAATTATATTCAGGTTAAAAGGTCTATGTTCATAAATTTTCTCCAACACACGTTTAATTACTGGCATATATCTGTAGACTACTAATTAATTATTTCCATCTCTCTTCTCTGATTCAACATTTAATATAAGTCTGCGAGTTATACGAAAAATTGGTATAGACAGTTTAAATAATTGTAGTTTATTGTCTTTTATTGGAATATCAAAGTTAAATGCCATTTCCTTGTCAAATCAACCACGTGTATTTTAATAATGGAACAGTCAGATATTTAACATTCAAAAATAGATCCGTTGGTTTGAATGAAATATAAATATCATCATATAAATATTCTCACCATATAAATAATAAAACGGATTATATTGCAATTTCTACCGTTTTATCGTTTCTACCTTTAGTTTTCAAATATTGGCATTTTAACGATAATCCGATGCTGACAATATTAAGCTCTTTATGCGATAACAAACCGCAATTCGACGAAAAATACTCTCGTTATCAATCAATATCCGTGCATATCGTACAGCTGTACGTGCACAAAGTAGGTAACGGCCGATAAAATCCGCGATAATATCTCTCATTTTGTAAAATAGAATTTTCTAAAGGGTGAGAGCGAATTTTTAGAGCGCATTAAAGGGTCAGCCGAGTAAGGGGCGAGCCGACAAGAGGATACCACGCGACTCGGTAGTCGCGGATGCGGTCGCGTACGTCGCGTACGCCCGCCGGGTATATTTTATGCAGCTCGCAACGCCGGTTTTTCACGCGACGTGAATTAGCCGCGTATCTCACGCAGTCGCTTTTAGCCTCCGCCGCGCCGCGGCCCGCGCCGCCGCTGCCGATCGGCGGATTATCAGATCGCGCCCGATAAAAGGGTCCCGCCGCGCCGCCGCGTGTACACGTACATCCGCGGGTACATTTGTTCTCTCGCGTAATGGAATTATCGTACATACCGTTGGCACGCGATACTTCGATTATGCCGAATGCGCCCTTTCGCGGCCACTCGTCCGCGCGTGTAATTCGAGTTTAATCGCCGTTGTGGAATTACCGCGCAAAAAAAGAAAAAAAATTGGTTCTCGCCGCATCGAGAATCGAAAGTTTATTATTGACTCTGACACAGTCATACGCGAGAGCTGCGATTACTAGAAGTTACTAGAAGAAGTTGTGAAAGAACAAAAGTCAGGAATACAGGCTTCAACATATTTATGGTAAAAATGTAGAATAAAAATTGCGAGAAATTTTTAGAAAAGGTAAATAAAACATTAAATATGCAATACACAAAATAAATGAGAGAATACATTTGATAAATATAATTCGACCATGTTGACTTATTTATCGAAATCCAATTTCGAAATTATTATTCATTATTTTGCGTAAATATGCATAAACCATAAAACCGCCGTGGAGCTTTAATTAGTGCGAACCATGACCGCTCGCGATTCATTCTTATTCGTTTAAAAAAATACGCGTCGCACCGCTTCCAAGCCGGTGTCGGTATCATTTAGACGTAATGCCGCGATTCAATTAATGAAGGATATTTACGGCGAGAGACCATAATCCTTTGGAGACGATTCCTCTCTGCTCGACTTTCAGCTAAACAGCGCCGCTATGCAAAGCTCCTAATTAGTCTACCAATCTATACGTTTAACTATATGACTATGCAAATTTGGCTATCCGACCTATTACGCGATTCTATGCATATGCGCCATCGAGAGTACGAAACGAGATTGCGTTTAATGTAGGCTGCAATGCCGTTTACGACTAAACGTGTCGTCTTTGTTGACATATGCTGCAACGCTATACGTGTCGCGTCTTACTTATGTTACACGTAACAAAATTATTAGAAAATATTTATTGACATTTATTATAACTTCGTAAAAATGAAAAGCTTTAGGTAACGAATTAATGTTTTATTTCGCTTGACACCATAGAATCATTTTAAATGAATTTAATGAAATATCTTAGCGAGATTGCGTTTTCAACGCGCGATATACCTTTTTATCTCAAAGATCCGCTTAAGTATAGTGAAACAAATTACCATTCGCACGTTGAGCACTACGCTCTATTTTTGCAAGCTTGACGACACGTTTGGAATATTACGATCGATATACGACCTGTGCACGCGGCGACTCGCAGTATTAAAAAAAAGAAGGAAAAAAGAGAGAGAGAGAGAAAAGGCAAAAACCGATGAAGGTCCGTAATCAGTCGCGTGGACGTAAACACGGCGGAGACAATAGCAGCAAGGGCTGCCGATATTTGCGATCGCACAGAAGACCCTTCGTAGAATAACTTTCCGGGCGCGCGCGTATCGACGCGAATTCACGCGAGACTTACGCGCCGCGGCAGAAATATGAAAGCGCCCCGGCTTTTGTGCGCGCTTTCGGCTTTAAACAGCGCGACGCGCGCGAGCGCGGCGGAATGAAACTCGCGTCCGGAACGCGTCGTCGCCCCGGTTATTGTTCCGCGCCTGAAACCGAACCCTGTCGCGCCGCCGGATCGTCGTCGTTCCTGAATGAACGAGGCGAGACCCGGAGAGACCCGTTGCCGGCCGACACGGTCGTGACAGTGAGTGCGTGTGCACTGCAGATACGCACCGAAGCTGATTTTTATTACCGCCCCGCTTTTGTCATCTCGACGTGTATAGTCGCGATAGGCCGGAGGTCGCGGCTCCGGCGAAACGCGGCTGTCACTTTGTAAAATGTTAGAAACGTTTTCGCGCGATTGCAGCCGCGAGTCGGGACGATACATTGTATCGTATCGTTTGCAAATATAACTTGATATCGCGCGGACTTGCTGAAGCTGAAATGTGCCTCGCAACGACATAAATATGCTTGAACAAATGCCTGAACTTTTATCAATTATGATATTTTGTTCACTTTTAATAAATGAAAAATTTCAAAAAGGTGAATTTCTATGTATATTCCTACCATTTTATGATCCTTATATTATATATTGGGATTTCTGGTTCTTAGTTATGATCAAATTTTTTAAATTGTATTCTATTATTCTAGCAAAATACAGAAAAAAATATAGCGCGCACATAGCTCTTTTTATATGTATATGTATATAACTATCACCAAGATAGCAGTATGGTGCAAATTCAAGCATGATTTTAGATCTATTCGATCCATTAGATTTCTATCTACATTATGTTTTTTTCAAGCTTGATTTCTGTCATTATAATTTACTTTACTAATCATAATATAACATTAAAAATGCAGCATGGCTGAAACCTTACTATCATGATATATTGCAGCGCCAGTTCGTTTTTTGATACATTTGTACCGATATTAGAAAAACAGCAGATTGTGTTCAGCTATTGCTAGAATTCTATTAACATAATATGTAATACAGTTTGCAATACATGATGCTCCTGGCAGGTTTCGGCTCTATCGGAATACATATTAATATACGTACGTATACATTTAAAGTTACAATTAATATTTCCTCTTTTAATCTACTCTTATATTTTTATCGATTTTTTCAATTTGCGAAATACACGTCAGCTTCAGCATTTTTCTACTTTCAACGTGTTTAACGTCTTTAAAAAGATCCTACAAAAATTTTCTGCCCCGTTGCAGTAATATGAGGGACGCAAGTGAAGATGTAGCGCATATAACCGAAGTGACGCCCCGTGCTTTAAATACAACGAGGTCCCATAACTTACGGCGCATTCTGCCGGTAATGCACCGTGTCGTTGTGTGCACCGAGTTGTGTGTCTCGGCTGGCGGACGAGCACACAGCCGCAGCGCACCCGCTTAAACGGAAAGAGTCCTATATGTACGTCGAAACATTTGGACCGGCGGGGCTTACCGCGCGCCGCGTCACACAATGCCATTGATTAATGAGCGACATTAAGCGCGACGCGCGCTGCCCGCTAAGAATTTAATATGGACTGTCAGTGCCCCGCTGTCTCGATATGCATTACTTGCATATTAAGTTCGTCTAGCGGGAGGCGAGCGTCTCAAGACGAACGACTCCGTGAAGAGATTTATGTCTCGCCGTCGAAATCCACGTTCGATCGTTCGACAACGTGGCTTCCTCTTGGCAAATGTCTTCTCTTTACGACAGTGAGAATCCAACATGCATCTCTCGTATCGTGTACTTCCACTAGTTTGTAGATTTATATTACATTAGTCTCGAGACTGTTATAATTATATATTGATTGATATTAAACAGCACTTACAGTAAGTAGGTACATGCAAGTATGCAAAGCATGAAATCTTACAGGAAGCGTTATACATATTGAAAATTTTAATTAAATTTGTTAAATTGAAATTTAATTTCTCGGAACATTTTTGTTTATATACACGCAGAAAAAGGATTAGCCAATGAAGCTAAAACATATAACTATGGCAGCTAAAATGTATCGTTAAAACAGGGACAGCTAATACCGCTGCCAAAGTTCAATTTATTAGTTATTAAAATGTAGATGCTACAGCATAAAATATTTGCTGCTAAAATTAAATGATATTTAGCTGAATCTACTATGCTATTTTATCTTCACAATAGAATAATAATATTTGCAGTATATAGCTTATGTACTGCAAAATATAAATGCTAAATGCGCTGTAGATGTGCATATGGCAATGCCACATTGCAAAAACAATTACAAATCAAATTTTTGCACGTAGCTATAATAATAAATGTGTGCATAATAAGACATTTAGGTAACGCATGCTATCTTTTTAGTTGCCTGTACTAATATATGCTTTTAATTTCAGTTAATACATTTTTTTGTCATAGGGTAAACCCAATATATACGCCGTATCTATTAAAAACTTAATTTATCAAATATTATTTGTTAAGTTCAAGTTAAATGAACTATTCCCGTAAAACTTTATACTGTTTACTATTATTAAATTATAGAAAAAAATATTAGGAATTCAAATTATTTATTTTTTATATTAAAGAAATTTCTTTAAATGCATTTTTGCCTTATAAAAATAGGGGTGGGTTATACGGCTACTCATAAGTGGAATAAATGACTCGAAAAATATATAATACAAATAATTTAAATAATAATAGTGAATAACACGTGAATTGGCAACGTAATTTGCATTTGCTCATTAATAAATAAATAAAGAACTTATTATTACAGATTATGAATAAATACATACATAAGTATACACATACATGAATGTTATGATTAATGTATTTTAAAGGACGTATTATTATTTACTTTTATATTTATAAATAAATAATAGAGCGTCTGTGCTACGGCAGAAATCCCATGCGCTAAAAATGTCGTATATCTCAATAGATGAGGTATACGAGATAATAAACTAACCAAAGAATATAAGAGCTAAGCACTTGTATTTTGCTATACTCTATTCTTTACTAATCCTCTACACTTATATACCACGAAATAATCACGAAGCTTTTTACATTTCCTGCAATAATCATTTTATGTAGATTATAACTTATGATTGCGCTACTTATTACAGTAATAAATCGATTTAACTTGCAATAATTTTATAAATATTAACAGTAAAAAACTGAAATCACAACACAATGCTAATATAACATAAAGGCATGTAACAGAGTGATTGCGAGAAAATTAGTTTTACTTTTTCTATTTTTTCTAACTTCTGCGGCGTAAATCCTCGCGCATATATACGGGGTTTAGTGAATGTTTGTTATCTGTAATAGACAGAACTTAATAATGACACTAAGGCGATAGCTCTTATAGCTAAGTTTAATTCAACTATTGAAATTTAGCTACTATTACTAAGTCATTTTTTTGCAGTATTAAACGTATAAGCACGCAATGCATATCGTACGCGTTTTTCATTGAATTCTAAATGAAATTTGTAGAAATAGTAAAAATGTATTAAAACCAAAAAATGCCGAGTTTCAACTTTACTTTTAAATAACAAATATTTAAAGTTGCAGTCATTATAAAAAGCTGCGAGGCGGAAAGTCCGCGGAGCGGTTTTTCGATTTTGTGTCAAGGCGGGATTGATTCGCGTAATTATTTAAGCTCATCTTCCGGGATCGTGCCTTAGAGGACGCTCGAGGCACGAAAGTCGGATTCTTCGGGACGGTTTTTCGCCGGTCCGCTGGACGCGGAGACTTTTAAGCTCGGACTTTCCCGCCGCCGTGAATAATGGCCCGTCATCGTTCACCATTGTGCCCCGGCAACGGATGGCCGTGTGTCTTATTCCCGTTCGGGTTAGACAATGTGACTTTCTTTTTGCGGCTTCTCGTATCGACACGTATACATATACTGCCGTGTGAACAATACTCTACTCATCCGCGCGGTAATAATTTAGACTCTGGACAGAGATATCTTTCAATGAAGGGAGAAAGGAAAATGCATGTCGTATGTCTCAATAAATAAAACTCATTCTTAAAATTATTATGCTGCCAATCATTGAGTACAATCAATTAAATTCTTACTTCCGTTTATGCAACTTTTAGATACTCATATATTGATTACTGCTTTGATAGGTAATCTATTTGAAATTGAAAGACTATTTTAATCAAGCATTTTGCATAATAAAATTAAACTAAAATTTTCTTTTGATCGTATATATGTATAGTGCAATCTGTGTAATATACAATTAAGAAACATCACTTTGATGATTTTTAAATAAATACATACATATAGTGCTATTTTTTAATCTCTAAGTCGGTATTTAAAATTAATAATTAAGTTTAATTAATTATTAAGTCTATGAATATCAAATATTTTTATTTTTTTTTTTTGTACAATGTGTCTACCATGAACATGGAATATATGTCTATAGTATCTACGATTGTACCGACCTCTCCGAATCGGCTTCAGCCGTTACTGGAAAGATGGCGGCATGTGCACGTTTTAGGCCTCTTTTAGGCTTTTTTCAATTAAAGGGATAAAACTTGAATTGCATTTATCTATCAATTGATATAACTTGATACATTTATTGCAATAATGTTTAAATATTTTTATTTTTGATTATTTTTTTAATGATACTATTATTGCTTTATAGTTATGCTATTACAATATTTATACTTAATAAAGATGTGAAAGAGATATATATTCTTGAACCATTGGAATTTTATTGTGCAGTGTGAGAAATGGATGCGAATCATCTATCAAAAATGTCTCGGCGTAAAATGAAGGAAAATATCGCAAGCATCTAAAGATACCGCACCAAGAATATTCGTGAGAACGGCCAGCTGCCGCAATAAGAGTGAATGAATTTTTTCATTAAAATTAGTTTTTAATTAATTTGCGGATTCTGTCATCTCGATATCGGGCGATAAAAATTTCACTGAGAGTAGACATTGTCTGATCGCTTTAATCATATAACGTTGGAAAATTTTAAACCAGAATTTTTCAAATTAAATTTTTTTTAATTAATAAAAATGTAGTTTTTGAATAAATTTATTTAAGAAATGTGCTAGGAATTAATTGGATACTGCATAACTTTTTTACTACTGTTGATTTATAAAAGTTTATAAAAGAATATTGAGACATGTTATAAAAACGTTATTGTTTCATTATATTGACATAATGAAATTTCAATATTTATAATAAGCAAAACAAACTGTTCTCTCCCGCTCTTTTGATAATGTTAGATTAAAGGCGTTAACGGTAATCGATGAGAGAACTTTTCATTCTGCCGGTATAATTGTGCAGATACGTAGAGCGGTAATTCCGGTTGTTTGGGGCTGGCAGAAAGGAAAGGGTAGGTGCGCTCATGACACGCCAACTGACCATTATGCAGATTTTCAACGATTAGATACATCGGACGTTTTGCCGACGCACCGAATGTAATGTGCCTTTGTGAAGGGATACGAAGGGAAACGACGAGAGACGAGGATTCTCCCGTCTCGTCCACCTTTCATCCCGCCTTAATTCGTTATCTTGACTAACGACCTCTTTCCCGTTCCCTCTCTCTCTCTCTCTCTTCCCTCGGAAGAGCGGGGAAGAGAAAAGGGAGTAAAACGGAAGGCGGACAGAAAACGGATTTTCCAGCGTTGCTAAGGCCGAGGAAAGACGAACCGTTGCGCGCGCGCATTGAATAAGTTCGCCGGATTTCTAAGGGTCAAAGGAGAGCTGCTTAAGAGCCTGCTCAGGGTGACTGTGTACACACGCGGGACGATGTTCCGTGAACGCGTTGATGAGAATTTTTTTCCTCTCGATCCTTCACGGTTCGGTCTGAAACGATTTCGGCAGGGAGGGTGAAAAAATAAAGAAAGTCGAACTCCACTTTCATTCTCTTTTCTTGATATCCCTGATCTGTGAGAGAAAAGCTGTCACTTACACACAGGCGAACGCTTATTTGTTCAATACAATATCATGGTAACATTTTTTAATTAATAATATTATCAAGGACAATATTTCTTTGAGAGAACTATTTTCATAAAAAATAAATGCAATTTTTTATAACCATAAGATAAATAACACATATTACAGATATTAAATATTCTTTAAAACATATTTAATTTAAAAAATAAGAATTATATTCTTATTAGAATTGTAATTTTAGGTTAACACTGTCATTATACAACATTATTTAAATACTATGATAGCATTATTTAAAATATACATTACGCATTTATCGTACCATTAGTTAAAATATATATTATGCATTTATTGTGTACTGTAGAGTCGTAAAACACGCTAAATAGTATATAATTTTTTTTATAATTCTCGTGTATACGTGCAATGAAACGTAGTGAAGAATCAAGCGAGTAATTTGTGACGAAGTTTACGGTAATTCACGAGGGAGCGAGATGGGCAGGTAAGGCTCGAATATGCGAAGCGTATTCCGCGCATCGCGCGGGAATAAATTCGCGGGATGAGGTCAGCGCGCGCGGTGTCTCTTCCGCGCGCGTTCTTCTCGCACGGCTACCAATTACCGGGGGCCACGACACGAACGGAGAGACACGTGCGTTTCATTACACGTTTCGTCAGGGCAACTCATCCCGCCGCCTACGCATGCACGTCTTCTCCCGGGCGGAGCGTCGCGAATCGCGATGAAATCGAGTGTTCGCGCGGTCACTCGCGCGAATTGAACCGTCACGTCGCAATTTAAGCCGATTTGCAATTCGCTACATTCAGGAAACAAATATTCGCGATGTAAAATAGTTTATTAACAGTTGACCGAACGCAATTTTTTTCCTCGCGATAATAGTTTTTGTTGTCGGAATAGTAACAAAGGAAGAAATAAATTAAAAGAAATTAATTAAATAAGAAGTCGAAGAACTAAATAGAAGAATTAAATAAGAAATAGGAGAATTTCGAGACATCATTCAGGAATTTATTAATAATATCTTCCACACATACATACGCACATAATCAGAAGATATTAAATATTCAAGTGCACGAAATATTCATTATGTATGGTGTTCGCGAAATTTTACACCGGTCGAAAACATTTATCATCTTGCACCTGACGATACCGTGGTAACTGGTCGTATTACGAACGCTGTAATTAATGGTAGTATAATTAATTCAGCAGGCGTATTATCGTATCGGGAAGAAGATTCGCGTAATCCGATCCATTACCGCGTGCGGTGACTCTCGAGATTTCCGCGCGCGCGGGGATGCTGACTTTTTTATTAGATTATAACCCTTCGACGCAGCGATGTAAGTTATGCCTAATATTAGCATATTTTGGCTGCTGTAATTTATGTATCCGTTACGTCACCGGTTGGAAGGGAACTTAAGGTTAAAGAGATGGACCACCTGATAGAAGGGACGAAAGAGAAAACAGCTTTCGTATGTTCACGAAATCTCATATCGATTTTATTTGGCAATGAAAGACTTTTTATACGTACGTTTGATTAATCGCTTGGTATTCTTGCGCATACATTGCTCATATTCTTGCAGCATCTTTTGATTGCAATTGAATTGAAACGCTGGATGTTTAAAGACTATTGTAAGTCAATGAAACATTTATATCGTTGATATCAAAATTTTTACATAAAATATTATACATGTAATATTTTATTTACAATTTTGTTTAAAATAAAATATAAAACTTCTACAAATAGCAAGTAAAATAGATAATAAATTATATCTCAAAGTTGCAGCGTCGTCTCATTCGAAGTCTTTCAGATATTTTTTTCTCTCAGGTTTCTAATTCACTGAACTCACATATGTATTCGCTCGCAAAAACATGACAATTAATTACGATCGTGCATATTAATCAGAGAATACGATAATTGCATAACACTTTGAACTATGTATTCGATGTACACGCTTTTTATTATATTGAGACAAAAAGATAACGTCAAAGAGTACAATTGTACAACACAGGCGACGCAGTTGATTATAACAAAACACGCTAAAGAAGATCATTGTCCGTAAATATTATTAAATAATTTAAATTTTTAATTTTTATGTATTTGATTCTTATATATACTTAAATCTTAAATAATTAAATCGTGCAAATTATTCACTTCGATAAATAATTGTTGTCACGATACATTTACGAATCGTTAATTATTATAGATATTAATTAGTCGCATGAGCTGTAATAATTGTGAAATATTAATACAAATTGATGACGATGAATAATAACGTGACGTACAGAGCGGCCTCGTGCCGCTGCCTGTCTACCGGAGTTTTACCGCGAAAATGATAACACCGGCGGCCTTACGTGCGATGACGTTTGACGCGCTATACACAACAAAAATATCGAAGTCGCGTGTCAGTGGACTTGTTATTACTACGAAATATTTATTATAACGCACACGAAATAAATGTATAATAATAAACACTGAATATTCTTATCGTATTTCGGGATAATTATTAATAAACGATTTGTTTGAAATAGAGCTTAAAGAAAAGAAGAGTAAATAACTTTATGATACATATCTACAAGAGAAATTATAATTATAATTATTTCTTCGACGATGGACATTTATCTCGCATCGTAGTTCGTATCTCTCTCTGCGATTTAATTAATAATCGAAAGATTCTCGAAATGACATTGATAATTTCAATTAGCAAAATAAATAGCTAATCACGATGCGATAGACACGTTCGAAAATAATCAAAATTTTATTATATTGCATACGCACATTTATAAATCGTGAAATACGTGTATTATTGATATATCATGGCTTTCAATCACTGTAATTAATCGAATCTATGATTTGTGATCTCAGGTGGTATCAAAGTGATATGCAGATTAAGACATTTAAATAAACGAAAAATTTGAAGTGATTCAATGCGAGATATTTGTATCCAGGTATTAACTAAATAATTATCATCCGAAAATATCGCAATAAAATAACAATTTGTAATTTGCATCTATCGCTTCGATTCTTATCTGAAATAAGCAACTTTAAGATAATTAATTAATTATTTTATTTGCTACTCGTGGAAATGATTATATGCACACAACAATTATTTCTCGAAATATTAATTATTTTGGGCTATGGCATTATTGTAATTTGAAGAATGTATTTACATTTTATAGATACATAGCTGTGTTAAATTCCGTTGCTGCGTATCATACTAATGAATCAAATAATTTATTTTAATTTAGAGAGAGATCGAGAGAGAGAGAGAGAGAGAAAGAGAAAAAGAGGAGGGGATAGGTTTACAATAATCCATAAGATGATCTATGAAAACTGTATATATTAAGAATTAGATAAGAAAATATTACAAATAGCTATAAATAAATAAATATATAAATCATTAGATATCTGCCATTGACTCTTTGGTTTAAAAAAAAGTTGAAAAAAAGAATATGAGACATTTTTGCATTTTTATGGGACGTCATAAAATTATAAAAGAACACTTTAATTTTTTTATTTAAATAGTAGGTAAATTCTCTTAGTGTATACCTATCATTTAGGATTTTCAAAAAATTTTCACATATATCGCGTGAAATAAAAAAATTTGACTTATATACTAGTATGATATCGGAATCTGACAATTTCACGGGCGGGACATCGTAAATCGTCGTCGTTTCGTAATTGCGACACAGGAGGCGTTTTGCCGGGCGAGTAATTAAAATCGTATTTCAATATTCTGCCAGCGAGAGGCTATCCCCCGCCGATTATTCCGACTACTCGATTACAAGGCGCCGTGAGAACATCGGATTCCAGGTGTCGGAGTTCCCGCGTGTGCGCATATTATTATTTCGATAATAATACTAATTAAGGCGCCTCCAGCCGCTCGTAATAACACTTTGCACGTAATGCGCGCTCCTAATCCGTAGCGGCATATGGTCCAACATGCGAGATATCTCCGCGCGCGCGGCGAGCGCAGTCATCGCCGTGTTCTTCTTCTCTCTCTCTCTCTCTCTTTCTCACGCATAAAATTCGCTTAGCTATTAAAACGCGTGTCCGCCGTTTAACGCGTGGATGTACACCGCGGTACAGGCTTACGCTACCGATCAGTTGTAGGTTGGAACGAAGGAAGAACTTGATTTACGAGTAGTCTCTGCATGAATATTACTTTCCATGCTATACATGCGTATTTCGTTTTGCTTTGCATTCGATTTTTTTTCTTTGCTTAGAGAAGAAGAGAAAACATTTTTATTAAAAAAAATATATTATAAGTTGCGTTTACACAACTATTGGCATTTCGGGATTCTTTCAGGAATTTCTTTCGAGTTTTTAGTCCCCCCCCCCCCTCTCTCTCTCTTTCTCTCTTTTATTGTTAGTGTCGAGAAATTTTGAAAATCTAATATATTCGATCAGTTAAAATTAAAAATTGTAATAACATTGACTTCTTTGTTATTACCAATTTTTTTTAACGAAAGTAAAGTGTGGATGTAGTTCCACAGTCTCGCAATTCGAAAATATCGATGTTATTGTTATGAAAAGTTATTTTTTTTTCTTTACCATTGTTAATTGATAGACTATTACTGCGAGTGATTATCAAAGTCTGTCAATTAAAAGTCCAATGCTGTTTTAATGTCGGTTTTCCTGAACCGTCGTCGGCGTATCTCGCCACTCGCATCTCCCTCGTTAGCTGTGCGAGCGGAAAGTTGTTAAGTTATTCGTTATCCTAATTATGCACATAATAAATTACATGCAAGAACGGCCGTCACACTCGAATACGCCACGTGGATCGCTCGGTTACGTGTATACGTCGGACCATCCATCGACCGACGTGATACACGTGGAGTAGGTCGCGGGCTGCACGTATGTGCGGGCGTACATATACGCTCGCGCACGCATGGCAGTCTCAATCGGGCTTGGAGAATTCTGAGAAACGCGGGGGTATATCGAGTGAAATCGTCGACGCGCACTTTCGTATGTACGCTGCGAGCTTCCGCTGCATTCTTTTGCATTTCGGTTAATTAGATACGATATCTTTACGGTAATTAAATCACTTTTTACTCGATTAATTAGCAGTCAGTCCGCTTCGCCGCGGAAAGGAAGAGTTACAAGGGGAAGCTCCTCGTTATAACTCTTCTTGTTATAAGTAAGCTTCTCCTTCGTTCGTCCGTGCTAATGCTGTTGAAATAAATTTATAATATGAGATGTTCACATATTCGATAAGTGGGACTTATTATAATGTATTTTACTATCGTCTCATGTAGAGAGATTAAGAACACATAATACTTAAGTATTTCAAAATTTTATTTGCAGTGAATTTATTATCTACAATTTTTTATTATTAATTGAGAATATTTTGGAGAAAATTGAATTAATGAAAGATCCACCGAGATTATATTATCCGAAACTTTTCATTGTCATGTAAAATATTCATACCAAGAAATTTATTTCTATAATATATTTCTAATTGGTATTTCAGTCGTTGAAACGCGAATTTATTGATGCATCGATTATTTTATTACTGAAAATAATTGCTTTAAATAATTCATTTTGACATTTCGAATTGTCTCAACGTTTTTGTATGCTGTTAATGTTATGAATGTATGCGGCTTTTAATGGAAACGCAATAGTTCTCGAAAACATTCAGATCTCAGAGTATTTATGAGCGGCTGCAATGTCTCTCGCATAAATGTGTAAACAGCAGAAGATCGTGCAATCCATCATCGCTCGTGGGCTTATTGTCAGTTTGCTTATTATTATTGATTAATCTTATCGTGACATCCGTAAAAACAAATTCCAACAGTCAACAGTATCGCACGGCAGCGAGACAGTGCAAAATAACGGCGTATCTTGATATAGATACTTCTCAAAATTGTGTTACATAAAGCAGTTACGTTCAATTTCCATTTCGTTTATTGAATCAATTATCCGAATGAAATAATGATATACAGGATATAAAAAAAATATATATATATATGTACCTATTATACCCGAGTAGAAATTTGGTCTGGTAGAAATCAGGGCCAAATCAGGTATGCCGTATTTAACGTTCGGCCCTGATGCGGCTATCCAAATCCGGCACTGATAAGGGATGTAACGCGTTTCGAAGATTTGGGCCTGATCATGTATGCCACATCAGTACCAGATATGGCATACATAATCAGGCCCAAATCTTCGAAACGCGTTAGATCCCTTA
>NW_012026852.1:2110821-2112079 GCF_000956235.1 Wasmannia auropunctata
TCTCTCTATCTATCTATCTATCTATCTCTCCCCCCCCCAGCCTCCTCCTCTATCTTCATCCCGGTTATATATGTATGCGAGTATGTTCGTCTCTAAGGGTCGTCCAGGGTTCGCCATGGAGCACTTGTATCACCCTCTGCAGAATTGTCTCCAGGGGACGTTTGACCTTCGAGTTAGGTGGAAGTTTCTGAAGTTGCGGCGATTATAAAATTTTTTCGCAAAGTGTTTATCGCGTGCGATTCGTTCAGATTGCATAATGGGTCCGAGTTTGGTGACCCGCGACGCGACGGTGCGAATCACGCGATCGGCCTGTTTCGTGAGAGCCGGCTTGTAAAATCACGCCTAAGCGACACTAGATCTGATTCAGTAAAGAGGAGAGAACGAATTGCATGACGAGTTTAAAACTTTGCTTTTTTTCCTTGTTTTTTTTCCCCTATAAGGGTTTGGTGACTGGCATGGTATTTTAAATTAACGTATTATTAGCTGCAAAATAGACTCTTATCCGATAAGCATAATCGGGGCTTAGTAATGAATAAAGATTCGTGGAAATATTTTTAAAAACATTCGTTGTGACTTTAAAAAATTCTCTACCCTGATTTTATTCTATATTTTTTTCTATATTTTTATGCGAAGTTAGCCGTGCACCAATTTTATACTCGCTAATGAATATAAAAATATCTTTATGAATGGAAAATATTTTAAAACAGATTGAAGTAATGCATATGTATATATAATGTATATGCGATGTTTGAGGAATATTTTGAATGAATGAACTTCCGGTTTACCTCGTTGTAGCCTGCGCGCTAATTACCCTGAATTCGACGTCAGTGAATTGCGCGCGGGCGCGTCAAATTAACGTCTTGACGGGTTAACGTTACGAGAGCAAGCCCTAATATACGTCAGTATGACGACGATATAAAAGTTTCTTCGCGAGACGGTAATAATTAGGAAGTTACGCCGCCAGGAAGACGACGTGGCCGCAAATCGGATGAGAGTTCTCATCGGAGGTGGATTTCGGTCTCGCTGTCTTACGTGTGCTCTCTCTCTCTCTCTCTCTCTCTCTCTCTCTCTGCCCGGCAAGTTCCCCGCTTGCAGTAAATATTTTGCGATTCTACGCGCTCCATGACCGATATTGAATAAAATACGACCGGATGACGTTTTAACCACGACCGACGCCGTCAGTAATGGCGCACTTATGAAGCGCGCGACAAAAATTTCGAATAACGCGTCGAAAATGAGGAATAACAAAAATTAGAAG
>NW_012026852.1:2112129-2124305 GCF_000956235.1 Wasmannia auropunctata
TGCTCTTCCGATCTAATGATCGGATTTGGTATGCCGAATCCGGCACACCTCATCAATATCTGTATTCGGGCCTAATCCGGCGCAAGCTAAATCTGGCATACCGGACCAAATTTCTACTCGGGTAGTAACATCCAAATAATAATGTCAAGTACACGCAATTTATTTTATGATGTACAGGGACAAATGATACGTCATATAGAATGTTATGAATTTATACATTTATCATCAAGTTAGCGTCGTGAAAATATCTAATGGGATTCCGCGAATTCCGCAGTGCACAAGTGCATAGGTTAATATCTCTAATATATCCGCGATATTATCTTTATCGCCTCAAACGTCCGGCAGTGTCCCATGTGCGTGACGTACTCACCTTAATTGATGCGAGATAAGCCGGAAATGCACGATAGGCGCATAACCAGTCGGGGTCCCCGGGTTTGGATCGTGGCCAAATTCGAGTGGAAAATGCCTTAACGCTCCGTGCGCCGCGCCGGCCGGGTCGTGCCGTTGCGCGGCACATCGCAACTTTACTAGTTAATGGTTCTCGAGGCCGGCTAACGCGAATATGTCGTACCGAGACATTAGAAGTGTTGCTAACAAGGTCGGCCGACGAGCGAAGTAAGCGAATAAACCTACTTGGAATTAAGCTGACTGCAGCAAAGTTCTTAGGGGGCGAGAGGCATTATGACACTCATGACGCCCGCCCGCGCGCGCCGCAATCTGCATTTTTAAATGATTTGACAAGCAGGTACACGCTCGAGCTGTCTCGGCGTTAGCGATTAAAACGCTAATTGCGTACTAGCTGTATCAACATTAACTAGGGCGGTACAACTTCGATCCTTTTCAGCCACTAATTGGAACTGTCGTGTACAACGCGTTCCACCGGGAGGGGGGGGGGGAAGGGAGGGCACTGCCAACTTATCTAGTATTCATTTATTGTTTGGACTCTATTCAGCGACGTTCAGTAATATTCAAAACTAACCATTAATGATTGCAGTTATAATATAAAATAAATGCACAGATAAACGAATATTTAGACATTATATATGTATAATAATTGTAAACAATATAAAAATTATATATGAAAGATTTTTATATTTATAACGTGTGAAATACTTAGTTTTTCTGTTGTTCTCATTCCAAGATTATGCAAACGCAAGGGGATTACAAAACTAAGTGATACAAGGATACGGAACATTACGTGGAACATTCCGCGATTGTAAAAAAAAAAATGTAGCGTTATTTCGTAATGAGATGAGTTACCAGATGTTTAAGCACGTACGTAGTCAGTTGTTTCATTACACAAAGTCATGCTGAGGAAGCTGTTGTTCCTCTCCAAATATCACAGTGCACGCGGGAGTTTGTTACCTGTAGGTATATACGCGTCATGAATAATGCTCGTAATCCAGTGCATTTTCTGTTTCGCGCAAAAAATCTAATGATACAACAACAGAAAGATTAACTTGCGGAGCATTATGAAAACATTCTGACATAATATTTCTTCTGCGATTGTCTCTAAAAAGGAAGGAAAGAACGTTCCAGGATAGCGCTGTTTACAGTTACAGCGAGACCACATCAGAAAGATTCAAAAGATTTTTTATAATTTTTCATACATTTTATATATTTATGGAGATTGTATAACGTTAAAATATAAATATATAATAAATAATTAATATTTCGTCCAAAAATTAAAATATTAAGCTTTAACGTGAAGCTTTAACTGTACTTCATAATGCTTTTATTGTTATTAGAGGTGTGCGAATCAAGCATTTGAATGGTCGAATCGAATCAAATCGAATTTTTTATAACATATTCGAAATTGAATCGAATCGAATCTCTTTAATTCGAATACGAATCAAATCTTAATCAAATTTTCCCAGATTAACATTACATGCTAATTTAAACGTAACTAAATATTAAAATTTATGATTTACATTATTTTACGCAATGATTTAAACAAACTGAAGACCTGTTTTCGATTTACATCTCATTACAAATGATCATGATCTTATGTGACATTTTGAACTAGAAAATATGTAATTAATAATATGTGTATACATGAATAGTTAGAATGCTTTCGAATATTTTATTAATCTATATGAATACATTACATATATCAAAAATACTTATATATTAGATAAGAATAATTGGTCGCGCGGGAGATGTAAATGAAGCAAATAAAATAAGCGATCGATTCGAAATCGAACCATTGTTGATTCGAAATTCTCGAACTATTCGATTTCGAATCTTACAGATTTGAAAACGAACTCGAATTAAATCTACTGTGATTCGATTAGCATTCGAACTATTTGCACATCTCTAATTATTATCTTAAACAAGAAGTTGTAAGATTTTGGTATATCCATCCAAAGTGCGGTAAATGCGATGCTATTAAATACGTCGCTGAGAATTATTTCGCGAGGGACGCGAGTGAGAGGGTGTCTCATCGCGACCGAATTTCGCATAGCTCGCGGGCACGATATACACGCGAGCGCTCATCATGTGATACTCGGGGTCCGGGTAAACGTTGAACGTCGATACTCGTGGCGGATCGTGGCAATCGCTTCTGGTCGTTACCCCGCTTTTTTGCGGCAGCAGAAATGAGGCGTCAAATGACTGAGGCCGGGGTCCGCGTCCGCGCCAGACTTCGGCCATTTGTTGCAGAGTTTCTTTCTGACGTCCAATTGAGTTTGCGGTTTAACTCGTTGAGCAGTACAGAGGCAAACGCATCTGTGTTACCCGGGAGCTCACCCTTCCCTTCTCTCTCCCTTCGCGTTTTACTTCCGCTTAAATCGACCGGTTCGCGGGGCAACTGTATAGCGGCCGAACTTTTGTGCGCGGTAAGAAAGCGGGGAGGATTGCCTACCCCTCTCGGTAACGTTTTTTCCCCCCCGCGGGAACGATTACTCTCACCCTCGTGTCTCCGTACGAGTTTTCCGGTAAGCTTCACCGGGTTCGCGTCTTAAACGCGCGAAAATATCGGAATCTGAAGAATCGAAACTTTGCTTTCTATATATGTAATAATTCGCGAACATCGATGAAATCTGCTCGAAATATAATTGCAAGTTATAATTCGAAATAATTAATCTATATGTAATGACACGATTACAAGATATCAAATATATTATGTGCACGTGATTACGTAAGTCGAGGTCAATCACTTGAGAGATGAATGGGGATCTAAAAACGAGGTTTTCGAATTATTGCCTTTTTTACATTAAAATTTAAATCTTTTTTTTCGAATTTTTTTTATCAATTTTGTTAAAATTGAAAAAAGAGATGAGTTTTACAATATAACTAAAACCAAACAAAAATCCGGATAGTGTTGTTTTAGCACTATCCAAGGTGCATCACATAGAGATACAACTCGTTTAGACGCTTGGCAGAGATCAGGATAGCAACGCATTTTCAGACCTATATTCACATCAACTTTTTATCTTATTTTTGGGTCTCCATTCGTCTCTCGATTGACTTCGATTTACGAAACACCTTGTATATAATGAATCAATAAAACTTTAAAACCAATCGACTAAATTTGACGTTCAACACGAATGCAAGCAACCTTAATTAAGTCAACAATATACTTTGGACACGCGAGAACAATTAATGTTATTTTTTAAATGGACGAAAGAAGGAAAACACAGTACGCAATGTCGGGAATTCATTCTTTCACGTTTGAATCACAGAGTGATGTTTATTGTTTTCGTTGCAAGGTATTGGAATAATCCACGTGTCCCGCAAAGGAATTTTCCCGATGTATTTTCCCGCAATCCGCTCTCGCGCACACCGTGATCGTCGTTAACTGTTCGTTCGCATTGCCGGCGTAACAGAAAGTCGTACAAAACAGCGGAGCTGAACGACAGTACACAAACGGGACCTTCCGCGGGACGTCGTCGTCGTTCTCGCATTTGTTTGCTCCGCCATTTCGTTCAGCCTTTTGTTCCTTGCACTTTCAAGCGCTCCGCCATTCGTCCGGATTACGTTTGGCGACAATTAACGAAACGAAGGCTTGGCATCATCAAACGGAGGGGGGTTACTTTACTTTATTTTCTCTGTCTCTGCCTCTCTCTCTCTCTCTCTCTTTCTGCCTCTCCCTCCTGGATAACTTTCAGACATTTTTTAACCAAAAGGTTTATAATTAAAAATAAAAATGCTCAATAATACCTTTGCGAGCCGACACGGATGTTGGTGTGTAATAATTTTTACTGTTACAAATATCAATTAGCCACGTACAAACTGTACGCCGCATAAACTGTCGGTCTTGAAACACAGCTCTGGCATGAGGCCAGAATCCACTGTAACAAATTAAATTGTCCAATAATTTAATATTTTCGATGCTAAGCATTTTGATAATAAGCATCTATAAAGCTTAGCATCGAAATGCTTGGCATTGAAAATATTAAATTGTTGGATAATTTAATTCGTTACAGTGGATTCTGGCCTCATGTCAAAGCTGTGTTTCAAGACAGTTTATGCGGCGCACAGTTTGTATGTGGCTTGATATTTGTAACAGTAAAAATTATTACACACCAACATCCATGTCGGCTCGCAAAGGCATATTATTGAGCTATTTATAATTATTCATTATACGAGCCTCAATTTCTTCAAGTTAAGTTTACAATTAAATTTCGCATGATGTTCTCACCTAAAGTAAACGTAATGAACATTTGCGCAATTTTAATTGCGAAACTTGACCATAAATATTTTCGCCGAAGGTCGGCCGAAAGTTACTCGGAGAGAGCCTCATTCGGAGGATATACGCATAATTAAATTAGATGCTTAAAATTACGCGAGTGGCCGAGTGTTTCCTCCCATCTGCGCGTAGCGCGCTATTTGTGCAATTTTAACCGCGAAACTTCATTATAAATCTTTTGCGTAGAGCGGGTCGGGGAAAGTTACCCGTTGAAAGGGTCGAAGTTTTGCTTCCCCGTAATAAAAGTAAATTTGAAGAGCGGACGTTTCAAGAGAGAGAGAGAGAGAGAGAGAGAGTCGCTGATAGCGAGCACGGACTTGAGACACGATGTTAGAAAGGACGACGTACGACGAGAGGGAATCTGTTAGAGCTTTCTGCCAAAGCGCGGCGGGAACTAGTGTGGTATAGGTAGGCGACTAGTCACTCTCCGCGAACACTCTACAAACTGCAACTCATTCGTTAATTTGCGCGCCGGAAGTTATTGCGGAGGGGTTCCCCGTGGGGAACTGTCAATTCTTGGGGCGGTGTTAGTTGCGGTGTAACGTCCCGTAACGAGAAATTCCCACATACATCACAGTTATTAATGGATCGGCGTAACCCAAGAAACGCGCGCGCGCGCTACTATCCGCGGAAGAGAGCCGCGGTCGCGTCGATGCGATGCGGCGCGAATCGAGAGTATGTATTACGCGAGACGTCGTGCTAACTGCCGTTTCGCATGATTACGCTTTTTGTTTTCGAGGATGACGCGTAACAAGCGGCCAGCAAAAAAAGAAAGAAAGAAAAAAGAAAGAATTAAACGTGTAGCAGTCATAACTCTTTTGCACAAATGAATTATCTCTTTCTGAGACGATGAAGGATTGCGAGGTTCCAGGAAGAAATGCGAGGCTGCGCTCTCCGCGGAAGTTTGAATTAAAACAACGAGAAATAAATTGACGTCGTCGGTCTCTCTTCTGGCTTATTTAATTATTTAGTTCCTCCGGCATATACCTCCGGCCGACTGCGAACGACGCTTTCGAAGCAACGGAACTAAATTACCGCGATATCCCCTGCGTTGACAGAGACTTTTCGGAACCTCCGGGTAGTTAAACGTTAAAACAAATATAAATCGGCTCGGTGGGGATGAAACGCGACGAACGCGAGGAAAATCGGAAACACGGGGAATCGCAGCGGTGAGAAAAAAAAAATGAGGTAAAAATGGAAACGCCGTAGTGCATGAAAAATAATTGCTTTTATCTTTTTATTCAGATTTGCCACCCAACAAATGGAATGGAAAATTCGAAATATCCCAAGGATCAAGGATGCCTCAGATCTAATTTGTATGTACAATATTTGTACGTACAAATTAATTTTCAAATTAATTTGTATACACATCGGAATTAACAAAATTCCGAGTCAATCTTAATTTTTTTTTAAATCTGTGCTAGAACATAATATTCAGGAGAATGAAAACGATTTTTCTGTTTGTCTTCTAATAGAGATGTGAGCGACTAATATGTAATGACGTGACGATGAGAGTTTCCAGACGTCGCAATCATATTTAAAATTGACAAATTTATCGAGTTCCTCTTTCCTGCGAGCTCATCAAATTGTTTCTTCCGTGTAATTTGTCGGGCTGGGAACATCGAGCGCCGGTTAACGATGAGCAATTTGCCCGTCGAGTGTTTATCGGCACGATCGTTTGAAGGAAACGTAATGAGATCTGAAAGAAAACTGAAAACTGCCGGGACAAAAGTATTGGTTACTTTATCATTTCCGCGGGAATCTCCTTTCTTAAGCCGTTATATTTACAGAAAAATTTGTCAGTAAGATTTATTTATCTTCCATAATTTAAGGAAAAGTGTACACTAATATAGTAAATATATTAATATACACTTTATTGGGACAAAAATATTGATTACAGCTTCGTCGTTTTTGCGGGAATCTTCTTTCTTATCGTTTGTACCATTATATTTACGGAAAAAAATTGGTCAGAAAGATTTATTTATCTTCAATAATTTAAGGAAATTTGAATTAAAACAATAAGAAATATATTGTAAGTAGATAAAGTGTATATTAATATAGTAAATATATTAATGTACACTTTATCTATAATACTTACAATATATTTCTTGTTGCTTTAATTCAAATTTCCGCGGAGTGCCTAGCACTTCTTTCTAAAATCTCGCAATCTTATTTTGTTAATATATGTATATTGTATAATAAACCGAAAGTTTTTTTTTATTGTACAATAGTGAAGTATAGTGCTATGTGAGCCACCACGGATGTGGTGTGTAATAATTCCAGCATCATGTAATAAACTGTGTTTCAAGACTGACGAATATACGGCGCGTAATTTGCGTGTGGCTGGATATTATAAAAATTATTACACACCAACATCCGTGGCTCGCTATTTCACTATTGTAGATTTATTCCTGGCGAGCCCTAATTCCTTTAAATGTTTTTTTTTATTGATTGCGTCTAATGCATAATAATTTATTCTAAAATTAAATCAGGCGTCAGTTACGTATACCAATATCTCGATTATTTTAATACTTATACTTGATCTAAAATAAAAAATTCTTGATGAAATTATAGAAGTAAAAATAATAAAATATAATTTTTTAATTAATTTTAATTAAGCTATGCGGTAACAAAATTTTTATTTAATTTTCTTATCAAAAAATTAAATTTACATAGAAAAAACACAGAAATTTGGTTTCTAAATAGTTACCTTATTTTTTCCTTAAAAATCATTTTGTAAAGATTCGTGAGAAACCCACATGCTATTTATTAATAATGCTGAGCAAGTGTATAGATGCAGCAAAATTCGAAGCGGAAGCTCACATTAAACGTCTTGAATAAATTCTTCGGCCGGGACCGAAACATGCCAGTGTGCCAAAGTCGTAGCACGTGTCGGCGCTGAAAGGGTGCACATGCGGTACAGCGGGGGTGGTCCATTTAATAATCAGTAAACTAGTTACGGCCCGCATACATCCATGTACGAGCGGCCACGGTCGCATGTGCGCCCTGAATTATTTACACGGAGGATGACCGCTCGCCAAAATGGACTTAGAATTCGCAATTAAGGTGCACGGGGCCATAAGCCCGAAACACATTACCGCATTATTATTAAAATCGAGCAAAGCCGGCACCGCGAAACGTAAGTCCGCCCTTCGGATGCATACATCACGTGGCGGTCCCTCGATGATTTATTATGGTTATCCACAAATTACCATTTGTTGTTGACGGAGAGAAACATCTTCGCAGTCTTCACCTTTCGAAAAACTGACCGTAACTTCCTATGATAATTATGTAGGCCAGAATTACTATAGAGTTCACGCAAATATATATAGACATAGATGTAGTACATAGTTTACTACTTAAAGTTATTACTTACAAATTATTTTTACTTCCATTTTTATTATCTCGAGGGCTCGTTTATTCTTCAATAAATTAATCTCAAGATCACTATTATTTTCCTGATTTTAATATTTATCTTTTTTTTTCGAACAAGAAGTGTTGTATTTTTTATTACATTCAATTAAGGTTCTAAATTTATATATTTTTTATATTAAAATAAAGAATTAGAAACAATTATTACTTCAGATTTCATCATCTAGATAATATATCTCTATTTTATCAGACTGACGATTATTCACCACTCGCGGACGAAATAGTAATGAAAATTCAAATTTATAGGTGCACACACGTGCCACTTGCACTTGGCGCATCGCGTGCGATTTCCAACTCGCATAAATGCGGGTGTATATTTCTGAAAACTGGCGAATTGCGGGCGGCCGTGTTTGCGCCGCAATTTCATTCGCGGCGGCCGTGGCCGGTCGCTCCGCCGCAGCAGCGGTTGCGAATAATCGAAATTCAATCAAGAGGAATTTCGATGCGCTGTCGGAAAAACGGTGATGCACCTTTTCTAAAGAACTAAACGACGCGCGTGTCATTCACTACTAAATTTGCAAAACATCAAATATAATGAATTCGGTACTTGTACTTTTTTATTTAATTTGAACAACTTACTCTCTTAGTTTGCTATTATTTTATTTTTCTTCATTGAAAATTTATATCTTTATAACTTTATAAATTTTTTATTTTTCTTATATTTTGAGTAAATAGTGTCAAAAGAGGTATAAGAATTAATTTTACTCAATTTATTAACATTTTCCTTAATCTTTACAAAAACTACATTTTTGCCGCGATTTTATTATTAGAAAATTTCTAGTTCTGTTTTTATTTCTAATAATAATTATTTATGATAATAATAATAATACTAATTTAATAATTATTATTAGCAATTATTATTTTTAAGCTTTTTAAAAAGGCACATTTAATTATTAGAAATATTAAAATGTAATAATTTTGAGTATGCATAAGATTTCATAATAATCTATCTGTTTAAAGTGGGTTAGGTAAATATAAAATTTTATGCAAAGTTAAAATCACTAAATTAACAGTAAGAAAGCATTTTAAATTTACCACATAGTATACATAGTTATTTTAATTACTTAAGCGCGTCGTGGCCTATCAACGTGGTCAGTTGTCCGTAATTAATCAAGTGACCGTTATCATTCGCAAATTTCCGTTGCAAACAAGCTAGAATTAACGTGGACGCAATTAAAGAAACATACGTCAGCCTTGCCGTAATATTTCATGCGGTTACGATCGGACTCGCGGAAATAAATTTCCACGTAATGTTCAGTGCGAACCGGCCAGGTGCAAGAAGTTTCCATTAAAACCAGTCGTGAATGACTCGTACACGTAAGCAAGAATCGTGTATATATTGTGTAAATTGTCATTTCGCACGTAATCTGTGCGGACAATGCGTAATCTATGTAGACTGCACACATGATGATTGTGCTTTCTTCTTCGTTCCATTATTTACTGGATAAAAAGTTTCTATCAAAAGAAATTAAACTTATTTTCTTCTGGTTTTGATACCAAGATATTAGCAAGTACTAAAAAAATTTTATTATATTCCAGGTTTGTAAATTCAATATATCTAAAAAACTTTATTATTCAAGTTATTTTTTAATTAAAGCCCAAGATTTTTTGCTTCTAAATTTCCTATTTATGATGGTTTTTTCGATAATTGTTCAAAAAAACTCTCATTGAACTGCATTTAGAATTTGTGTCTTAATTGTGTATCAAAAATTATTTAATCACAAAATATTTTTAATCTTTAATAATCGTATCAATTGATCGCTAGCTTAAGCTAGCGATTTTCTTGTATTCTTTTCTTTTTTATTTAAGACATCCAGCCATAACCAAGAGCAAGATTAGTATGCATTTTCTTTCGCGGAGAAAGCTGGAAAATAAGAACTAACTCGTTTGTCTTCCGCGTGACCCCCATAGTTTACCGTCCGCGTAAGAAAAAGTCCAGGTAAACATCACGTAGACGTAATTTAGCATCGTGCAGTCGACGGCGCGACCCTGATTAAAACGCAAGGCGACGACCAGGTAGAACTCCGCCGACATTGGCGCGAGCGCGCGCGCGCGCGCGCGCTTACGTTCGCACGAGGGTGCCGACCGTGTGTATGCAAATTTTATAGGTTAAATGGAGCGTCCGACCGGCCACGGAAATAATTATCCCAGTTACCCTGTATTCAGTACCTTAGTCATCCTCCCCCGGCTCTAGACGGCGCACCCTCTCTCGGGGCCATTGTCGCACATGCATGCCGCCGCACCTGCACTCGCTTTTCCCGACTTCCCGCCGTTGTTATTCTTCGGGTGGATTTCGATACGAATTTTGCGCGTAATTTAATTCCGCCGCGATACATTTTGACGTTTGAAATTCAGTCATGTCATATCTCTGTATAATTATCGTAGCGTCTAGCAATTTTGGGAAAACAGCTAACTTGACGCTTTATTTTCATCATATATATTTAGAATTGAACTTCTTTTTCGAATCAAAGACACGCTGCTTGAATATAATATAACATGAGGAAGAGGTATGTGTCAGATATATTAAATATATCATCGTTATTACGATTATAACAGTCGAACCCTGATATTCTTTTATAGAGAGGAGAACAAGGTGTATATGTACTAAACACGTTATTGGGATACGCAAATAATCTTGTTGCAGCGTGACATTTTGCACCGTTTGAAATTGGTCGCGAAAATAGTGGGGAACGAGGAGTGGGGAAATTGTTTAACGGCATTATCAAGACTAGTTGTAGGTTGAGGCTGTAAGGTGTTGAGGATGCTCTCGTGGTCATATTTAATTTAGCGGGGCGGCAAACTTCCCGTGTAACGGGGGGTTGCGCGCGGGGGAATATCGTTACAAGAAAATCCTGCGGAGTGACGAACGAGAAGTCGTGCTCGGGCGTGAGACAATCATATTAGAGACTTACACGCGCCCGCCGTGCGCGGAGTTTGCGCTTGGTGCGACCTCCCTCCCCCCCCCCCTCCCACCTCCCCCACGCCCGCGTGTGTCTACAGCGATCGGTTTACCCTCCGGCTACGTAACTCCATTCACGTCGATTTATAGTTTCTCATACTTGAAATTGGGAATTAGCGACGCGTCGTCGCGATTATCGTACTTTGGAAACGCGCCTGATCATGTAAAGTTGCAATCTGAAAGCATCTAGTAAGGGAAGGGAGGGGGGCAAATAGCGACGGATTTTTTCCTGTCTCTCCTACAAGCTAAGTTCAAGTTTACAAGATATGATTTTTCACTAAAAGAGTACTTTCCACTTTCAAATATACAAAAAACTTAATTAGAGTTTCCATAAGGCATGTATACGGGACAGATTTTCATAAAAACTGAAACCTACATTTGTCACTATTTGCCCCGTCCTATATGGGTAAACAGTGACACCCTATGGGACAATTACCAAATACATAATTCTTAACTCCTAATCGATCTTTCTTTTGACAATTTTATTAGATAAGGTAATTTATATTAATTTCGATACTCTGCTATACGTAAATTTTTATTAATAAATAATAGTAGTAATATTATTTGCTAGTGTTTTTTTATTAAAAATCACATTTATTCTGGATCTTGTCTTGTAACTAATCTCACATTATCCCAAATAAATTAGAAAAATCATATTCGAATATTAAAAAAGCTTTTTTGACTTGTCATTATTTACCAACTAAAAATTGTCATTATTTGCCCCGCTACTTTTTCCTTTAAAATTTTACTGAGGGAAATAAAATTAATACACAAGCATAAGAATTATATCAAAATAGAGGAAAAAGATACCGTATGACATAGAATAGATTAGATCTCATTCAACGATTCAGCACTTAAGAAAATATAACTTCAAATATCAAAAAAAGATCCAGGTTTTATCTAAATTTACGAATGCAAAATTTTAAACTCCTCCGCTAGCTATATTTGGCTTTTGATTTTTACTGCTTTTTCAGAAGATGATTAGATGCTTGAGAACTGTCTTTCTATTAACGAGTAGTGGTAAAATAGACGCGGAAAAGAGGAGAAATATAAAGTGACACTATTTACCTCCTGTCACTATTTGCCCCCCCCCCT
>NW_012026852.1:2124325-2164890 GCF_000956235.1 Wasmannia auropunctata
CCCCTCCTTCCCTTACTAAGTGTTACCTAAAAAAAAAAAATGAAACGTAAAGCACGAGATCGAATTCGAAAAACTTTTAATTGTAAGACAATTTCTTCCTGAAAAATCAATATTGTGCTATTTTAGTTAAATCTATAGTGTCAAATTGAACCTTATTTCTCGCCACTGCTCCTACTTAATAGGTAGTTTTTTTTAAATAAAATAATATAGTTACTTTTAAACAAAATAATAGAATTTAATTTGGATTAAATTTGAACTGTTTTAAATTATTTAACTCCATTATTTTAGTAAAAAATAACTATTTATTAAGTATAGAAGCAGTGGCGATTTAAATAAGTTTCAGTTTGACACTATAGATTTAACAGTGTTCTTTTAATTGCTGGGAAATAATCCTTTTGTAATGCAGATAAGGAACATTAATAGCACATTTCAAGATTTCAATATTTCAAATTTTTATTTTTATTTTTTAAATGGATTAATATGTGCTAGTTAAGTTTCTTTAATTGCTAAAAAGTTTGTCTATAAAAGTTATTTTAAGCGACAATAAATGTAGCAGTCTCATTAAATATTTAAAGAAGCAATCTAAGTTAGTTTCAGAACAAAAATCTCAGTATTTTAAAGAAGATATTAACGTTTTGACATTTTTTTACGCAAATTATCTCTTTACAGTTTAATTCAGTTCACGATAGCGCAAAAAGAGACGCGATAAATGACATTCAATGAAACGGTTCTTCTAGCAGATTTCTTCGATTTTATAATTTACATTCCATTTGTGCTCGTAAAAAGTCACACAAATAACATCATTCAACCGCTAAGTATATATATATATATATATATATATATATATAGCGTCCGCAAATCTCGTGTCTGGCTTAACCTCCTGCCCGTGATGACTTAATTCTGGCGCAGCGCTTAGGAAGTAATTAAACGTCCGATGATTATCTATTTCCTGCATCGTCCGTTTCCCACCCCCCCTTCCTCCCTTTGCCCCCTCCCCCTCATCTTTGCACAATGACGATGCAGCACCGCCAGTTCGAACCACCGGAAATTACCACGGAATCGAAGCTACTAGCGTCCGCGCGCGAGCACACAGGACTACGCACAAACGTGATGTATGCTTAACGCACCTCAGATCGACGGGAGGGGGAGGATTTGCGGAAGAGGGAAAGGAGGGCGGTATACGTGAAACCTGCATGGTAAATTAGTGCGGACGGGATAGAGAGGGGTTGTAAAGCCCTTTCAAGTGTGGCGTGCCCGACCCGTGCTGCTCGCCATCAGACGCACAAACGATGCTTATATATCGCACCGGGGCGCGCCGCGCCGGTTTGATCACAGAACGTAGAACTTAGGTTCTACGTGCGTTCGACAGTCGACACCCGGCGTGTCGATGTTATCGGAAAGGCGTGGTGACCCGAATCGCCGCCGATTTTGACGTTGCAAGAGTGGCTACATCGACCGTATAGCGACGGTCCCCGTTCTTTGAAATTTCAATTTTTCCTCGCCGATCCGACCGAGCGCGCCAAAGCGCTTTTACATACGCGACACAAACGTTTTGGGGGTGAACGGAGTAAGATACGACCAATGTCTGAGAGAAAGGGAGAGATAAATATATATTTTAATATTGCTTTTGCCAGTTTTATAACGCAGATGACTTCTATTGACTAGAAATAACGTTATACATATATTGGGATAAGGACAACGTTGAGAAAAGCGCGATAGTTATTTTACATAACATTCGAGTATTAACTATAATAACATCAAAGCCAGCTTATCGATGCCATTAACAGTGATTAATGATGATGATGTTATTCTTATAACAAATTACTTATTTGCGAATAAATGTAAATTCCTTATATAGAAAATCCTTGAACTTTATAATTGTTCCGGGAAATTATGTTGTTATGAGAGGGGATTTATATACTACTTTCAAGATGAACGAAATCTTGTACCGTAATCCTTGCGCCAACAAACGAAAGCGTTTCGATATTAGCTACTGAATTTCCTCAACTTCATTTACGACTTCATCCGCCGATCCCCGTTATTAAATTAATCTCCGCGCATCAAGGGAGGGATCTCAAGATCGAGCCGAGCAATCTATCCCGTAATCCGGAATCTCGCGAGGGGTGAAATATCCGGCGAGTGTACACGGGATGAATTATTCAGCGCGACGTCGATATTTAAAAGTTCCTCTTCTCCGCACGCGCGCTCTCTCGGTGTTTGGCTTTTCGGAAAAAATCGAATCGAACGTGGCGAGAATCCCGCGGCGACCTCCGCGGTTCATCCTCCCCTTTTTTTTTCATCCCCCGGCAAACTCGCAAACTTATTCTTTAACTCACGGTAGAAGCGAACGAACGGACGTGAGGGGGAATTTAAGCGGTCGATCTTTTTCGCTGTGTACTACACAATCGAACGAAATCGCTGAATCAAGCAAACGGGAGAAAAAAAAATCTTGCTGTAAATCACATATTTTGAGCCACTGTACAGTTAACTACGAAAGTTAGTTGATGGTAAAGAAAGGAATTAATATACATATATTTGACTTTATAACTACGGAGATGTGCACATAAGATCAGCGAGATCTACATCCTACATGTATTATTTAAAAAAAGATAACAATATACTTCTGTATATTGTTATCTAAAAACTGATGACTTTGATTGTCTAACAGAAAAAAAATTTTACAAGATTTTCTTTTTGTATTTCCAAATTAAAGCGTTGGCTCTGCGTTCGGTTCGCCTTTCGAGAACGACGTGGGTATCGCGTCATTAGGGAAGTATACGGGATCGCATATTAATTCCCCAACGTGGATGTACACGGAAAATGAAAGGGAATCGACGAATAATCTGGCGTGCGCCGCGGAGATACATCGGTGGAATTCACCGGCCGACAAAAACTATGATACGCGCGCTTCAGATTAAATGCACAATGCGCTAGCGCAGCCAAAGGCATGGATTTTTCCAAACGCTTGTTTTTTTTTTCGTCGGATATAATCCAGCATGCTTTTATGAAATGCCCCTGATGCATTTCGAGTCCATCGCACAATCGTTGAAAGAAGCGGCTGGTATGTTGCACGAGTTTCGCGTTATAATTCTTGCGAATGGAGAAATACATTTTTGAGAGACAGTCTGAACGCTCCGTGTGATATTGCTGTAATGTGTTTGTAGACCTACGTAATTGAAGACAAGAAAACGAACATTAATTTAAAAGATTTAGGAGCAATCTTTATGTCAGTGTGTTTAATAGCCAAATACTTTATTTTTCAATTTATATATCTTAGTGAGAAAACGTAAAATTTAAAAAAATCTTTTGTTATAGAAAATTAAAAAAAATATAACTGTTATATAATTTATAAAAATATATCGTATTATCGCTTACCATTTTCGATAATCTTTGATATAGCCATGTCATGCGTATGCACAGAATATTAACAAGCAAGCATGATAATATATTATACATATGAGGATACACACTAAATATAACGCAGCGTATGTGAGGAGAATACAGAAGATCCATAGCAAAACATACTTTTGCGAATCATTTTCCAATAGGTGAAAGAGCAACTTAATGGTTTGATACATAATTTCACAGTATTTTCACAGTTGCGTTTTTCCATTCGATGAAAAGATAAATCGAGGTTACGTAATGTACGAGATCCGTAATCCACGCATCGAGAAAAACAAATGCATAGAAACGTGAATGGCAGTAGACATGATATTCAATCGTACCAACTTGTACATTACTTCGATAATTATAGAATATTAGGTAATTAATATTTCTTATTTAATTTATATCGCGCACACAATTTTTCATGTATCTCCCTTTTCAATATTTTTCTCCATTATTTTTAATTTAAAATTTTCACAATAATAGGTAAAATCTGACGCAAAAATATGTGTACATATGTATAGGTATGCATATATATTATATGATTATATGTATATGTTTTAATCACAGATTTCAATATATAGATCGCTAACATGCTATAGTTTGGTATCAGATGAGTTGAAGCCAGACGCCTGCATATTTACCCGGTAATCACATACGGTGCTTTATGAAGTAGTGTTAGTGTTAGTACATTTAATAATATTGGTTAACATTTTGACGTTTTGGAATGTAAACTATTACTGGATAAAGATGGCTACTACCCCCTCTCCTGAGGTACTTGGCTTCATTTCTCGGAGCTAGCGATTTATACTATTTGTGATCTTAATTGTTCCAAATTACGAAATTTATATAAAAATAAATTTACAATTTTTTATATATGTAATTGACACGAGAAAAAGTTTGGCTACATTTTCAATATGTAGAGACAACACGTTCGAATTGCGCGACGTCGGTCTTCTGTGTAAAAATCATATTTTTGTTCCACAAGCTTGAAACTCATGCACACGTGTATTTTTGTTAAAATCGCAATTTCGAATTAAGTCACGCACCGTCGGTGCGAGAAACGATGATGTCGAATTCTATATTTACAGCGTGCGTCGGAGTTTCGAAAGTCCAATAGTTGCGTTATCGCGAAATAGTTGGCGAGAGAATGTGGGAGAGAGAGAGAGAAACAGAGAGAGAGAGAGAGAGAGACGGAGAAGAGTCGCTTTTTTGGGACGGAAATTGTATGCCAATCTCGCGAGACAATTACGAGTGTAGCCAGGTCAAAACGGTATCTTTGCGTGTTCCGTCGATCGATAGTCTATCAAAGCGGTTAAGCTACCACTCTTCAATCAATTTTCCATTTGCATCGACAGTGCTTTTTCCGGACAACGGTGCAGATTACCTTTTTAGGTGGTCTGCTCGATACTGATAAAGGGAGGTTCGATTTGGAAGTATGTACATGCGACAATGATCGATAATTTGACACTTCTCAATCGTGTAAAAAGATCGAAAGTAAAATTTACAATTGGAATCACTATGTACATATACATCTTTCGGCTCTCTATGCGAATCTCTATCGTCATCTTTCGTCACGAAATACGTATACATGTATATGAAGTATGTACATACAAATATAAATAAATAGATTAATGTTTAATGTAAAAAATATAATAACGATTTCTTTAATTAATGATTAAAGAAAGATTAAAAAGATCTTTGACATAGATTTAAATTAGTGATTATGAATGTGATTTAAAATCTTTTGCAAAAGCATTCTAATTCAAACTTACTTGTTAGTTATTTACTTTCCTTTGACTAGTACTGTATCATGACGCGAGATAAAAAAATTGAAATCTATTTAAAAGATAGTCAAGTGTTTTTACAATTTGCTGCAAAATTCTGTTTGAAATATACATATATATTAGTGCACATATTCAGAAAATTGCTTGTAAGCATATAATTAACTTAAAAAATAGCAATACTTGCGTAATATATTAAATATTTTTGAACTTTCATGAAAATTTACTTGTAACATTATTAAATTTTTTTTTAAATTTTTGACATGTTAATATTTTTTTCAAATCAGTAATACATTATAATTATGAAAAATGTACATATACGAGAAATTAACATCATTAAATAGTAATATATTTTTTATAATAATCTCTGATATTAATCTCTGATAATAAATGTCTCTGTAAATATCTCTGATATTACGATTTTTATATTTAGTAACTTAAAAAAATAGCAATACATTTGCATAATGTATTAAATATTTTTGAACTTTCATAAGAATTTAATTATATTATTATAAAAATTTTTTCTAAATTTTTAAAAATCTAGTACAAAAAGTTATTATTAAAATTTGAAGATATTATTTTTGTGCACGTGTGTATGTATAAACACACACACACACACACACACACACACGTACCAAACGTAAAAATAATATACTTTTATAATATAAATTGTATGTTTATTACAATAAATAAATATTTATTTATATACATCTATTTATTTTATTTGAATTAAGACCGATCGACTCTGCAAAACCTGGTATTGATCGGATGTCATTAAACTTCGTCAACTTCCTGATTACTCAACTCCGCGCTCTCTTATTGCCTGCAAATCACTAATTCCTCTTCGCTTCGCTCTCAATCCCCATCGGCCTTCGGCCCTACTGAAGACCCTTCGGAAGATACCCTCCCGCGCGACGAAAGACTTTCCGGAAGTCATCGACAGGACCGATAGTGACGGACTTAGATTAACTTAGGAGCGTGGCGCGTAGGAACTTCAAAGAGATGTGCCGACGCCGACGCCGCGCCGCGCCGCGTCGCGGCGCCCGCGAAGTATTCGAAGAACGGAGATTCGGCGGAAGCAATCTGATTCCGGCGTAGTTGATGAGGAGAAGAAGGAGGGAATTGGAGGGTACGACGCGACGGCATCGCGAGCGAAACTTTACTAAATTTGTGCGCCGCAGGAAACAGGAGGATGCCGACGAGGACGAGGACGGCGATGGGGGAACAGGGCGTCCCCCCCGGTTGTGTCGAAAGTTCCCTGTCGACGTCGACCCTGTCGGTGACATTGAGTAAGCGCGCGACTTTCGTATCGATTAGTCGGGATTAGGACAAGCCGGTAACGGCGATGTTGGTTCGAGCGTTGTCGCTACATCTCGTTGTTTTACATCGTTGCGGTGCTCTGCGTCCGCTTAATTTCGTTCCGCGGAATGGGGAATAGCGGTCTCGTTTCCGTGCGGCGAAATGTATAGAATGACGTCGCGGCGATGTCAATCGAGATTAATGCCTAAAAAACATCAAGTCATTTTAAATGTCACGTATTTGAAAAAAAAAAAAACTTTTCAAAGTTTTAATTATTCACGTGAACAAATTGGATACATATATATAAAATATTTTTTATTTCGTCGCAATTGAAACTTTAGTTTCGTTAATAATCTGCATGTTTATGCGTTAAGGCAATTTTCTACATTATAATTTAGTGAGAAATTAATTGATGAAAACAGACACATAAATTATTTAACTGAATTGTTTATTGATTGACGCGTACAGTTAGAGAACTAATCAAGTTTATCGCATTCTTCGCCTTTCGAGTTTAACTCAGCCTTACAAATAGGTATAACGTTGCGAGTTTCCGAATTGCGTCGACGCTCGACGCTCTGAGTCCATCGCTTGCGCAACTTCCTGCGAGGCCTATCCGGGAGTGGCAATTTGGCGAGGGTGCGCGGTGCGAGGCGAAAAAGGGTTCTTGTTTTCGGTAACTCCAGCGGCATTAGCCGTATTACTGTAACGACGTTGCTTTCCGTTTAACCGGTTGCCTTCATCATTGCCCTATCGAAGTGGCGAAGGGCGAAGGAGGGAACGCGGCTCGTTTCCGATCAGATGTGGGCAATTAAAGGCCAATCGTTTCCCGTTACGGGGCCGCCCCCGCTAATTCTCGTCCCCGCGCCGCTAGAGGCTGGCAGGCCTGGGTAATGCAGTTGCGCTACCGCTACCCGCTCCCGGAATGCGTTACGCGCGCGCTTCGATTTTTAATCGATCTTCGGCTCGCAGCGTATAGCGTGCATCCCATCGATCGTGTTGATCGTCGGTACGCGCTACGGCCGTTTAGCCGAGAAACCCCGCGCGCTGGTATCTCTGGCCCCGGTACCTACGTCTGTGAGATCGTAAACGCAGTTAGTGCGGGTCCAAATGGATCGGCTTTGAACGATATTTCTCGGTCGTGGTGCGCCGCTTTTCAAAAAAATATCGTGTCTATTAATCTCTTCTTCTCTCTCGCGCGAGATTCTCCCTGCGAGACCATGAAATATTCTGCGAATATTCTTGCAACCGGTAGAGATTATATGAGATAATTTTTCACGTATTTTGTCTCCACGAATGTGTTAGGCGCCGTCGTTTCGAACGTATCTTAATTTCTGCGCGTGCATAGGTCAAGTTAATTATACACGTGCATAGATACGCGAGAAATGTGGAGAGATTCCGCGGAAGAAACGTGAGAAAGTCCTTGACTCGCTACAGCCGCGCGCGCGCGCGCGCGGCCGACCGCCCGTTTCTGGGGTGCATTATGCAACCGAGAAAGAGAGACCCCCGTGAAAGTTTTATCGAGCGTGCGCGATTTCCCAAGCTGCACAGCGTAGAAATGCATGCGCGTCGTATTCCGCGCGCGAGAAAGAATAGCGATCTTGTATATCGCGTGTACATCCAGACACTCAATAAATTTCTGCTTTCCCTGATCCCGGAATTAGTTGCTGAAGAAATGGCGCTTGCGGTACACTGCACTTCGCTACCTCGACCGTTCGTTTTCAGAACGCGAATGACGTATCGTCGGTTTAAGTCTACCTCGTTCCTCAACAGAACAGCGTTTGCGTTCGTCTGATTTCAATAAATCGTCTTTTAATTAAGAATCAACAATTAATAATTAATTGAAAGAGCAGTTAATTATAAGGAAGAACGTCAACTAAATTTTACGTATTTAAAGGTATAATTTAAATTTTTATTTAATTTTAAGTATATCAAGTTAAACTTTTGTTACGCCTCGATGACTTCCATTTGCTCGATAAGGATCTGCGATCCCGAGTCTTGTTACATCGGGGTGACCGTCACGGGGCGGTACGTATCATCCTCTATGGCTACGCCACGTCACGTCGGGTGAGGGTGTTCTCGCTACGTTAATTATGCGGCGGCGTAATTAAATAGGAGGTAATTGAGGGACGCGGAAGGCATTATTGAAGTTTCTGATGGCGGCGGGGGGTGGACCAGAACTCGTTGTTTGCGCGCTGGTGTTTGTAAGTGGCTGTGTGCGTATGTGAAACAGCCATGTGCAGCACCGGCGCCGCTTGCCGCGGGAGGGTGCAGCAGGAGATCTTCAATCCCCTATAAAAAGAAAAAAATTTAAATTAACGTTTAAATAGAATATAAACACTTTGGCTGAAAAGTTCGTCAACTCACTGTAGCATTCAAAGCAATCTTATATTATTTACGTTGCGACTCGATTAATTTTGGAATTGTTTCGTAACAAGTCCGCGAATTATATATAGCAATAAGTATAATTACTTAATAAATATTTGACGTATTAGAGAAGAGGAGAAGCAAGCTTTATTTTTATCTCATAAATCTATTATACACGGAGAGAATTTTTTTTTTAAATTTACCCTGAAAATCATGTTAATTGTGAGACAATATAGTATTTAGGTAAATTTTACTGTGCACTACAATAAATTTTACTGCGAAATCTTATTGTAGTGTACAATAAAATTTGCCTAAATACTATATTGTCTCACAATTAACATGATTTTCAGGGTAAATTTAAAAAAAAATTCTCTCCGTGTATGTATACGAATTTTGTATATCCATACTAGCCTCTAAATATATAATTAAGGCATTACTTCAATATATTTGAAATATAATTAAATTAGAGTTCTGGATTTCAAATTACACACGAAGATAATATCACGTAATTGTCTTTTATTTTCTCGCAATAGACCAAAGATCTCGATGTCAGTAATTATAGATTCGCCCTGCTTCAACATACGAAGAATTTTATTACGTTATTACATAAGATAATGTGAATTTCCCGCGCCTTATCATGCAAAGTACTCGCTCCACTTTGGGCGACGTTAGGGTTAATCTGGAGTTCACAAAGAGACCAACTTTGATTAAGGGTGCGGGGGCGACCCTGCAGCGCTCACATACTGACGATGAGGGATGGTGACTGGAGAATGCTGACGCTGATACGCGCGCGGTCAGTCTCGCTCGCTCGCGGAAGGGGGTTGGTTGGCTGGTCGGTGGTCGGTCGGTCGGCTCATGCATATGCTAATCATATTCGGAGGCGCGCTGGCTTCCAGGCGGAGATGAGCACCGGCCAATTCCGCCGCGCCATCGACTACTACTCTATCCCGGACTCTCGCGCTCTCTCTCTGTACATGGCGCAGAGCGGCGTGAATCGTCCATTCAACCACCCTTTTTACCCGTCCCAGCTAACTCGCGAGCGTCGACGATTGCGTGGATTAAATTAAATGGACCGCCGCGGATCGTTCCGGATAATAGCGAATAGATCGCTGAAGAACGTTTTCGACTTCTGTGCTCCTCCCTGCCACCTCTTCTATATAACGCAATCATCAATATCTTCATCTGAGATTAACTCGGAAAATTTAATTTGAATCTTCATTTTACAAAAGAAAAGCCACAAATAACGTTCCGCACTATAACATGTATTATTTTTGTGTAGAAAAAAATATACGTTCTAAAAACAATTGAATCTATTTTGAAGAAAAATAAATAAACTAAAATAAAAAAAACTTAAAAATACGATTATTTGCATTTGCAGTATATTCAGTGCTCAATATGATTGCTTTGGTTGATATTGAAAATACAATGTATATTTACTAATAGAATAAAACTTAACTGATTCAGTTACATTTTGTGGCTAGTAGAGATAACAAGCTGACCGTTTAAACAAAATAGAGTTATAAATTGATGCATAAACTTTTACATTTTCATCTATGTTACCACGTCTTATAATATAAATTTGTGCTGAATAATGCAAAGTGCCAGAAATTTTGACTGCTCGTCAAATATTCAATTCCGATATTTTATTAATGAATACTTTTTGTGATTGAAATGCATATCTTTGGCAATTATTTTAGTTTTTAATTTTCCATATCACTCGTTAAAAACAGATCAATAATCACCGTCTTAAAGGAGAGTAACAGATGTATCTCTTGATCTTTCAACGATGAGACTTTGAAACCACGTATACATGAAACTGATCTCTAATCGGTGATGCAGATCGTTTACAACATGAATCATTATATAGCAGAATATTCTTACATATTTTACACAACATTTTTTAACTATTTTAATAATTTAACTGTCTAATATATTTTAAAATATCAAAAAATTACGCGATAAAACTGAATTTTCTTTAAATATAAAATCAATAGTCAAGCTTGTCTAAGATTAAAATTGTATTTAATTTCTCAAAAATATTGCACTTATAAATATAGAAAATAACTCTCATTTGCTAGATATAACGTTGTAATTTCAGGGTTCGATCTCTCACATCATCTCATATGAGAAATTTACATAATTCGTGTATGCAAATTCAGTCATGTACTTTTCAAAATTAATTGCGATTTTGTTTTGACCATTGTTTTCCATCGGCGTGATCGCGATTATGCGGCGCTGAACTCGCGCAGTCGCTTCTAGTCTCGCGATCGTCAAATAATCGGTATCTTATTTCTCTACGGCGCATTGCGTGCGGGTATCGGTTGTGCTTGCCCGTTCGGTCCCGCCGTCATTTTTGCAATGGGCAATAGCTCATTTGAATGCGAATGCCGCGCGCCGTCCGGTGCGCCGCGCCGCGCCGCGTTGCACCGCGCTGCGCCGGTCGGGCTCGACGTTAACGATTCTTTTGTTTTACGTGTGTTACAGGGTACCGTGGACTCGGCTCAAAGTCAGTCAGCAGTCGGGCGGCAGAGGGACTTGATTTAAGACCGGCACGATATCTCGAGGAATCGCGCTGCGCCGGCTTAACGAGCGCGGTGTGTGTACGCGAGCTCGATCGGTCTGGCCGTTCTCTTTCTCTCTCTCTCTCTCTCTCTCTCTCTCTCTCTCTCTCTCTCTCCTTCCCTCCTTTTCTCTGAGTTTTCAAAAATGCCACCGCGCAGAATGTGGGTCGTCGCACCTTGCGCGCTCCCCTTTGATTCACATCGTGATGTAAGAAGAACACCGAGCTTTGCTTTCTGCCGCAACCACTCGCGATGTATCGCTGTTAACGAAATAATCGACATTCGCGTTACTTTATACGTATAATAGTATCTGGTATCCTAGATCATAGCCGGGAGAATTTAGCTCTTTTTAAAGCAGAATCGAAACCGACGCTGGTTGTCGAAACGTGATCGTGCGAGTGATAGAAGCGAGGAACTTTCAATCGTTAGCGATTTGCTTGACGGCTAATTTCACGGAAATCATTGCGAGTCGTGACGCTCTCGCCTCGAAAATACAATGCCGATCGCCCCTTGCGTAATAATCACGTTTATGTAATACATCTCGCACGGAGCATAGATCACTGGTGATTTACGCCTTGAATAGACACCGCGTGAGTGATAAATGTCGGTGTTAATAATTCCAGTTACGTAGGACGTAGGCCACGACGACCGCGTTTCTTAACTCATTTATTTCACTCCGTATGTCGTTATTTCTCGTAACGCATGAGATACTGCCGTTTTATTCTCATTATTTTCCACAGAGAAAGAAGCAAGATTCGTATTCCCGTCCTTCTTACGGCTAATCAGTAAGTATAGTCATCTAATTGACGATTACATTAAATAGAATTTTTACATTAAAACAGTCAAAGGAGTTTGGAATTAAATGCGGATTTAAATATCGCTTTATTATATGAATTTTCTTAATTAAAATAAATATATAGATATACCTAATTTATGTAATATTTCTGCATGTAGACAAGCTCTATTCTGTTTTATTTGCATGCTGAACATTAATACAGTGTAACAAATTTTACTAATTACATTATTGCGATGTTAATTGAATAATAAATGCATCTATTAAAATGATTTAATTTGAATCCTTCATGCGGGACAATGATTGAGATGCGTTGATTAGCCGGGATAATGAAGTAATGATCCTTCACATCGGAGGAAGGGAATATCTTTATAGGTGAGAGGAAAGCGCGTGATTTAAGCGATGCGACGAAATTTTACGGCAAAGGGAAATGCAAGCGCGCGCCTTCGGATGCGCCGTTTATTATATCCGCGTCGCGCTCTGTTGCAATCTTACAATTTATATCTGTAAGTGTATACCCGCGCGCGGCCCAGACACCCGCAGTTATTATCCCATCTCGAGAGGGGATTCCCCCCCCCCCTCCCTCCCGCCCGGACGGACATATTAAATTCCTCATAAAACGCTGGATAGACCGTAACAAATGGAAGGACGCGGTCTTTGAACCTGCCGAGCGTCCCGGAGAAAAGTCCGTTTCTGCGTTCCAATATTCGCAAGTAGTTCCCCGAGCCTTTTGCCCGCGAATTACATCACCATCCACGGGACTTTTCTCCCGTCCGCGCGTACCATTATCCACGGAAATCAGAAAAGGGCAGGATTTATTCAGGAGAAAGGTAATTCGTGTAATTAAATTGATTTCTGGGGATCTCCATTAATCCTGCTTGGATGTTTAAACTAGTGATTCCGACGAATCTGTAAAATATTAAGCATAAAGCGATTTAACTTATATTTGATTTATTTTTTTTAATATCCCTTGAATTTACAATTGTTACACAAAGCATAAAATTTTAATTTACTATATTATATGCTTCGTAAAATTGACTATGCTATATAACATTAATACGAAAAGAATGTGAATTCCAATTAAGTCACGAGCGAATGGTAATTTCAAACTTTTGACGGCTTAATCTCGATCGACGTATCAAATAGCCGAGTCTCTCTTTTATTTATTGGCGAGACGAAAATCGCGTGTCGGAGCGAGATCGTTACGAGAACGATCGTGTCGTTTTAAATGTAAATCATCGTGAAAACATTTATGGCTCGTGAAACCTCTTCCCCTCATACCGGGTGACATCATGAAACACGTGGCAGCTAATCTGGTGGTTGGTACAAGACGCTTGGAGAGTCCCCCGACGCTCCTGTCCCGGCGGACAAACGAACTACTTGTTGGCGAAGGGCTTCTAACCCTCCGGCGAACTTCGCGCCAGATAAACAATAAAAAAAAGTTAGAAAGTTCAACCCGCGAGGGAGCCGCCTGCGGGGTAAACATATTTTCGCGGTTCGTCTATTATTCGGACGCGGCCGATAATGTCATCATTCCTCCTTTCTCCTTTTCTCCCGTTTTCACGAGTAATGATTGTAATATAAATTTAAAGGCTCGCGCATGGATGAAGAGAAATTTTTGCTTGTTAGTACGCACGTAGATGGCGCAAAGTATAAATCCTTATACTTATGAATCAAAACCTTATATAAATCGAGATATATAAAATTAAAATTGAAATGAGATATATTTAATGTAAATGTGAATGTTTTATACACGTTGGCCTTTTAAGACGATATACTTTAAATATATCTTCGATTGTTGCGATGAATATTATCACGTACCTCGGTGATCGAACAGGCTAAGACGCCCACATGAAATGTATAGGGAGGCCCAGATTTCTGATGGCTGAGATAATATTTTTCGCAGCAAAATTTCTTAGCATTTATGTCGCGTCGCGGGGGAGGGGAAATTTATTAGACGCCGGATGAGCATTAGTACTTATTAAATTGATTAGCAATTTAATAATGTGATAGTACTATTTTATTTGAAGCAAGAACTACATCGAGACCGAAAGTAATGGCGCACAGTTTTTTTGAACTAGAATATGTTATGTAAAATTTACATAGAAATATTAGAAGCACCAAGATCCTGCTACCGTTCGTTGGCCTTCTCTCAAGTTAAATATGTTAAATCGCGTATACGATCAGAATAAATGTATTATTTGTGAATATTACGTTATACAATAGATTTTAGATTTAAGCGAGAAGTAAATAGAACATATATAATATACGAATTAAATTAAAAGAGCTGAAAATATTTCTAGAAAAAGCTCTAATGTATCACTTAATAAAAGATTTCTTGAAAAATCTACAAATACATCCACAAATATGTTCAATTAACGTGAGATTGGATGTTTCAAGCGAACTTAATATTCCGGTGGCAATGAAAATAAGTCCAATATATAATAAATTAAAGGTAAAAATTGATTTATTATATATTGGGCTTGAGCGCTAGCATAACAGGCAGCGCACTTCCTATACCAGAGATCCCGGATTTGATTTCTGGTTAGAACCAACAAATTTTCGTATCACTCGCGCGTATCTCCTCTGCGGAGATCTGGCCAACCACCGAGAGAGTATCCTTAACTGCCGCTTTCAAAAACTGCCGTTTGGAATCAGCTTTAAACTGTAATACCTGTGTACAATCAGCATGCGCACCACAAGCATATGAAGAGCGTGGTAGGCTCATTGCACGCGAACTGTAATGCCGCGTAAGAAGAAGATATTGATAGAAGAATACTTTAAGGAAGGATTCACATTAGAGCGAAAAAGTAAAATACGGAAAGGCAGAAAACCAGTCAGAAATTGCACTTAGCTATCAAATGTTACACTTGCTAGTACTTAGCAGTTAAGTGCTTTTCCGCGCCAATGTGAATCCAAAGTATCGTTAAACGTACAGAAAAGTTCACAAATGGTAAATAACGAATATGTTAGATCCTCCCTAACACACTCGTTATTCATGCCATTTATAAACTTTTCTATACTGTTTAACGACGACACTTTCATGCTTAATAAAAAAATATCTTTTCATGTGATCAATCACTGGAAACCATTGTTTGTTGTAATTTATATTGTAAAATTGGAATTATAACAAACAGACGTGCTTCCGATGATAGATCACATGAAAAGATATTTTTTTATTAAGTTGAAAAAATATTTTATATTATGGGACTGCCTTCTCTCTCTCCCTCTCTCTCTCTCTCTCTCTCTCTCTCTCTCTCTCTTTCCCCTCCCCCCTTACAAATGTTTCATTAATAAAAGATATCTTGGGTATCTTTAATCTTATGTAAAAACACAAATAATAACATATTTTAATTTCAATTTCAAAAAGTTATAAGTTTAGAAATAATATAAAAAAAGAAAAAGATATATTTATAAAGTGCACAATTTATTATCAAAATTTCCTTACAGTGATCTTGTTATTAATGACTATATAGACTATACAAACTTGTTGAGAAAATCACTTGGCGATATCCATTCATTTCGACGCAGTGCGTGTTTGCACATATTGCGACTTTGCAGAGAGAAAGAAAGAAAAAAGGAAGAGAGAGCGAGAAAGAGAGACAGTATGTGTGTATGTGTGTGTCGCGGCTCTCTTCGACCATATAAAATTTATTAACCCTCCGCTCGCTCGTCGAAAGGCGCGAAGGGGGGCGGGGGTTGCAAAGGTGACTCCATGCCGGCTTTGGCAGCCGTTGCAACGTGTTTATTTTCCTGACGCAGGTAGAGTATCGGTTTACGAGAGAAGGGGAGGAGGGAGTGCCGTGCAGATAATATATGGAAAGCATAAATCGAGATAGAAGGGCGACGACGACGACAACGCCGACGACGAAGAAGTTTGCATCTTCTCTGCTCGATTCCCATATTCACCCGATGGATTCAACTATCGCATATGCCTCTTCCCTCTTTTGGCTTTTATATTTTTTTTCTGTATGCATAAATGCCGCTCATGTACGCTTACGTTCGCCATCGTAAAATTGCGATTTCCTCTGTCTGTTATTTTATTTTTTAATAATCGAAAAAGCAAATTATTTAATTGAGCGATAGTCCAATTCGTATATTTTTATTGCATATTTATCTTGAAAATAATTTGAAGCGAATTACGAAATTTAGTGCGTATTGTTACACGCACTATATTTATCATACAAAAATCTTATTTTATTTTTATATTTATATCATATTTAAATTACATGTTTAATTACATAAAAAATATGAGTTATATCAAGCTTTTTAATTCCAATAATAAATAGATAGATTGATCATTTTTTACTACGGTTGCTACTTTTTGCTCACTTCGAATATTCAAAGCTTCGACATTAACTTCGACCTTTCGAAGTTTAAGATACCTTCGAAGCTTCGAAACTTCGAAGTTTCGAAGTTTTGAAAAATACAATAAAAATTTGAACTTTCTTAATTAAATTGTTTTATTGATTATTATCTTTCTTCATTTACACATGTATGATCCAGTTTAATTATTAATGTGTAACATTACAGGTTATAATACTTTCAAATTTTTTAGGAATAATTTCGTATATATATTAATTCTTTTTATTTACAATATTTGTAAATTTTCTGAATAAATTTATCATTTGCACGAATGTATTTTTCGAAATTTCGAAACTTCGAAGCTTCGAAGTTCGAATGTCGAAGCAAATCACCAGCCCTATTTTTAACCATTAATTAAAATATTACGGAAAAAAACAAAAAAAATGACACTTAATAAAAATTCCCAACGAAAGTGAACGCCTTTGAGCACCTCCTCGTCGCTTTCGAGGTCTCAAATACTTCGTTGTCCGGTAGCCCGGCGTTCGACGGTAACAATGCACAATCTATGAGGAAGAAAATAAATTCCAATGCGTCCCCGGGCATTTGAAAGCTCGGAGCGGAAATTCCGGAGCCAGTCAATTCCGTGCGTTGTCGCGGGCGGCGAGGACCCCGCCTATATCTATCGTGTCCGGCGTTGGGATAATTAAATTATCGGGACTTGATCTCTTCCTCCGCGCACCTGCCCCCCCCCCCTCTCTCTGCACATCGTATTCCCGTTCCTCTTTCCTTCCGAACCTCGGCGAAATACACAGCCGGCGCGACCACTCGAACGTATTTGTCCGAACGTGTCAGTTTTCGAATTGATCACAGAGGAGTGCCCTTAGACGGCGTAATGAAACTAATTCCTTGATTGCCGCCCTGACGCAATATCCGCTCGTTAACGCCGATTTCTGAATTTCCACCGTATTTTCGATTGGACGCGTAACTACGAGTGCCGCCGTATAAAACCGACGAGTCATAATTCCATTTTGGCTCGGCGCGGCGCGGCGGCCCTCTCCCCTCGCGAGACTGCAGCAAAGTCGAATCGTCGGGTCAAAGAACATTTATTTAATTGGAATTTAGTTAATCTTCTATCCATCTCTCGCATTAAACTAGTACGTAATAATTTTATTGTGAAAATTGTTCTCACAGGGACGATTAATTTATATAGTCGATCAAGTTCAATGAATTTGAGCCCTCAATACAAGATCACATATATTTGTATATTATATACAATTCAATATACAGTTTTGTGAATAGTAGTGGATAGACATTGGAGAAAAAGTAGAAGCGAGATACTCTAATTAAAAAATAATATGAATAAAAATTATAGATTTACATACGCGATTAGATTTAGATGAAATAGGATCGAAGTTACAACTTATTCTTTTATTTATATCTCTTAATTAAAAAAAATTATAAAAATATGAAATATAAAACCAGCCTTATTTAATAGTAAAATATTCGTTTACAGCGATAGACAAAACATGAAATTTATGAATTTTCTCACCTCTAATAATGCTGCAAGATTTCATAAATGTAACTATATATTTTTGTAATCAAACTAGAATTTTACATACAATTTAAAATGTATAGTTATTTAAATGATTAAACTTTGAAAGTTAGACAAAATCATTTTTTACTCGAATTTATTGTGATGATTTCTCCGCAATATCTTACATCTCTGCGATCTTGATTAAGAGGGTCGAATGTATTCGATCTCTTGCCGTTGCATCGATGGCGACTCGCGCCGCGAAACCTGTCCGTTTGTATGCAGGGCAGCTGTGTCCTTGGCGACTTCGATGTACGACTGGGCATTGTTAGCAGTGGCTCATCGGCTGTATGCGAAATTCACGCAAAAGTATATGAGCTTTAAGTGCCGTGGATGCTCGTAAAATTGTCGGAACGGGAGCGCGTACTTCTTGCATCTCTCGATGCTATACTCGATATCGCAAGATTCTTTACGTAAACGTACGTTAAAGTGACATATAAATCTAATACCTTTTATATTTTTATTGCAATTGCAATTCTAAAAGCCTTTCCATAGAAAGAGAAAGATGGTATTGAACATGTTCTAATTCTCCTTGAAAGTATTTTATTTAACAAATTAGATTTTCTGATATGAAAACGAAGAGATTAATACATTACTCATCTCGGCGGCCAGCAACGGCCCTTGCTTAGGATAATCGCACGCTCTTTCCACGCGGCGATATGTTGGAAAGAACGACATTTTCACGAGCGGCGCCTAATTAGGAGTTGCGAATGGCATGCAATCGCGACAATCGGACTGTCTGCGGAGCCCTGCCCAGTTATTTTTAATTCAATCAACGTCGCGAGACCGCCGCCTGTCTCGCGGTTGTGTCGTGAACGGTCGCCGAGACGGATTTGAATACGCACATGCCAAATGCCGAGGTCCGTGCGCGGGGGACTCGCGATGGCTTTCTCGCTCTTTCTCTCTCTCTCTCTCTCTCTCTCGTCGAGCCATCGATCCGTTTGTCCGGCTCGCTTGGGATCCCGCGGCAATAAATAAGGGCAGACGAGACGAACAGAGAGCGGGACGACAGTCCGCGATGTCGCGCGGAATGCATCGGCTTCTGTCAAACGGGTGCAGAGACGAAGACGACGACGACGACGACGACGAGTCGTTGAATGCACCGAACGGAACGTGAGCTGATCCCAGTCTAGATTGCATTAAGGCTTTTCCAAAATGAGCGATTCCGCTCCTTGGGACTTTCTCTCCACCTCTTCCTGCCCGCGCGACCTCTCGTCCCTCCTCCCGTCTTTACCCTTCTCTCTAGATGGACCATCCTCCACTCGACTACTAAACGACTCCCAAATGCGGACAACTGAAACTCCGACGCCTCTCCCGTGGTCATCTGGTCTCGATTGACCCGAGGATTCGACATGCCAAAATTGCGACATTCGCAAAAAAAATGCCTTTTTGAACTAAATTGGAATTTCAACGAAACAATGATATTGCTTCAACGTTTTATGCGAGGTAGAAATTTAGACAAATTTTTTGATTGTCTATTTTTTATGTGCGGAACATAAAACTACAGAAATGTTGAAAATAAAGAATGTATATAGAGATAATAAGAAATTTTCTAAATCACAATTGAAATACGTTTGCACATTATTTATAACAAGTTCAAGCATTTAATGTTTTCGAAAGTAACGATAGCCTTTTGATAATCGTAACTTGTCCAAGTGTTGCAATTTCAAATATTTTATACATTTCAAAATTACATAAATCACTTCCATTTTATATAGACAATTGTGACATTCGGAAGCAAGTATCTTATACACGTGTACATTTTGTACACATAATTGCAATATCTTGTTGCAATATCTTGGCGTTTTCTTTATCAAAAAGAAACAAAAAATAGCCAAACAGCTATCGACCGCGTAACTTCTCGTTGCATCTAGCGAGACGACTCGCGCGAGTAACTTTTCGCGAGCGCTGCGCTTTCTCGTTCCTTGCGGAGAAATAGCGGCCGGCGGGACTTATCTCGTTTAAGTTTCCCCGGTTACGTGGAATCGCGGATCGCGCCGTTTTGCCCTCTCCGTTCTTACCCTCGAGCGTTTTGAGGGTGAAACTCGTTTCGTCCGCTTATATCCTCGAGAGCAAAGTGCCGCGGGGAGAAATGCTGCGTCTGTGTGTGTGTGTGTGTGCGCGCGCGCGCGTGTGTGTTTATGTATGTGTGGGGTGGGAGGGGAGGAGGAGGAGGAGGAGGTTGCTCTGATGGGAGTTACGGGTGCCTGGGCGAGCTGCTTGATGTCGGCCGATAGTTCATATGCCGAGTGTCATGGACTACGTGACCGGTTTGACAAAAGCTGGCTTGAAAATTCGGAGACGCGCGCATTTATTTCGCGGCCCATCCCCCACGAGATTACACCCTTCGCACGCGTTTTCCTTTTAGCCCCTTCTCTGTCTTCCTACCGAGATAGCTCGATCGCAACGGGTATGTATATGGAAATTGAATATAAATTGTAAAGAAACGCAATTTCAATTTCTTGCTATTATCCGTCACCTTCGTAAAGGGCTTATCTTTTATATTTTCTCAGGAAAGTCAGGTCTCAACATATTATTCTGTCCGTATATCATCTACTTTTTACATCACATGTCATCTCTATTTAATGCAAAAATACGTTTCATGTTATCCTGCACTCCGGATGAATTCTGAATCCCGAATTCCTGGATTTATTTCGTTGGGAGAAAGGAGCTTCCCTTCATTCCACCCTTTATTTTCTTCGTTCCTTTTGGAAGGGTGAATTAAGCCGTCGATGATGATGCCGCAGAACCGCGGCTAAATTATTTTAATTTTACGCCCGCATTCAATGGCCGTTTCTTGGGCGGGCTATTCTTTTCGTATAATTGCAGTTTTAATCCGCCCAGCAAACCGGGAAACCTAGTTTCGCCCGAGACATTCTGCGTGCTAATCCTTCTTTCCCCTTCGCCTTCGCCCTTCTTGAATTACCAACGATTTTTGCTCACCGCGAGAAATTGGAGGTCGGATGCAAAATTAGTCCATAAAAATTTCGATTTAAGAATTTATTTTGAACAAATTTCGCGACGACGCAATGAAATTAACGTTAGAAGTAGTTTACGAAATGTTGTTCATAAAATTAATTATGTTGAATAGTTATTTGTAATAGAAAAAGTGATCGAATATATATGGATATATATTAAATCTTACTGATTATACTGACTGAAGTGAGATTAATAAAATTATAATATGTTGACGAAATGTGAAGAATATAAAAAATTCTCAACAATTTACTTGAAACTCAAAAAACTTCTAACAATAAATATTAAAATGTATTACGTCGTAGAGAAAAAAAGGAAGACGGATAAAAGTTAATACAAACTAAATTAAATACTTTATTTTGATAGAATACTCGTATTGCTCTTATTATTTAATCAAAGGCTATCGGGTATGTGCTATGCAGACGTAAATTGTATTTCGTGTTACCGCAAGTTGGCGAGCTAAATGCGTCGTCTAGACGGATTGTACTCTCGTTTCCGCATGCGGTTAAGATATTTTCACGGGCGCCAACGTATCGTTCGTCCATTGAAGTTTACCTTCCGCGCCGGATCCGGATTTGATTAATTACCCGGAAGCGTGAGAGTTGTTACCACGGCAAGCCGCTTACACTCGACTTTCGATCCTAAAACTTTGTTTCACTGTAGCAGCGAGTATCTAACAGTTTGCAGTGCCACGACGTAAATCGCGGCGATAGTTATCAGTAATTGTTGGTGTTAGTTATTTATCGCATGTTTGGAATTAATTGGAAAATTTAAAGCTTAAACAGAGAGAGAAAGGGAGAGAGAGAGAAAGAAAGAGAGAGAGGGGAGGCGGGAGGAGGAGATGTAAAAGGAGAAAGTTGATAAAACGTAGATTCATATCGATAGATATTTTTATACATGTGAAAAATTGACTTATAATACTTTTTTTTTATATAGCTCAGAAATCGAATATCAACTTTTAGCCTAACAACATCTCTCTGAAAGAGCATTCTGGAATTCCAGAAGCATCATGAGCCATTGTAGGAATGAAAAATTCGCATTAAACTTGTGGAGAATTCAGCCAATGCGAGACGCAAATATGCAAAGGCGCGCCGCTACAATCTCCTCCTCTTCCTCCTCGCAACGGCGCGCGCTCCGAGTCGAACAATCACGTCTCTCTCATCACATTTACGTTCGGTTTTACATCCTTGTAATCCACGGGCAATTAACTCCCTCGGCTCCTGGTTTCTGTCCTACCAGCCAAGAGAGAGAGCCCTGCACCTCCCCTCCCGCGTACGATTTTTCTTCGCGCTAATCCGGTTACCTCGATCGCAGATCTTTCTGGCTTTTCCTCGGCGCCTCCTCCATACCGGGGATTGATAATTCAATTAGACGGTTCACACAGTTGATTTAACTGCCGGGTCTTTCCGTGCTGCCGCTCCCCGGCATTGGGATTCACAATTCAATTAGAAGTTAAACGCCGGTAGCTCTGTACAAGGTATCCGAGTTATCCTCTACAACTCTGCGGCGCAACCCACCCTCCCTCGCCTTCACCGCCTCTTTCCTCTCCGCCGCGCCGTTCCTCTCTTCTTCCTTCTCTTTCTCTCCGCCCGTCGAGTGGAGGCGAATCGACCTCATAATCTGACTCTGCGTGTCCTCGTTTTCGCTCTACGGTTTAAATAAATAATATGGGGCGCGGTATCACTAGGAAGAACTCTTTCATAATCATTCATCGCTTTGATTGCTCCGTCGTGATTTTTTTCCCCGTTAAGACTCCTCCACGACTCGATCATTTTTTGTTCCGTAATTTTACTTTTATGCTTGTCGTAGAGAAATTTCGTGTGTGCTCGCGTCAAATCAAATAAGGAATTAAGAGTCAGTTTTGATAATGTCGCTTGCTTTCGCTTACTAATGTAAGCTAACTATAATGTAAATTTTATTTGTTTTAATATTGCGATCATAATAATTCAAAGCTAAAGGAAGCTTTAATATCCACGAAGTAAGAATTAAGAGAAAACGTTTACGACCGAGTTTTATTGCTTTTTATTCGAAAGAAATATTTGCGCCGCACCTGAAAGTAATGCGATTACCGCTCGAAGTAAAATAACTTTCGTTTCATTACCGTCCCTGGAAAGGGAGTATAAAGAAATAAGCGGCCGTTTGCGGGATAATTTTATATGCTTCGACAGGCTTCATTACACGTTTGAATCTATTCCCTTTTAAATTCAATATGGTAGGCATTGCCACAAACAATCTATAAATCAATGGACATTCCCAGACGCATCACGGGGTTACATGTTTAACACCACTCTGCGGTCGGCCAATTTTGCGATTAGCGCGCTGAAAACGCGCGTGGAGGTCGTTCGACCCATAAGCGGGATCGAAACGGGGCCCGACGACGCGACACACGGGGCAGTCGCGCGCGCGCATCGGGATTTTATCTTACGTTTTTGGCCCCGCGATCATGCGTTCCTCGTCGTACTGCGACTTAGAGACTTGGCGGTATTCGCTTACACTCGGCTGTAGGCCTGACGACGCGCGTTTCGCGGCGTTCCCTCGTAAATGAACGACATTTAACTGTGTCGTCGCGGAATTCTGCGAGAGAGCCGCACCGCGCGAGCTATATCGTCGATCGTAAACACCGGAATGTGTCGAAATCGATTTACCGCCGATTGTCTTTTAGCGACACAGGGAGTCGCGACGGGAACGCGCGTTTTTCAGCGACATTTTTCATTTATCTTGGCACGCCACTTTTTTCTCGCAAACGTGCAATTGTGCGCCTCGCGTTGAAATTTATATTTGACGTTTATCTGTACGATGTGACGATACGAAGTTACAATCGATAGAACGCGTTAGTTGATCTATCTGGAGAATTTTCGTGAATTCCGTTAAATCGTTGAAAATTAAATCTTAACTGAGCTTTTGTATTTTACTAATTAAGTATAACTTAAGGCGAAATGATGACATGTTTTTTTTTACTTTTTTCAGTTTATTTGCTCAATTTCTTTTGTCACCTCACATCGCAAACTGATTTTATTAATTTGCTGCACGTATCTTTTTGACGAGCTTATGTAATATCGAGCAAAACGTAAGCTTTGGTCACATGTGCAATAACTTGGCTGCGTTGATTAGAACTGAGCGTTTTTACGGACATTTAGAAATGTACATTTTATGAGGACTTTAAAGTCACTATGAAAGCGCAAAAGAGAGTTTTTGGCTAAATTACGAAACATCTTCTGAGGCCTGTGCTTGAGTCTCAAAAGATTGAAAACGACTTTTACTTGCTTTTGTACGGATGGAGCAGGTCACGGCACAAAAAAGAATAGCAGAGTATTACGTCGTGAAAAATATGTCACAAAAAAAGCGCTCGCTGATTAAATGCCACGCCTTTCCTTGCATTATATGACAAAACACAGTCGAATTTCACATAATTTAACGAATGATTTTTGCGAAGCAGAACGTTAAAGTTGCTACAAATTCATTATCATAAACTTGTCATAAAATATTTTTGACGTTTATCTCAATTGATTGCTTTAATCACATAAATTTCGCGTTTGAAGAGAATTTCTTGAACATATTTCGCGCGTAATACAGATTTTTTTAGAAAATCTCAATCTTAAAATTTTACTTCTAAAACTTGTCGGAAAATTTCTTGCATTAAAAATTCTTAAGTTAAAGAAGTTCTCAAAAAAGTGGTCTGTAATTAGAAACTTAGATTTTCAGAGAATCTTTAAAAAGTCCTTAAAAAAGTCTGAGATTTCCAGATTTTATTTTCACTTTAGCGTTAATTTAAAGTACCGCAATAATTCGACGATTTCACTGATATTAACGATTTCTCGCTAGATTCATTACCGCATTGTGTTTTGCAGTTATAAATGATCACATTAATGGTCTTGACTTTCGCTTACGTGAATATGTTTGTTAGAAGTGATGCCCGATGATAGTACGAGAGACACGCGTGGAAAGTAATGCACAATACATCCGTGGAAATTGACAATCGGGTCCGGCGTGCACTTAATTATGCTTTACGTCGCTGCAGACGCTTGTAACAAGGCGAGTTAATCAAAATCATTTGTGTCACTGCACAAATGGCTTTCATCTGCGAGCCCGTACGACCGGTTTACCGTCAATAGGAAACTTCCTGAAACACCGCGTGATCCGTCTGTGAGGCATGCCATCAATGGCCGGCGTGCCGCATAAACGGAATTTGCAAATTAACAATGCGCCGCTAGAAACGTAAATCACTAATTTTCTTCGATCCTTTGAAACGCGCGATATACATATATACGTGTTTTATCTGTAAATATTAATTGGAATGAATCTATTTAAATAAAGATATTCCTTTAATTTTTACAGAAAATTATTGATAACATTAGTAATTGTGAAATTTCGAATATAAATTACATTTTACATTCGAAATATAAAATATAATTAATTTTTTAAATTTAATTAATTAAATTGTATTTTTGTGAAATAATGAATATATGCTGTATTGTAACAATCACGTATTCTTTATTTATATCACATTAATTAATGTACAGAAACGATATGTTACCAGTAAATGTTATTTATACATTCTGCATTAATAATCGCGTGTTGTATATCGCGCTTAACACTGCGCCTCTCTTTTGCACCATTGTAATCCCTCGTTTAGACTTGACTTGATCGAATTAAATTAAGATGCAAATGCACACGCGATCTAATTAGATTCACGCTCCGAGCCTGCCCGTGTATTTTCGAGATGCCGTACACGTGGCTGCTCCAGGGGATGCACACGCACGGGGAGATATAAATTTCCATGTAATATACATTTTAATAATGTCTTCAAGTATCGATATTATGAGTCGCGCCTGGCCTTAGCAAATAGATCTTCCAAAGTATTACGCGCGACACGCCTCGCTTGACCGCCTCGGAAATAAATTGTCGCCGGCAATACCTATCTGCCGCTGCTATCGGTATTAATCGCGACGGACGCGTCGTCGCCAATTATCGTCGGTGATATTCGCATTAATGCGTAACTCGGACCCGGAGTTACGCGGATGCAATCGACATCGCTAATCGTCCGTGAAAATACCGGTACGTATACCGGTATCTCTCACTCTCTCTCTCTCTCTCTCTCGCTCTCGCTGTCGCTCTCGCTCACCTGCGACATATTTCACCGATCTTGACAGGTTGACGGACACGTCAACGAACTCTCGAACCGGTCTCTCTATTTGAAAAGATTTGACTAGATAGAAAGTGTGACGGTTGTATATAACGGCGTAATATCAAACTTGATATATTATCTTTTCCTATAGTAACAAGCATAGACACCTGCGGCCTTATTTCGTATAGTGATAGATGAGGTAATATATCAAATCAACGATCTGTCTATTTGAAGAAATTTAACGACATGGCCGCAGATAGGTACGTGATTGCTAATTGTCAAATTTAGGATATACAATGCTTCGTCGTGATATTATTCATAAAAATGTGCAGAATATAATATAGAAGAGTATTTCCACAGGGAATGGAAAGTTACTTTTTGAAAGTTATTGTTACTCGATACCGAGTTAAAAAAAATAACTAAAATATAAACTATTAAATAAAATAAATATTTGAAAGTAACTAGTTACCGTTGATAGTTACTGATTTTAAAAAATAACTCGTTATTACCGTTACTTAAAAAGTAATGATTCGTTACTTTTCCGTTTCTTTTTTAATGCTGAAACAAGATCAATCTAAATAATTTAAGATGCAATTTTTTATTTTAATATTAATAAAAGCAATACAACAATGACACCAGACCGATACATAAAAATACAACTAAGAAAATTAAAGCCTTTTACGATATGAGCAAGAGCTTCTAACTTAATGCTTAATATTTCGTAATAAATTTATATATACATATCCAATTTTATAAACTAAATTAAACGCGCCAATTAAATTTTTTATCTTGAAACGCAATTCAGCTGATATTTTTCACAAAAAATTATTTTAAGTATTTTAAGATGCATATATATATAATGTAAAAATATCTTATTAAAGTACAAAGTCAATTTGTGATATTAATTGACTTATGGCATTTTTAAGATATCTGCATAAACCAATCACAGAGTCATATTAATATTTTAAGGCATTATTTAAAACAATCTTAAAATAAGAGTAAACTATGTATGTGAATATTAGCTAAAAACTGAAGATTGAATATACATACGAAAATTTTGTCACAAATACAAAAAGTAACCGTAAAAGTAAATGTATAATTCGTTACCGTTACCGAAAAAATGTAACTACGTTACCGTTACAGTTACCAAAAAAATAAAATAAAGTCGTTACCAATCAATTACCAAAAAAAAGTAATTGTAACGGTAACGACGTTACAAGGAACGAGTTACTTCCAATCCTTGAGTAATTGCTACAATTTTTTTTATTATGACAATAATTTTCTTCCCGCTATCAAATGGAATGTATCAAACGCAATAATTATGTTTATCGCGACATATTATCAGATTTCTCAGTACAAACGGAAAACTATCAAAATTTATGAACGCATTCGTCCAATTGTCATCACCGATCACTAATCTGCGTTTGTCGGCTTCTAAGTGCTTTACTGCGCCGGTCGTCTAAACGGTCGACCGAAATGGCACCGTTATGATACACACGCGCCTTTTGTCGCTGCACCGTGAGAAATGCACGATGCGAGCGCACGCACGCAGATTGCACGCGTGACATCGAACCGAGCGAGACAACCGCACTTTTGTCTTTGATTCTTTGATATACGGGGTGCTCGGCGGGAAAGTGCCGAGTACCAATTTAATCAGACGCGTATCGATATATACTTGATACTTGAGTAATATTAAGTGACATTTCTTTTAAGATTCTTAATGAAAATCACCCACTATTTGTCACTGATTTGTGTAGTGAAAGGAAATGTATCTGTTTAATAATTACGTATATATCCTAGATTTATATTTTAATATTAACTGATAAAATTATTCTGTTCTTGCAAAAATAATTCATTACAGTAAAAAGAGAAACTTCCAAAATCAGCTGAAAGATAATTTATAATGTTAATAAATATGTCCTCCCCCCCCCCCCTAAAAATCAATATATGTTGATTAGCTTTTCAGGTATCAGGATGAATTTAAAATCATTTAAAAATACGGATTATACAAACCAAGTTTTACCTAAGTCGCTGCGTTTCTTACAGTCGCGACGTGCCACTGTTATCCGCGTCACAGAATCGAATGTGGCGATTTAGTTAGGCACACCGTGTAGATTTGCTCTCTGTGTATCTGTTTGCTTGCTCGTTTGCGGGGAGAAATACGCGACTTTGTGCAGCGTCGGCATCGCGTATAGTCAGAGATGCGCGTATAAGGCGCCATTGTCTTCGATGACTGGTAATATTATTTTGCTTCGAAGATCCGAAGCCACGCCGACGAGTCATGTTCGTTTTTTATTCCACTATCGATTGGCTTAAATGCTCGATCAAGAAAGCAACCGATCAAAAGCGTTTCATTATCAACTGTAGTCTTCGAGTGCATAGAATTTGCAATCCGCAACGCGCATCTAAAAATAATCATGTTAAAGGCGTTAATAAATATGTTTCACGACAAGAAGCATGAGTGTGAAGAACATTGTCTCATAACGCAGCAAAAATTGCATAAGCTATCATATTATTTCTGTCTCAATCATAAATTTAAATAATAGAAGCTATTTTTATATGTGGTCTGTCCGAAAGAGAGAACTAGTTGAAAGTATAAAAAAGATGTTTTTAATAAGATTTATTTACATCTCTAGATTTGTATAATTATCTATCAGTAATTTGATTTATGTGAGTGTAACGAACTAAATTGAATTTAAAGTTCGTTTATGTGTAAAGTAATCCATATTTATCTGAAAGTAGAGCAGTCAGTGTAGCGGAGAGAAAAAAATAAACGATCGATGCGTCTTTTTTTCTTCGAAATGCGAGGCCTCGAATACAAAGTAACGTTCTTGGAAACAATATTCCGCGCTAAACAGTCCCCGTGAGATATTTCGAGAAAGCCGGCTGCTCTACGTGCTTGAGGCGTGCGACGAATTTCTCTTTGTGCATTCGGATTTATCGTTCGTAATCTCTCGCCGTAAAAACGCGCGGCGAAGTGAAAAACGGAAGTTTAAGGGCCCGATAAATCATAGTTTGGGGTTCTAAATTTCGGGTTTAGGATTTTTGCGTTCGTGCGGTTGCGCATTACCTTTCCGGTGTTTTTGTTACACGGAGGCGGCAGTTTGTTGCCGAGGTAAGAGAGAGGGACTCGTAAAGCGAACGTAAATTTTCAACGTTTAGGCCGACCGACAATCGATTATTACTTTGTGCTCGCGCGGATGCTCCAGCAAGAACGATAAACTACGAATGGTCCTCGCGAAGCGACGCCTTTTAAAGTGCTATAATTCATTCCCACCTTCTCTCGTCTCTCCCACTTAACTCCAGAATGCGTAACGGTGCGTCGCGTCGCGTCAGTTTAATTCAGCCGTTATTTTTAATGCAAATTTCACGACAATTGTCGTGATTTTATTGCAAGGAGCTTATCTAAAAGTCTGAAGTTTTTAAATTTTCATAAAATGAAGAGGTAATGTAGAAAATGTAAGTATTACAAGGAAAAAAATCACACGTGGGAAATATTCTTTATACGAATTTCATTTGATTCCGGCAAAACAATATCGACTTTTTATTCCATTACGTAAACTGTCGAAATGCGATAGTGAGCCAACATGCCATGAGAAAGGAATGATCCGTTTGGAAAAGAACAGATTTTGTTCTCTCCGAAGAAATCGTGGTAAGGGGAATCGAAAACAGGTTTCCTACAGGTTCTAAGAGAACGGCGTGATCCGACTTCGTGGGTAGCTTCGGTCCTCCGAATCCGGGAGCTGAATGCGAGAGGGCCGGCCCTTATAATGAAGCGATAGAATGCGAAAAATATTCGTGCACGACAAGCTCGTACTTCTCGAAGAATCATAAAAAGGCGGTCACCGTCGAGTGAGAGAATGAGGGTGGCTGTGCTGCGATAAAGTTTCGGAAAGGTTATTCACTGCTAGCGTAACGGATTTTCGCCTCGACACAACAGCATCCAGTAAATTATACACTTATGCATTCGATAAATATCTTTGTTCTTTTTAAACGTGCCATAAGTATGTAGAAGTATATTCCAACATGCCACAGGTTCATACAGAGATGTATGTATCTGTATTTGTAGCATCCACATTAGGAAATTACAATCGAACCTCGATAACTCGAATCTCAAGGGAAGAGCTAAACCCTTCGAATTATAGAATCTTCGACTTATCGAAATTCGAGCAGAAGAGGGTTAACATATGAAAATTCGAGCCTGATTCTTACGGAGGCTTTGTACGAGAGTTTATAATTTTCCGATTATAATGACTTTTAAAGGATAAAAATTCAATATTTGACAGTAAATTATTTTATTTATTATTTTATTTATTGCATTTATATATTATATATATAATAAATGTAAAACAAATACCAGGCTATTACTCAAGGTTACACCTAGCTACAACTTCGAATTATAGAGGCAACAAATTATAGAATTATAGAAACAGACAATAGAAATTCGACTTACAGAGATAAACTTCGACTTGTAGAGGTCTGCTTACTTTAAATTCGAGTTGCACAGGTAAAATAATACATCTAAATATCTCATAAATAATTCGAGTTAAGGTAGATTTTATTTCAATTTATAAAGGTTTTCCGCAGTGGAGCGGAAGGGAATAAACAAAATTTTCGTCTTATAGAGGTTCGAGTTATCCAAGTTCGACTGTATGTAACTTTTAATATCTGGATACAACATTATATTATAAAATCGATTATGATCGATAAAGAAATCGTAGACGATCGTTTTGCATTACGGAATGCCAGGCAGCGATTTTATGTTTCTCTCGACATATACATTTCGCGCGCGAGAGAGATAGTTTTTCTCTCATTATATAATATACATATATAGAGGAGGTTGCCGAAGGTGATCGCGGATGACGAGCGACGTTTGCACGGGAGGGGGCAGGGTGGATGGCGGTTTAGGGCCGACGGGGACGTGGAGGCATTCATAGAAGACGATTTGCGGACCCCGGGCCCTGGATCTTCGGTACCTTTTTACCCTTTTCCCTCGGCGGCTTCGCGGTCGGGAGGGGGCGCGAAGGACGGGGAGAAGCGGGAGGGGGCGGGGGACCGGAAGAACTGGAGAGTGTTATTAGCGAGTCGGCCCTGGCGGCTGCCACGACGGACCACACACATCGTCGCGTCGCGAAAAGGGAGAAGCAGAAAGATAGCGAGAGGTGGAAAGAGAGATAGAGAGAAAGAGAGACAGCGAGGAAGAATAGAAACGCAAAAGGAAGAGAGAAGGAGATGTGGAAGATAAAGAGAGAAACAGGGCGGGGGAGGGGGGGGGGGGAGAAAGCGCGACCGTTGCGTGGTCCTGAACCTTGTTCCTTCCTTCCTTCCTTCCTACATTCGCGGCTGCCTTGAACACGGCGACCTATCGGAATAATAATGACGAAATCATTATTGTATAATGCCGCATAGTCTGAGGGATTTAATTTAAATTTAAATGTTTTTCAACGTTTAGGCCGACTGACAATCGATTATTACCTTGTGCTCGTGCTCTCTATTTAAATAATTAGCAACGCGCGCCTTTCGGAATTGAATGTAAAAAGGAATATTAAAAGGAACTATTGCGTTTTTTCTATATAAAATTTTAATTAGTTCAAAGTCTTGTTTATGCCAAATGGTTTTATCGGTTTTAATACAGCTCTAACTACATTATCAGTATATTCGTAAATGAAAAAAATTGATTGTGATCGATATTAGAGTAATGTTAATTAGTAATTGGTTGAATAAAATGAAATTATATTGTAATTTAGTTCTCATATATACACAATTATATAAATATAAAACCTATTTTTAACTTAAAAGATCATATATTATTAACTTGCGAATAATTTAGATAAGATTAAAAAATATCTAAAAAGCTAAAAGTATTACCTAAGAATGCTAAAACAATTCCAATAGTTCTATAAGTGCTTTACACATCAGCTTTGTTTGCTTTAATAGTGCAATGCAATAAAATTTATATAAATCTGATTTATGTAGATCTGAAAGACACAGGTTACAGGATCTGAAGATTATAAGAAAATATCATTGTGTATTACTATTTTTCTATTTGTCTCTTCACGGACAGACGCGTACATACAATCTTTTAAATACCAGAAGATGTAAGAAAACGCTGATGATATTAAGAAAATACATTATATGTATTCAAAGAATCATCACGGAAACTTAATCATGATTATAAGAAGAAGTAGTTGAGGCTCTCCGTGACAAAATGCTGCCTCGTGACGAAATGCTACCATGTGCGTGTCTATATGTGACGATGCACCATTATGCACCCTCTTCACGGACGCCCGTTACGTTTTATGTCTTTATCCCGCGCCGCTGTCGATCAAGATGAAAGCGTTCATGCGACGCGAGATGCACGCGGGTCCTTTCCGCGAATTCTCGCCGCCTGTTCCGATCCGTATGTCGATCGTTGCGTCTGTAATTGCAGAGAAAGTGGATGTAAACGGTTGATAATGGACCGCTTGCGAAATGCCCCGTGTCTTATGACGCGCCAAACCGGAGAGTTGCGACAAAAGCAACGATCGCTCGCGAGAAATTCAATCGAATAATATAAAAATAGACTATCCTGTCATCGTATATCCGCAGATTCTCCCGAGAACTTGGTATAGAACGCCTAACTCGCTTCATGTATTTTTCAGATTTACAGACTATAAGTCTCCGAGTTTTATAATTTTCCAATTTAAAATTTGTTTTACTTTTCTCATCAGTATCTGTTCATAGGACTTAAGTTTAACTGAGATTAACTCTGAAGGTCTCGAAATGTTATTATCGGTTTTCATCTGAAATTCAATTCCCCAATTATCCAATTATTAATCTTCGATCGTTTAAATTGAAAAGATTGCTTTATCGAATCCTGGCATTTATACCCGTTAATTCTCTGGAACATTAAAGTAGGATACATTCATCATCTTGCCTACATCATGTGCGTGCTCGCGACACACCAGCACATACATTTCTATCCAACTGACTCGCGCAGTAAACCACGAACGATGGTGCCGGGTGTGCGTTTGTCGAGCAGCACCGCAAAACCGCAGGGCGATGCAGGAAATTTTCGGTGAGGAGTATTACTAAGTAATTTGTTCTTTCTTCGGCCTCGCGTGGCGCGAGGTTGGACAGGGTGAAAGACGGTCCACCGCGCTGCAATTCACTGTAAATATAAGCTCCATTCTCTTGGCGCGAAAGGAACTCGTGCTCTATCTCGCTTCTTCTCTCTTCAGACGACCGCCAGGCAAATCCTTTTCTTCGTACCTTCGCTCCTTTGCTCTCCGCGGCTCGCGGCCACCGACGATGAAGAGCAGGTAATTAAAGCGGACAATGTCTTACATGTGGTATTAAAGATCCGCAAAACCCCCCGCGTGGCGAGAAATGCGATAGCGAGCTGATGTCTCTTATAATTCTAATGGCAACAATTATGTATCCACAATAATCTAATTTTTTAATTTGAAAAATATACACGTATATTGTAAGCTCTCCCTCTACACGGAAAGAGCAATTTTACTGAATCCAGATCTGAAAATAATTTTTGCTCAATAATTAAAATAATTTTGTACGAAAATCAAAATGATTGCTAGTTTAGTAATTATATGGTGTAGCGAATATTTAATCGGAATCTGATTTATTCTATTTCATTTCATCGGCTAGGATGGTGTCCGGATAATAAGATATTTAAATGTGACTAGTGTCTCGGTTAAGTCCAATTTTATTCGAGTTAAACAATACAAAATCAGTATGTCTGATCGCGTCGGAGTGTGCCAGCCGAATCGTTACTTTTCGTTCTCCTTGCGGTCGCCAGACCCGTTTCGTCTTTCTGCTTTGTTCTTTCTCAACGTGCAGTTTACATCACCGTATTTAAATGCTATATTAACAAACAGCTGATCCTACCGTGTCAACGTCTATTCGTGTCTTTCGTGGATTTTATATGTAACGAATATTTTAAAACGCAGGCTAAGTGTAGGGTAGTGGCGATGCAATCGCCACACTAGAATATCAAAACATTTTATAGCAATGCTTATCAGTTTTAACATTCCAGCAAATTATTTTGATGATTCAACAAAAAATTATTTTCAGATCTGTATTTAGCTTTTCCCTTTCAACTTTATTAATATTTTTCCCTTTCAACAAAATCGTTCTTTCCGTGTAACTATCTTGGTTAATTATAAGAATTTAATTGATATCTGTACTTTCTTCTGTCTATTATATTCTGTCTAATATATTCTGTAAGATTCATTTCAATAGAAGAAATTTATTCTTTTATATGGAAATAATGATTTTGCTGAAGTATTTAAATATACTTAGATTCAAATCTGAAAATAATTATATAGAACGCTCAAGCATAATGGATAATGGTGCAAAAAGTTTCAACATTCTAGCAACCAGCTTGAGCGTCCTACATAATTATTTTGATGGTTTAACAAAATTATTTTCAGATCTGTATATAGTTAAATTTTTAGTTACTTTAGCAAAACCATTTTTTCTGTATGGAGCTTGAGTATTGAAGTATTTCCATATGTTAGAAAGAAAATAGAGCGTATACGTTGAAATTTTCGATTTACACGTATACACGAATTCAGCTTGTCGAATATATCATTTTGTTGTACCTTCCAAAATTTTTTCGTGCCAAAATGTTGGAATCTCTTTCGACTTCGCGCCAACTATCGCGGGGTTAGAGTAAATTCCATTTAAAAGCGGCCGTTTAGAGGCGTAAAGCGAGGTACAGGAAAAAAAAATAACGCTTGGACGCTCGCCGACACTCTGGAAGCTCGCTGATATTTTTGCACGCAACGTCGTAAGCGGTTAAAGAATATCTCGTATGTAGCCCGCGAGGCAACTGCGGCAACTTTGTTGCTGGCAACAACCTTCGTTATCAGTGTCTTCTCCCTTCCTTTTGCGCAATTCTCCAGACGCTCTTTCTTCCGCATTTACCTTTGTCCTTTGTGATGTAATTTCTTCGTTTACGTTATTCTTTTCGCTTGAGGCCGTCAAAATCTTTCGCAGATTCCGCCAAATTTTCTCGCTCTGCTTGCACGTCACAAAAATACGTTCTATAAATTTCTTCCTTCGCTTTCTGCATTATATCGTTAAGCTTTTGTTCGGTGGAATCAATAGTGCAGTTTTCATTAGTACAGCATGCATTTTTACATTTAGTTTTTAGTGTTTAGTAATTAAATAACGTTTAGGAGATAAATAGAATATCAGATTATTCTTTATTCTTTTCATTCTTTCTTATCACAAGAATTAGCTTGCGAAATTGCAAAAGCAATTTACTTTTTTATAAATATATATTTGAAAATATTTTTGCGAAAAAATGTGTCCTGTAAATTTTTCATCTGGATTCAACTTCATATCTTGACAGATAAATAAGAAAAGTTGACAGGTTTTGAAATTACCTAATATCTTTTATATGTAGTTTACATTCGGTGTTCATTCAATTTACCTGAAAAGAAACCGATTTATCGGGCAATTGGTAATGCAACGTGGATAAATTGCGATAAAACTCAAGAACAGCAAAGTCACGCTTTACTAGTAAATCTCTCGCTACTATTAGAGATCAGCCATTAAGATCCGAATGTCCTGAACGACATCGCTCCTTGCATTTAGATCGGAATCGTTCGAGCTTGCGGAATATTTCGAAGCGAATAGACTCGTTCGAAGGGAAGACGAAGTCTCCTCCATTTCTCTTGAAAAGACGGCGTTCTCTCGCGTTCGATATTAGATTGTGAAATAACGGAACGACGGAAGAAATATAATAAAAAAAAGTCATTTAATCGCGAATATCCAAAAGTTTTACTCGCATATATTTTATAAAATTTGTTTGTTTCACATTTTAGATCCGTGTCGTCCCGAGTGCTTCGTGTCTTCGGGCAGCTCCGATGATAGCGAATTCTTGTAATATACTTACATTAGTGCACGCACGAGCACAGCTCAGGTATATATCGCGACCCGCTTTCTGATGGTGGAGCGCAGGGGTTAAGGTCTCGTCGCTGCCCCCTCTGTGTGTCTCTCGTTTTTTTTTTCCTCGGGCCCGCACGTCGGCATATTTCGGCTACACGTGTACACTCGGAATACGAAAGGCATGGCCTTATAACCCTTTGCACACCGTATGGAAGAGTGATTGGGAATGTCGCCGCGGAATCTCGTTTGCGTGCGCGAAACGCGCTTCCCAGGGAGGACCGTTTCGCGGAACGAATTTGATTTAACTCGGTGTTGGCCCGCGCTTTATGGGTCCTCGGCGAGCTTTCGGGGATAAAGCCGGATAAGAGAGCGGCCGCAATGGCGCATCCGCGCGTTTCGGATCCTTGCGCCAGTCGTTTCCATTTATAGAACACTGAATTTTAGATTCTTCAAATTACCTTTTCCAATAAATGGATATAACGGCACAAAACAGATTATTAGGATTACCTATACTAAAACAACATTAATTATAATTAAAAAAGAGCTAGAATAGAGCATTGTTTTTAGAAATTCGTATAAGAGTTGCATCTTTCCTCAAATATTTTTCCTTTTAAATACAATTCCAGAAATCCTAGAGAAATATAATAAAAAATAATAATACATAGAATAGCTGTACTTATTAAATATTTATTATTAGCGGGATTTTTATTGATTTACAATTGTGCCGATTTATCCATAGAATATTATAAATAAATACGCCACTGCTTATGGAACGGGGCGGTGGTCGCTGGATGATGCTTCTTAATGCGAATTCTCGCTGTCCTCGGTAGGACTACCGTCGCGAACGAAATAACGCTTTAATGGAATGGCGGGGAGGAAATAATAAAAAGAAAAACGACTGGTTTCTTCTCGCTTATCTCGCGGCCCGCGCGTTCCGATAACTCGCCGGCCAATTCATTACGCCGGACTGCGCGTTGGCCCTTTGATGTCGAGAATCGTGTAGAACAGGACTTGCATTTTTTGCTCGCGCTCGGCTTTCGTCGGAACACGAATTTAAGGGAACAAATGTGAGCTTGTTCGTGATCGTGGAATTGTCGCTTTAATTCGCCAATACTAAGGCACGGTTCTTAGAACATTTAACTGAATATAGGATATGCAGAAAAAGCATCTTTTGATAATCTCATCTATAGGATATAAATAGTTTACATAGAAAAAGTGCCATATACGCTTTTAAAGGCACTGAGAATAACTGTCTACTACGAAAATGGGGATTGTTGAGTGCGTAAATTTAATTTTTAATGGAAGATAAAAATGTTGAATGAAAGATTTGAAGCGCTGTATAATGCAATAGTGAACTATAATTTAATAACACTAAAAGGTTCAGTTAAATAAAAAAATTTTATAATGATATTATAAAGCTAAACAGATCGCGTGTGATAGTTCATTTATTATCGCTGTCGATTTTAATTTTTCTCACGTAGTGATGATCAACAATATTACATTGCTTTACATAACAAGACTGTGATACAATTTTATTCTCATTAATAATTTCATTATAAGGTTCGATAAGCTAATAAGAGAAGCATCGCTTTAACACATCGCTTAATTTGCATCGCTTAACTTATATTCATAAACATTTGGATGACTCGTTTAACTTGTTTAATGCTGACAAAAACTTGTCAGAAAATATCCAATATGCAGTCTGGATTTCCAACATGTGAGATGCAAAACACGTTCTTGTCAGCTTCGTTTATTCTTAAATAGATGTAAAAAGTCCCACCTTTTTTATCTATTTTCACATTTCTATCTATTTTCTCTGTCTTCGACGGGTATTAATTTATTGTATTAATTTATATGTATATGTTATATATATATATATATATATATATACATATACAAATACATATACAAATACATATACATATACATTTTTATCGATATACAACATTTAGATTTATGGTAAATACTTAGAATTCTCTCTCTTTCTTTTTCGTTCTCCCTGATTCTCTGTTTCGTCTCTTTCGAAAAACAGGACGTTCTAAATTACGCGTTTAATAACAAATGCTAAAAAGGCTATTAATAATTAACATCTCTCGCTTTTTTCTTATTTTCCCTTTTTGCTTTTTATCTCATTCGTGCAAAATGCACACCGTGCGTGATACCAGAACATCGTTGCGACGCCATTTGAACAGCGACCGAGCGTGTATTAATGGCCGCGCTTGCGAGCTCGCGCGCGTCGCGCTGTTTTTGCCATCCGTAACATCGTATGCACCCGGCGAGATGCATACGCTACGTGCAGCCTCCGGGCCCGCGTTGCAACTTCATTCCCGTCATTAAGCCGCGTCGCCTTTTTATTTTGCGCCCGTTATTTCGTGTCCCGTAGCCGGTTCTTGCTCCGCGCTTAAGAGGCATCGGTGTGTAAATAGGTGATCATTCCGATCGTTTAATTAGAGCTGCGTTAGAGTGCGGTGTTAATAACGGAAGTATTAATGGTTCAGTTAAATTTACGAGATAATCAATGATTATCTGTTCTGTTATCATTTTTTTCAATCGATATATACGCTTTTTCGATTTTTGATATACGCTAATTAATTACATGGTATGTGGAATTGTGAGTTCGGCTTGTAATGAACGATTTTATTTGATTCTTGTTGCACATATTGTACAATTTAAGATTAATAAATTTAGTTTATTAAAATAATGAAAAATAATTTAATTTATATCCAAATATTAATATTTTGAAATCGACATTTTTAAGATTAAAATGTCAATTTTATCTTGACATCGATAATTATATCTTTGATTGCGTGCAAAATTATATTTTATGTGGTCAGTATCGATTATATTTTAACATCAATATCTTTACATGCACGATTTTGCATTTCGATATTTAAAGTCACATCAATTAAAACCAGACTTTCGATCACGAGCATGCAAAAACGCACATTTTACATCAATACTTTATTACCGATAATTTCAGCATTGATCATCGCGGTCGTATTTCCGATTTTTTTTTGTTATTAAATTATATCAAAAGCAAAGATCCTCGGCCGGCCGTTCGCAGATACATATTCGGGATCTCCTTCTTCAAAGATTACAGAACGACCCGGGGAGGTCATGCACGTGACACACGCGGGCGCGCGGACAGTGGTGGTCTCTGCCAATGGCCAAGCGATATTTCATAATTAGCTTTGAGGCCCATGCATACACGAGTGCGTGCACGCAAGGTGCGCCCGCACGTCCTTCCCATCACGGCATGCCACGATGTTGTGCCCACACATCGCCGATTAAATGCCGTATTAACTCCGGGACCCATCGTATTTTAGGCTCGCATGTGCGGGCGGGGGTGAATTCTGCGGAGAGTCTCCTCTCAAAAAGGGGTTAAGACGTGAACCAAATAAAACATAACATATGAGAAACGAGAAGAAGAGAATATATTTGCAGTAATATTTTGAGGAACTTCAACATATATTAACGCGATGCACTTGGGAAGTTTAATTTGATGAATAAAGATTGCGTCTTTGAAATCTGTTATCGGGGTTCGAGGGATCGACATTAAATATAATTTTATTTTTACATATACATATACATATATGTATATATTATTTAAGAGATCATATATAAAATCAATATAATTTGTTGTTAACGTTAATCGAATTATTATTATCTAGAAAGTTAAAAACGAAATGATGTAATATTGCTTGAGTTGCAACAGCAACATAATTTAAGACTATTATATATATTTTGGTTATCTCGTATCGTTGCTTTATATTTAAAAGATTAAAAGCATTATTTTTAGTGTCTCGAACGTGACACTTAAGTGTGACACTTTATCCTAATTTTGAGATCTCGCAAATAAGAAATTGAAATAATATCTGTTCCTTATTTTCATATGTTGATTCGTCAATTATTTTCTTTTACGTTTCAAACCTATAAATTATATTTTCGAATAAATAGATTAAACCTTTGCGCATCTCCATTAATAGCTAGCCCTGATCCCGATGCAGGGATGTCGAGACGAAAGGATTGGAACGAAGGAGCGAAGGGGAGCGAGGAGGAGAGGGGGGGGGAGAAGAGAGTCAGCGAGGATCTGCCGTCTCAGGGCATCGTCAAGTGATTTACGCGCGCGGATGTGGCATAGGTACGATAATTAAGCGAGAAGCCGCCTGTACCGCTTCGATCGGGGCTCTTTTCACTCCTCTCGGCCGTTCTGCCGCGTGGGCGGTCTCTCTTGGGGCCCCGTCCAAATTTGACACGCGTATCATAACCCTTCGTAACGCTGCTCGCCGCGATCGGTCATTAAAATATAATGTGCTAGCGGTGGGATATTTACGGTCAGGAAACATAGCGATTGCTATTTCGACTTGTTAGACGAGAAACACATTTCGAGAACGCATCGATTATCATGTTTCCTCATTTCTCATAGTTAGCGGACATACTGAAAATCCGTGTAATGCCCGTTACTTTATATATATATATATATATATAT
>NW_012026852.1:2164910-2175999 GCF_000956235.1 Wasmannia auropunctata
ATATTTTGAACGCTGAAATAATTGCAATATGAGAATGTGAACTCTAACTGAAACGATACAAAACTTTAATGACGAAATACGAGATCGATTTAGATGAGCTGATTTTACTTTATCAAACTCTAAACATATATATATATATATATATATATATAATAATGAATATTGTTAGTAGAGACATCATTATTTTTCTGTATTGTTTTTATACAATATTTCGTAGTATTTTTATTTTTTAATATTCTTTTTATGTACTGGGCTTAAACGAGGTGTTGAAATTTGGGCGCATCTAACAAGCGATGAAGAAGTATAAAAAATATTAACCTCATTTGGAAGGAATTTCACTTGAATCTTATTTCTTCTCGATTTGAAATTTATTAGTGCTACTCCATGCTTTCGCTTGTAATCCAACGGTTATGACGTACGTTACATTTTTGAATGATAATATGTTGAGAGATACGTTGAGGACATGGGAATGAGACACCGATGCAGCATCGTGCAATACACTTTAAATAAAGCTTGTGCAGAAGAAAAGCCGGCGAGCGGTGGCAGAGATTATTATCGCGATCCACGAACGGGGAGAAACACGGGGGAGCTCGATAATAACGCACAGATGAATCTCGATGATCGTCACGTTTCCTCATTTGTGCCGCCGCTGCTGCTGGCTGCAGTACTAAGCGCGGGGGGCACATCGCTTGAATCGGGTGGTCCCCGAAATCCACGCCGGTCCCATTCCTTCGCGTCCAGGTAAGAACGTAGCGAACGGCATCTCCTTCAATGGAATTCCACCGTCGAATTCCCGGCCGGCAATTTGCCAGTTGCATTCGAATTTCGCGAATTCCTAGCCTGTGTATCGGGTACCCCGGCGCTAATCGTCGTGGCCGATAGACGCAAAAACGATCGCATAGACGCACGGACCACCCCAACGTGACCATCGTTCATTGTCTCTCTGTACCGCCCTACGCGATATTTTAGATCGTCGCGATGAGAATATCATCAATTTTCCTAATTTTCCTGACAGGAAATCCACGCTTGAAGACAGACGTTCAACTTTAGATACTTCTAAGATTTTAAACACAAACGAGAGAGACCGCTTAAATTAATATCTTCTTAATATTCTATATTTTGACAATTGCAGTCAGTGCTTCCTATTGTATGTTCTATTGTCAATCGATTTCTGCATCAAGTTTCATTCAAATTGGCCAATTTGTTTTCGGAATGTTTGCTGGACAAACAGTAGACAGACAGACGCGTACAAACAGGCAAACATAAAGTTAGATAGAGCTAAATCATCGTAGACATCGTAATCCAAATGATGTTTATCGAACGAGAAAATTGTAATATGGTATCATTTGATATTTGAGATCTCGGAAAACAACTGAGAAATTAATGAAGGAAGGTCGGTGGATGGATAGAAAATATTTGTAATTTAAAAAGAATGATTTATAATAATTTTATTTTATAAACGCATTTGTAGTGCACTTTTAATCGTGTTTGTATTTATTTCATTACAATGCATAGATAATACATCATCAAATCTTTGTGCATCAGAGTTTATGCTGCAGTAAACATAAAATATTATTCTCGAAATTATTTTGGAGAGAATGCAAAATTAGTTTATACTCACGCGTGAGAAACATATTTTTTTAGTTCCCACTTGTTTGCGCGAAAATCCATCAGGATATTGTTTACGTTTAAGGATACGCCAGGCGCGTCGCGATTTGTCGCGTCGATCGGCTATTACAGACTGCTCGCAAATCGATCGAAAAGTACAGCGGGGAAATAAAAACGCGAGGACAGGTTTAATCAGTTTTACGGCCGGATGGGCGTAAGATGGACGGTCGGATTGTAGTTCGCGGGCGAAGTCGCTGATTGGAATTGGATCAAACAAGACGGACGATCGATCACCATATAGCGTTGTGCTTTACGAGAGCGGCGATGCACGCGCTTAACTGATGTCCGGCACGTGCATAGGTAGTGCATACAGGCGGGCCGATCGGCGACGATCGGTGGCGTTATCCGCGTGCACACGCCGACAATTTATGACAAGTCGATCCGATATTCGCGAGATGCACTCGCGATGTAAAATCAGTGAATTGAGCGCTGAAACGGTAAAAATTCACGCTTTTCGTTAGTCCGGAAAATTATTATTAATATACACATCTCGCAATTTTAGTATGTCAATATTTATTGGTTATTTTTTAGATTCCTATCATCACATACTTCACATAAATTACAAATATAGAGTTTGAACAATCGATTCGTTTTGTGATGCCATGCATTTTGACAGAACTATATCTGCAAGTTCTGTAATTATTTTGAACTTGTGAACTTATATGAGCTTAGTTTAATTTTATTATTTTAAATTTTATTGATGAAAAATGCGCGTTTAAATCATGAATTGAAGACACAAATAAATCTGCAAACGTTTTTTATACACTTTCTGTGAAATTATCGAGTGTATCGGATTTATATGTAGGCATGAACCATTAGTCCACCGTGATTTTCGGATCACGAGGCGAAACATTTTCCAGGTGGCGAATTATCAGTTTCGACGCAGCAGTTTCCAATTGTGGAATCGTCGGAAAGCGGATCGCGATTGTCGTAAAACGCGGCATGAATTCTACCGTTCGGCAGATTGGGCGAGTTTGTGTTTTGCAAATGGATAACACCGCTGTTTCTTCAGCAGGGCATCCTGAATTATACGACATCCGCCGCGTATAGTATACATACGTAGGTGCGAGGGGGTAGTGTCAACAGCCTCGTAAAGCGCGGGACGTGATCGATCGGCCGCCTCGTTTGATCCAATACCAATCAGGGCCCCCGGACAGCGAGCTCTGCAACATGGCTCCGCTCGTTTATCTTGCAGAATATCGTCCTGAATTTCTTGTACATACGCGCGGCGCGCGTTTTCCTTTTGAGCTTCGAAAGTGTTTCGCCGGGGCTAATGAACGTCGTTTTTATCGTCGCAATAAGATCGGCTCGCCCGGCCATGAAATCGGATTCGCCGGGCGGAGTAACGAAGTCGATTCTTCGGCCCGATGTCGAAGTAGCGCATTTACTACAATTCCCGGCACATTGACGCCCTCGTGAAACCGGGCCGTGATCGATGGATCGATATCTCATCGCGAAGTAATCATTCGCTTTACTGCCCGACTCGATATGCTAAAACGAAGAGCGCGTATGTGTACTATAAGGCTGCGTGTAGATCTAAAAGATTTTTTAAAATTTGATGAACGCATAGACTAAGGAATAATTCTCGATTGTGTTCTTGTTAAGAAAATTACTTTACATCGTGAATAACTGTTGAAAGTAAAATTCTCGATATTTGACCCAAATCTTGTAAGTATGTACCTTACAACGACAATAAATTCTTTTAGGATCTGTAAGAAGCAGAAATTCTGAAGGAAAGGTTTAAAAAGATAATAAAAATTTATTCATTGTTCACAAATTTAGTAATCTCGCGAAAATATTGTACATATTTTATGTTAACAGATAACTATATATTTTATTTATCCATATATTTGTAAAAATATCTAAAAATAAATATCTTTTAGAGATGGAAAATAAGTTTATAAAGATTTTGAATGGGATACCCCTATAGCTTGTCAATCTTTTCCAAAATTTTATTCTGATGCACTGGATTTATTCATTGTTCACAAATTTAGTAATCTCGCGAAAATATTGTACATTTTTTATATTAACAGATTACTGTATATTTTACTTATCCATATATTTGTAATAATCTTATCTTTTAGAGATTGAAAATAAGCTTATAAAAGATTTTGAACGGGATACTCCTGTCAATCTTTTCCCAAATTTTATTCTAATGCACTGAGCCACCCCGCGTGTGCGAAAGTATCAAGAGTCATTCAAGCTAATCCAGACTAAACCCAGCTTTCGCTAATGTTCTGTATTGCTCTCGACATTATCCTTCGGCGAATATCGCCTCCTGGCAAAAGTCGAGGAGCGGTGGCCGGCACACCTGGCGGATTAAACGCGCGCAGGCATTTAGGTACTTCTTCGGATGTATCTCTTAGAGAATGTCCTAATGGTTCCCACTCGACATGACGATCTCCCCGCGTCCTTCTTTCCCGCGCTTCTCGTCTCGCTCTTCCAGTCCACTTACACAAGTTGGATCCTCGAATCCTTCAGCCTCTCCAATGTCGAGTGGTATGGAGAGTTGTCTAAGGATTAGAGATCTGCCGAGGACTCACTCGAAATGGGTTCAAAGTATAGGGCACATGTCCGCGCGATGCCGAGAAACGATGAAAAAAATAAGGCAGACGCATCGAGAAAGTAAAATGTATATGTTCTAAAATATACAATATCATATATCGTCTTATATTATACAATTTTTGTATTCCTGATGGCTGGATCTAAGAGAGACCAATAGTACTTTCTTTGATTGTTACCTTCCCTTATTTTCTTTTTTTCTCTTGATGTAAACTGGTTAAAATGATATAAGAAGATATAAAATTTGAAATCTACACTATTTAGCCCGTATTTTATTCAATAAATAATATAATGAATCAATTGATATGAATATAATAAAACAATGAAATATTTTTTATATAAATAATTATTAAAACATCGATAGTTTGTATCTATTGACTTGTACCGCTGTTTCTTAAAATAAAAATTCGCCCAATATAATAATCGAAAATATATGCATGTGCACAAAGATACTTATGAAATAATCACGGATTAAATAGCTAGAAAAAAAATTAACGCGAGAAGGGTAAAAGCTTCCAGCAGGATAAGGATCGTGTAACGCGCTCGAACACAGGGTAAATTGCAGCGGAAGTGTAACATGTCGAGTGCAACGTTCCAGAGCGCGATATTTCAGCGGCGCGTCTGACAAATGAGCGGCAATAGCTACTTGCTGCACAGCGAGCGACCGAGCGGCAACAACATTCTGCCGCGCAACCACCGCTGACGAGAGCGAATGATTTACCCAGTAATACCGATAGGTTGTTATGATCGATTCGTACATTAATGCCGGTTAGATGCACGCTCCCAGGGCCGGCTGCTACCTACATCGCGGGAATACGTCTCATTGCGGCGATACGTTTCCAGAGTCCAAAAGATTGTATGCAACAGCTTGTTCGTGCGATAATTATGACTTATAACGATCAAAACAAGTAGAACTGAAGGAAGTTACTAAGAAGACAGGAATAATAGATTTTGAAACTTTAGAACTTTTTTCCGCCTGTTTCTTATGTTGATTTTATTAATCATTCTAATATCCGCGTTTGGAACACAAATTTATACGGAGAATTATACTTTTGTCTGCCGTTTGGAAAGCCGTTTTATCTCAGCGTAATGTATAGTGCGGCATAATATTGTATACATAATCTTTTGCTTTTATGAAAACGTCATTTGGATGAAGAAACGATAACAAAGACACTCCATAACTCAATACTTGCCACGTTAGTTTATGCCTTTGTAAAGAGACGTCGTTACTAAAACTACTAAAAGGGAGTTTGATGCATGTAATCTGCATTACAGTGTAATAATTTTTATTCCCCCGCGTAAGATCTATCGCGTGCTATTGCGGCCCTGCGTCGCGACGGGCGTCCAATGCGCTTCTCTCGGTATTACACATCGACGTCGATGTTCTGAGGGAACCGTCGTATATAAGCGTTGCATACGCCGATTGATGTTTGCGAGTGCACATACGTGCATAGAGAGGTACACGTATTTACAGAGCGGCTGAGAGAGGCGGTCCAATTTCGGTGCCGATGTTCGATTTGACGCCGTGACGCAGGTAGAGTCGCTATATCGAGGGACTGGGCGCGGGAGGGGAGAGGGGGAGGAGGAGGAGGGGAACAAGGTATCAATACTTGTATATCCATATCACCGGCAAAAATAAGTGTCAATACATATACATCGGTGCATCGGTACGTAGAAAATAGTCGGTTAGACGACAGAAAATAATTTATTCCTTGATCAAAGAATGCGCATATTAAAAATTTATTTTGTTAATAAAATGTTCGAAACAAATTATTACTTAAAATTGATGCCTAAAGTTTTCGGTCTTAATTAATGGCGTTAATAAACTTTTTTCAAGAACTTTACTTTCGGAGAAAAATACCAAATACATGTATATAACGATGTTCAGTCGATATACTGATGCTGTGATATTAGCAAAAATGATTGATAGTTTTTATCTAAGCAGAAATATTGATTTTTCCTCAGTACTGTATAGTATCGTTAACATTTATGGATATTGATACAAAGTACTCCGTAATTTCCTCCTCCCCCCGTCCCACACACACACACACACTCTCTCTCTCTCTCTCTCTCTCTCTCTCTCTCTCTCTCTTTTCCTCTCTGTCTCTCTGAGACTGAGTACCGATTCTCGATTTATCAGAGCTGCCTCGAGGGAATTTATGGATGCTCCGCTTGTGCTATCTCCAAGATAACCGATTTTTGCGGGCTGAATGATGGATTCTGATGCGAGCGTTCGAATCACACATAACGACGATTCGCCGGAGTTTGATTGCCGACCGAATCACCAAGCTATGAAAAATCGCTTATACGTTAAACGTTATGCGCACTGCACATCGTAATGTGTCTTTTTATTCTGATAAATTATAATAATATGGAGAAAAACCGGACAATTAAAAACAATGAGTATCAAAGGAATAAAGTCAAGCCAATTGGAATAAAATACACGGAATATCCATCTCGAATTTTGTCACGCGAAAAATCTATACGTATTTTCACTATTATTCGAAAAATTATTTTTCCCGCGGTGCGGTCCGCGATTGCCTCGTCTCGTATTTCGTATCAACAGGGACGTATTATTGACGTATCGCGGTAGCAAAACCGGTTTCTCGTCCGCTCTCGGTCGGGTCGCGAGCGAAATTATTCCCGTCATTAAACCGACGTCCCGGCGCCCTGGAGATGAGGGCACGGCGTTTGCCGGTTTTATGGACACTTGCATTTTACTGGTTTAATCTCCCTCCCGCGAAGTTAGTACGCCTCCGCGCGCCCCTCGACGGATATGCAACCACCGGGCCGTCGGCTTTTTCTCGTCCTCATCGTCATTTTCCCGCAGGGTTTCGCGGATGTCGCGGTTTTGGGGTGCCACCTTCTCCTCGCTTTATTGACATGCTAAATGCGCTTAATTTCTTACTTGACGAGACCACCTTTTTATCGAATGCGGATATGCCTTTGCTCTCTTTACGAGATCTATGTGAAATACACCTCAATGAATTTAGTTTTTAGATCTCCGCGAAAAGTGTGCAGTCTCGTAATGTAAAATTGTATTTTTAAGCGGTTCAATTTGTTAAAAATACAATTAGATAAAATACATAATATTAATGATTAAAATATAAATTTGTTGAGACTTTTATAACTTTTATAAGTACAGTAAACTAATAATAATAACAAGTAAGAAATATAGACTCGGCCAAGGAACGAGCAAGGTGTGAAGTGACATGAAATCACTTGAACATGATGTTACAAAAATTTTAAAGAAAATTTTATGTCAAAACGTTTCAACTGCACAGAGTCTTCCTCAGTTAAAATAAATTAACATATAAATAATTTAATAAACAAACATTATTACAATAACGTAACTTCAACATTTAAATAAATTATTTAAAAAACCTATATAAGCATTTATTTAAATGTTGAAGTTATGTTATTGATGTTTGTTTATTAAATTATTTATATATTAATTTATTTCAACTGAGAAAGATTCTGTGCAGTCGAAATGTTTTGACATTAAATTTTCTTTAAAATTTTTATAACATCATGTTTTAATGATTTCATATCACGTCACACCTTGCTTGTTCCTTGTTGCCGAGTCTATATTTCTTACCTGTTATTTAAATACGAGCTAGTAAATGTAATTTCTAATTTCAATTATTTTCGATACTTTCTATGAAAATTGACTCTATACATAATTTGAGAAAAACATTATTTAATTCTTTTATCGCGTAATCTTTTTCACATAAAATTATTGAGACTCGAACGACGTTGACTTAACACGCGTCTCACTTAATTCTCACTCATCGTGTCATATGGACTCCGTTTTGAAAGGATGGTGACGTCGCTCCCGGTGACACCGCGACGCGATTTACCTTGATGCACCGCGTCATATCATATCAGGTAGCTTTTCTGTGTTGCATCCTATGCAGCCGAGTGTATCATAAAACTACCTCGAAACAACTCCGACTCGTCGCGCGGATGCTTTTATGGTGGCCCGAGCGCGCGATACCAGATACGAGCAATCTCCGTGAGTAACGCGACAGAGGGGGATGGGATGCTGTGAAGCTTCATCGTCACTCGGAACTTTTCGGTATGCTCGCATCTGCGAGGAAGCCGCGCCACGTTACGTCATACTGCTCCGGAATCACCTTCGGAAAATCACAACGCTCTCGATGCGAAACGGATAAACCGACGAGTTTTGCGAAGAACATGGAAAACCGAAAGTGGGCCAATAGCAATTCTGTAGATTCTTGATCTTTATATAAATTTTATTTTATGGTATAAACTTTATGTATAATCAGTGCTGTAAAGACTTTAATTATTGAAATATTAAAACGATAGTTTGTTCCATTAATGAAAATAGCAATTCAGAAATAGTTGAAGCTTCAATAGACAACAGGGGAATGTGTGCCGGAATTAATCGCAGGCATGTTTGATACAGGAGAGAATATCTGAAATACCGGTTAGGAGACAGATTAATTCGTAGAGAGTTACGAATGAATTTGCGACGTTTAATTCGCAACGCGCGGCGAAGAATTCCACGTCGCAGCGAGCCCGGAATCTCTTTCATGATACATATAGAAGGGGCGCTTTTTTTCCCGCCACTTTACGGCATCCGGCGCGGCGTGGCGTGGGTCGGAAAGAAGGCCCCCCTCGGGCTCTCGGCGTATAATGTCCGTCAACGGTTAGAAGAATAGGCAACGCACTCGTGGCACAGGCCGAGTGCCATTGTCCTAAAAGCCGCGTCCGCCCTTCAAAGCGCACGCGAGTCCTCCCTTCGTTGCGCGCGTTTCCTCGCAATTTTCTCGCGAGAGGGCTAGATGGAGAGTCGCGAGATCTTGAAACCGAAGGAGCAACCGCGAAAACGTTCGAGGAGTCTCCGTGAAATTTAGCGTTGAATTTTTACCAAGCACCCTTTCGCTCATAAGAAAGTCTCGTTGAAGCGAAATGAACCTTTTCATCGGAAAATTTAACTACGACAGAGTACGATCGTACTCACTTTTCTCTCTTTGGAGAATTTTTTCCAGCAATTTGTGACATAATTATAATTTCCGTATATATAACGAAGATGATTACAAGAATGATACTGTAGTTAATTTTTATGCAATTCTGCAGAAGCGATTTCACGATTATACATTGGATTGAGTTGAGATTCGCTTTAATTAACAGAAAATTTCTTAGAAGAATAACTAAAAATATATTTCCAATCTTTTAACCAATTGTCATAAGAGTTTAAAGAAAGTATACAAGTGAGTTTCAGATATTAAATTTCTTGTGTTTTAACAATTCAGAAAAAGCAATTAAATTAAACGTGCCTAGATAATTAAATGCGATAATCGTCACAACGTAACAGTATTATGGCAGTTTTGATAATCAAATGAGGTACGTAATTATTAGACAAGACAATAACATTTGAATCTAATGAACTTGAAATACCTTACACTAAATTATTGACTGCATTCGTTGAATTTTTACCAAGCAACCTTCGCTCATAAGAAAATCTCGTTGAAGTGAAATGAACCTTTTTAACTGGAAAAGTTAACTACGACAGAGTACGATTTATGTCTAATGGCTATGTCTACTTTTCTTTGGAGAATTTTTTTGAGCAATTTGTGACATAATTATTTCCGTTTGTATAACGAAGATGATTACGAGAATGATATACTGTAGTTAATTTTGATGCAATTCTACAGAACTGATTTCTCGATTTTACATTGGATTGAATTAAGATTCGCTTTAATTAACAGAGAATTTCTAGAAAGAATAACTAAAAATATATTTCCAATCTTTTAACTAATTGCCATAAGAGCTTAAAAAAAGGTATATACAAGTGAGTTTCAGATATTAAATTTCTTGTTCTTTAACAATTCAGAAAAAGAAGCTAAATTAAACGTGTGTTGATAATTAAATGCGGTATTCATCACAACGTAACAGTATTATGGCAGTTTTGATAATCAAATGAGGCACGTAATTATTAGACAAGACAATAACATTTGAATCTAACGAACTCGAAATACCCTACACTAAATCATTGACTGCACTCGTTGCTAATGAATAAAATCACGCATTCATTGCCGATGGGCTTGCTTGCTGCATAAACAACGACGGGTATTATTCGCCTCGCTTCTTTCCATCCGCGACCCGTTCGAATCCGGTTATTAAAAGTCGCGGCGGACTGCATAATATACGCGACGGAGGTGCGTAATGCGCTAACGATCCGTTAAGTTCGTCGGCTAATTAGATCGGACGCTCACCTGGATGCGCCTAATGCGAACGGATGCAAATGACACCTAACGAGCGACCTCCAGACAAAAAGGGCGCGCTGATGTTTTTTCCGATCGCACCGATCAAATTTATGCGCGACCGCGATCGAATGCATGGATCTTGTATTTCGAAACGTTTTATGCGTGTATCATAAAGCGCGAAGAAAGAGCTTCTGATGAAAGATTCAAATTTTTGTGCACATAAATTCTTCTTAGAGTTTCATCAAGAATATTACATCCTATTCAATTTTATTCTATATGACATTTATTTCGCTTCTGTTTAATGTTTATTCATAATTATTGCATGTATATGCAAAAATTGTTATATAAAGTAATACATTTTAGATAAGATTTATTATGTGGAAAATTTTTAAGTACCATTTTAAAATTACATTTTTATAAGAAATGATGTGATTCACAGTTTCAGCAGCAAGATTAAGAAAGAAAATAAGGTCACATTTTTCTGTAACGGATTAAACCTTTAAACCACCACGCCCAAAAAAATTACACTAACCACAATGTCGGTCTGACAGACCGCTATTAATGCTTCCGCTAATTTTATAAGTTAATTATAATAAAAATGTATGTTTTCTGAATACTTGTTGATG
>NW_012026852.1:2176019-2247915 GCF_000956235.1 Wasmannia auropunctata
GGGAAAAGGAAAATTATGTTTTAATGTGAGAGTTAACAAAAAAATCTCATATACAACAGAAATAAAATATATTTAAATGGTGATAAATAAGAAAATTGTTGACAAGTAACGTTTCAATAGCGGTCTGTGAGGCCGATATAGTGGTTTAAAGGTTAATTTAATTTCTTTTTTATTTATTAAAATCGCAAAAAATTCTTGTTTGATTAAAATAAAATTCCACTTTCTTTCTGATACGTACAAATTTAGAAAGAATTATATAATTTGGCTATTTACAAATTTTTTGAAAATGCCAAGTAATACGTGAATCGCCGAATGAATTCGAGTAGTATAAAGAGTCATGTTGTACGTATTGATACTTAATTATAATTATTAATAATTTTAAATGCGAAGAATATTTTCGGCGTACATACATTTATTTCGGAGTTACATTTATTAAATATTTTCTGATAGTAACGAACCGACTGGCACGTGATCTTGATATGATTGATGATGTTTGTTTTTCTCGCGACAACGCGCCTCTGTGTACGCAAGATCGCGTCGGCGTTATCATTCGCGCGGCGACAATTGAGCAGACGGGCAGTGGATCGAGCCGCTCTGTACATTGCGTTATTGCCTCGAAACTCGATCCTGACAAGTGAGGGAAAAACGCAGTTACTTCCTTCGAATTGTTATGGATTATTAACTCGCGTCATTAATTATTATATCCTGCGATTCACGATTTGCAAACATATCGAGACGACGGACATTTAGCGCGATTTATTTATTCGAGGTACGCAGAAATTCAAAGCAACAAAAATTATAAATTATTTTGTCGTGGGATTTATTTTAATATTGTGAGACATGAATCTATCTCGCATTACGTTCTTGCCGATTATAAATATGGTTTATCTGCCGTTTTTTAATCGAAAGCGCAAAGTAACAAGTGAATAGTCAGAGTGATTCAAATAATAGTAAAGCGCAATTTACATAGAGACGTAGACGTATAAACGTAGGACGTAGAATATGAAAATATTGATATTTTACCACGTCCAGCCAATCACGAGAGAGGTTACTCGCCATTCCTATTTTTCCATATCCAATCATATCTTCAATTTCTTTCGTCTACGTCTACGTCTCTATGTAAATCCCGCTTAAGCCATGATATAGCATGTACATACATGTATGTGAACCGTTAGCTAACTTGGAGGAATAAAAAATTCAGTGCATATTTATTCTATAGCGTTTATGTCTGTACGTTAATTTTAACGTTTCACGGTAATAACAAGTCAAATCAACGGGTGATATTTATTTTTGTGCTGTATAGCGCGCGTAAATGGTTTTGTGTCGTCACATTATTTGAAATATTACCGCGAGAAAATGCCAAATGTGAACAATTTCTATGAGCAATTAATATGAGCAAATTATTAATCAATCTTTTTATTAATTAATTTCGATGAACGACTAATGGTTTGTGAGCGTACCGAGGCGATAGCTATCTATTAAAGTTCGTTTTATTAATTTAAAATATGAATTAAATGGAGACGCTAATTGCAAATTGTTATTTTATTGAGATATTTTTAATAATAATTTTCTTAAAGTAATATTGGACATACTTAATTGGTCTTAATTGCATTAAATCACTTCGAATTTTTTATTTACTAGGATGTAATTTGTATACCTTCCATTTTTATATTGAGATTGCAAAATAAATCGCTGGATCGATTGATTTAAGTGTGAAGTTGAAAGCCATGATAATGAGCTTTTATCAATAATTAATACGTGTATTTCGCGGGATTTAAACGCTTAAAATGAATTGTGCGCGCGTGTATGCGTGAAACATTAATTTTCGATCAAACGCGTCTATGATATTGTTATTAACTATGTAACTCTTAATTATTTAGTTATTTAACTATCAATTGAAATTATCGACGTCATTTCTGAATTTTACTATTAATTAAATCAGAGAAAGTACGATACGATAAATGTCAATTATTTTGTAGAAATAATTATTGCCCATGTAAATATCGTGCCACAGCAATTTGCTTGTGTTTCTATCTACTTTGACATCTATTTCAAACGTACAAATCGCGTGAAATATGTGTATAATAAATAGTTGTCAATTTCGTTAAGCTCATGATCGTCATGATAAGAACGTCACAGTTACAGTCATTATATTTTGGTAATTAGTGTGCGCGTGCAAATGTAATTAACAGTATTTTCGCGAGTGAATTTATCAGAGAAGAAAAAGACCTAGGGTAGCATTGGGTGACAGCGGAGCTACTGTAATATAATTAACTTGTTTATTATTTTAATTGCCATTGAATTAATGGACTATAATTATTTTACGTGCCCCCCACAATTATTTTTGTGTAATGACTGATCATCTTGGATCAGTTACTGGAACTTCAATGTCTTCGTGTTTTCAGATTAATAAATATATACAACAGCTATGTACAACAGCTCTGTCGCTGGACATCGTACCGGTGAGTTATATTCTTAGAAAAATTTAATACTATAAGTATTAAGTTGGTTAATTATGTAATTAATTACTTATTTTGGGTATTAAAAGCACTGCTAATTAATGCTTACAGTATTAAATTTTTCAAAGGGCATCATCTTTTATTTTAATCGAGGTAATGGATTTATGGAAAAATTAAATCTTAGATATATATGTATAATAAAATAAATAATAATGATAGATGAAGAATATACCAAGGTATAAAGAATATTATAGATGAATATATATATATGTAGGATGCATTCATATATATTCATTTATTAGTGCAATTAGGTCTTTTAGATTGATAAATAATTAAATTAATAAAATTAAATGCGAAATTAATTGCGAGATATAATATATTTGTTTGAAATTGATACGATAATTTCGCAGGTGTAAATAATAAATGATAATAAACGAATATTTCATCAAATCGATATTAGACATTTAATTTCTCGCGTGTCACCAGTGACAACCGCGTTTCAGAATAGAGTTGTGATCAACCGAATCAGCATTATTAATCTCGCGGATCTTGTTTACGTTATTTTCGTCAGTCGCGGCCGTCGCGGGTCATCATCGTGCAGTATGATTGATCCGTCCAAGTATAATTGATCCGGTGACGATGATTAGATTTCCGATGGAGACACAACGGCAATTAGTTCGCGCCACATCGTATAACCGGTGACGCATAATTCTTTAAGGCCAATCGATAAATCTCTCTCACCAGCTGTCAATACTGATCCGGCTTCGTTTAATGCGTTATACCGATCGGCAACGCACAAAGCGCGACGGAAGTTATTCCGGGTGGAATTTATTTATCGCGGTGGGACGAGCGTTTGATAGCGCCGACATTATCCTTTCCGTCGCGGCGGTTTTCACAGAGAGGGACACCCGCTTACTTTCTAAATTTTTCCGATGATGCAGTTGGCGAGCGAAGGGTCCACGTGTTTCACGTGTACGCGGCGGCACACGCGTTTGATATCGGAATATAGAGCGTACGAGAAAAAATTAATCGGGTTCTAGTGCATGTTTCATGTTTTACGACATACACGATTCCATTTGAAATTGAATTCTAACTGTTCGATATATAATTTTATCGCTCGACAATTGGTTCAATAGATTAATTCTTAATTTACAATATGAGCCGTGGGAATGCATATAATATTCTACTCTGACATACTTTTATAATTATTTAATGTGTTTTAATATAGTAATTTGTTATATATTTCTTATGAGATCTTATTTTATTTCTGCTTCTTTATAAATTAAGAAGTCACATCTCTCTCTCTCTCTCGATTCATTTATTAATCTCTTGATTAATAATTATTGTTATGAAAATTTGCATATGGAATAAAGCAGTAATACTGCAAGTTAAGAATTAGGACATCGAATTAGAATTAAGACGTAATAGATAGAATGAAGAAAAACAAGAACTTTCATATTTGATGCTTTTCTCCCGAAATTAATAATGCGCGTGTATGTGTGAGTGTCATGAAATAATGAAAACGTTTCTCGAATGAATTTGTTCTCGAGAGTTGCATAAATGAGTTTATATAAATTTGTCACACATTATTATAGATATTACTGGAAACGATTAATATTTCGCCGTTGCCATTACGAATATGTAGTAGCAGCTACAGCTTTGCTACAATAGCAAAATTATTTTTCTCCGTGAAGAATAATTTTAACAAGATCTTGAGACTAGAATAATATTGTCGCGACGGATGTGAATCTCTTAATTATTTCTTTAAATAATACTTCGTTCACTTGGAAGAAAGTATTTTATTTCTACTTTCAGAAACTGTTACCATAGGCACATAGAGACTGTTCGATGAAAAAATAATTACGGGACATAAAATCCTTTTACATCAAGGCCTCAATTAATCTCAATTAACGCGCATACGTGTGCACACGCGTGCACGTGCGATTGCACAGGGCGCTATCTTTTGATAGCACTTTCGCCGTGCGGGCACGTATACATACACGCATCTCGCGCGCGCCGATCGTTATTTCGTTTTTTTAATTAGCCCGAACGAAGAAAGCTCGCGCGCTTAACATTCGAATGAACTACTTCTGTGCGCCGGGCCGATAATTAAGATTGATGGCGAATACGAATGCGTAATTGCGCCGGACGCGGCGCTTTTTTTCGCGCGGTGCGCGCGTACTTCATCAATCACCAGGCATTTTTTGAGCCCTGGGCCGCCGCCGCCGCCGCTGCCGCCGCCGTCGCGCCGCTGCGCCGCGTTACGGCCGCACCGCGCCACGCCGCGTCGGTGCAGCACATTCCGCGCGCGCCACGCTCGTTCTGCCTTCGCCTATATCGAGGCAAAGTAATTGGCAGAGAAGTGTCGATGCCGTCTGCCGTCGGAAAAAATATCGGTCTCCTTCATCAATGGTGTCGCCATCGGTTTGGAGGAATTGCGGCCTTTAATGGAAAGACTCCTAGGATTTTTCAATTTAAACGTACCTGTTGCTCGCGTTAAAATCAAGATTTACGAAATATCGTAAATTAGGTAACTCGGGAGTGTGACTGTAATGCTCTCGATGGTTATAAGGAATATTTGTGGTTATTGATATTTCTTTTAATAGTACCTTTAATAGTATATTAGTCTGTCAGTGAGACGACATTTTGATGAATCAAGGCCGCTTGATGTGAGGCGACGTTTCTTGAGAATGTGAGCCTTGCTTAATTTATTGTAATGAGATGAAACTTGTAACATTTTTGAATCCCGAATGCGAGACAAAGGTGTTGGTGCGTCCGTGAGTAGTCGAAGCGAGAGATCACGATATCGCGATAGCATTGTAGCATTCTTGGGGTACGCATTCGCCGTGGCGGTGGCAAGGGAGAGACGAGGAGTCGCCAGATGCGAAGTTATTGTGCATATGCGGTGCGAGGGCGTGCAACCAAGCCGCCGCTCATTGTGTGCGCGCAACATGCGTCCCGCGATGCAAATGGGACTTCTTTCTCCAGGTAGGATCGCAGGTGCGCGATGGAACGCCTCGCGAATTTGCACCGTTGTAATGACCGCGTTAACGATTGCGTTCCTCGGCCTGACGATCGTTCGCGAACTCGCCTATGTACCCTGGCTCTTTCGTTACATTCCGCGACAGTTTCCAAGGGCCTGACGAGTAGATTTCTTTCTTCTTTTACTCGAGGAGAATAGGATAATGAGAAATTGAACTTATCTCGTATGAAGATGTGAAAAAGGAAAACTATCTTGATGCATATTGTATAAATTGTTTCTATACAAGTCGGATGACTTTGCGATAAAACTTACGATAATTTATATATAAGTGGATATATAAAATGCGAGAAAAAAATGTTACAAATCAAGGCTATTTTTTGTTGTCCAACAAATTGTTTTATGATTAGGGAACTTAATTAGCTTCATGTGGGAATAAAAAAATGTCCAAAGTGTTGCGATGTTTCTGCAATACATTGGACCTAAAAATAGTTGGAATCGATACGTCGATTGCTCTCGCATAAAAGCACGTATGGCTTTCCGCCAATTTCAAACAGTGGAAAAAAGCCTCTGAGTGAGTTTGATGGAAATCAGCGGTTGTTGGCGGACGCGCGACGTCGTGGGAGAACTCATAAACGCGAGCACGCACGTCGAAGATAAACATTACCTACCGGCGATGCCGGGCCGGAAATTGTGCCGGGAAAAATATGCAATAAATTCGTTTTGCCTGCGGTAGCAAATCACGCAGACGGTAGCCAATCACGAGCGGTTAAGCGCCGCGGCCGCCGGCCGTGCCGTTATATTTTGCGTTGCCGACGAAAATAAATCGTACCGCGGGTTTACAATGTAGTACATCATAATGTGCCGTGGCGTCGTAACGCGCGCTCCGATAGGCGGCTGAATTTTACATGCGAACCCTCTCGAATGAAAGAACAACGTATTTCAGCGTAGCAGTGTAATTTTTTAAATAAGGACTCTCAGAGATAAATATCTATTGTCAATCAATAAATGTTAGAAAATAACGAATACCGTAAATAATAATTTCTTTTTATCGCAGAATCATAAAAGCTTTTAACGCTTGCTAACTGTCAAATTTGTTACAAATGTTCTATATCTTGTTTAAAAATCTTAAGAAATGTCTATTAATATATAATAATTATTAATAATAATTATTAGAGATATTGTAGCTATTGAAATTAATAAGTAAAACTAAATAAATAATAAATACAAAATTAATAATTATATTTCAATTATATATTTTAAGATAAAAGTAAATAAATATGACTATAAGAATTAAATCAAACTTTTTTATACGCGTAATATACAATCAGCAAAATTGAAAATTTACGCGGAAAGAAGCGAGAGACGATCATTTGGACGGCCTTTATTAAATTACGATTTAATCTATTTTGTAAGTGACCGAGACGGGATGAAACTATCGAGGCCGTCGGATTTGGCAGCATCGGATTTGACAGCATTTATTTCGCAGGTGACGCGTATAGCGATAGAGAGCTTTGGTTTTGGCAGTTTTACGGACAAATCGAAACGATTTAATCGCGAGATAAATATCGCTCGTTCGTCAAACACGATCGTCGATATAACTCGCTGCGCCAGCAACGAGCCCGAAATTAATGTCAGGCTCATTGAGCAACTTAATACCTGCAAATCAGGCCGGCGTTGACGTTTATTCGTCGGCGAATGTTCGCGGTGGCCACCTGCCGCCCGTGTTTATTCGCTGGTTAATAAAATGACACTCGTAGTCCGACGAGCCATGAAGAATCTGTTCAAACAAATGCGTGCCAAGCGACGGGTTAATTCCTCTCCATTCGAAAAATTTGGCACGCAATGTGCATAAATTGTTAACATGTAAATCGCCCCGATATAATAGTAACATATTATCCCTTCATCATTAAGCGTTACAGATTGGCTTCAAGATTTCCAAGTTCGATTGTGATGTAGAAAAATATATGGCTCAAAAATAATTTCCAAGTTCGATTGTGATGTAGAAAAATATATGGCTCAAAAATAAAATAAAAGGAAGAAGATTATACAAAATAAAAAATAACAGAGATTTTGCGAATGAATACCTAATTCTCAGGAAAGATAATTTTGGCATCAACGACTTTCACGCAGCAATCAAATAAAATTTTCTTTTTTTTTTTACATAAAATTCTGAATTAACAGTCGTAAAAAAAATTTGTTTGTGAATTACGGATCAATCAGTGCGTGCAGCGAGCGAGGGAATTAGTATTTCATTTACTCATCCCGATTCACTCCAAATTCCACGTAATCTCGCTGGCTCGAGCTTTAATATGTAAATCCGTCGGTGCAACAACTGGTTCGTTTGAGGATTATTATCGATCGGTATGTTTCGGCACGGTAAATCAATTATAATTACGGCAACGGGGTGTTTCCCATTTGTTAATGGTGGAAATAAGTTGACTCGGTATCGCGCAATGACGAAACTACCACTTTTGAGATGAGGAATATAAAATGGATTCAAGATTGCGCAGGCAGGATTGATCGTGGCCGTGGCGAGAAAAGATTATCTTTATTACGATATTTATTACAACTAATGTTTCAAATAGGAATCTAAGAAGAGTGGGAAGATATATACAAGACAAGCGGCATTTTGAAAATTTAATTTTACCCATCCCCGTCTCTGTGAAACTAAGTGCGATTACAGAGTCTTCAACATAAAGGAAATTGATATTCTATATCTGAAGTCATAAATGTAAAAAGCGATATATAAAATTCTCATGCAATTTATCATTCATTATATCAATGACATTTGTGCACTGCTATTGTAAGTAATACCAAGTGATTTAGTAAATATCAATATAAAGATTTGAGCGCATTATTAATAATTTTTTATTTGTTAAGAACTAAACTAACAAAAAAAAACGTTAAAGATTGTTGAAATCATTTCAAAGATCTTATTGTTAGTTGTACAGTCGATTTCCGGAATTCGCGGGCGTTGCGAGCGTGGAGATCAAGGAAGTCGAAGGGAATAGAAGACGTCGAAAGAGAGCAAATAAATAAATTTAAAGACACGACAGTCTCTGTGGGAGATACCGACAGAGCCATCCCCGCGGGCGGAAAGTGCAGGGCGGCAGGGAAGTTGCTATCAAAGCAAAGGGCGGTGACGGCGGTTCACACCCGTAGACTTGGCGACTTCCTTCGTCGGCGGCTGCACTCCGGGTTTTGTTTCCTCACGCTTTTCTCGTGGATTCGCTCGAGCGCGGGAGACATACGCATTTTCACCACTCCGCGATACCTTTTGGTCGATTTTCCTGCGTGCGAGTTGTACGAAAATGCAGGCGATGCGCCACCGAGATGCATCGACAAGTAGGCGTCGCGTTGCGGGAATACGTTGCGAGAGAGGCGAATATTATGCTTGCGACAAGTATGCAGGAGAGAAGAATAGAAGCTGTCGGGCGGAATTTTCGAAAATTCTAGCAAGAAAAGATTTTCGCGATCGCGTTTCTTTCGACGGTCGTAGATTGTGATCCACGGAAATGTTGTCGTTACTTTTATAGAGGATTTTTTTTTATTAATCAGACGCCGCAAATATTTCTTAATCTTGACAATTCGAAAAATTCTTATTCGTATAATATGTTATTGTTTAGACAATTTTTTAATTTAAGAAAAAGGATATCGTAACGAATCACGAATTGAAGACCGTCAATACATATACAAAATAACGAGAACGTTAAATTCAGCAACATATCAAAAGTAAGTCAAAATATATAAAAAAAATTATTTAACAATCTATTATACATTTACAATATATAACGGAAAAAAGTAGAAGTATTATATCATGTTGGACAATTGTTGTTACAGCGTTAAAAGCGATATTGTGAGTTTGTAAAAGGCAAGCCCGCGCAGAGAACGAGATTTTTAGAATTTCTACGTTGATCGGAAGAAATTTCTATTTCGCACTTCGAGGTAGACGGATAAATATATCAGGGTAGTGCGCTTTCGGTGTACTTTTTGGCGTGACATTATCTTCGTCGCGCCCCCCCCCCCCCCTCCTGGTATTCGATTCAAGTTCTCTTTTCTGTCCCCTTTTTTTTCCATTTTTCATCGGCGACTCTGTCGTTGGCGAAGAGTCGATTTCTGGCACAGCGATCTCGGCAAAGAATCGTGCCAAACTGCAGCCTCCGAGGAATCGATTGTTAACTTTCGTCTTTTTCTTCTGCGTCTTTTGCTATTTCTTCTCTCTTCTCGCCTTCTTATATATCTTACGTGCACTTCAGTGATATCGGGATTTTTTCAACTCTTATATTAATATTAATTTTTATTATTTTTTTTAAATAACATTTTTAATCCTGTAGTTACCTTTTTTTGTAAAATATGTCTGGATAATTATGCTGGAATATATATATTGCTAGAAATTACTTTTATAGGATGAAAAATTTTAACTTAGGATTATATCACATTATATTAAAAATTGTTGCCAGATTATTTGAAGAAATAAATATATACAAAAATACAATGCTTTCCACATCTTCAACGTATTGGTTAATATATATAAATTTACGCAATACGCTTATAATACTTATGTACATTGAGACATGATAGTATAATCGAGTATCATCCCGGATAGTAACTTAGCGATTTAGAATAGCGTACGAAATATGAAGTGAGATACCACGAATTTCTAATTAATATATGCAGAATAGAATGGAGTTACACGACTAATGAATATACCGCGAGCATCGCGACAGAGGGTTCGTGACGTTTATCTATCCGCCTCGAAATATCTATCAGCTAGTCTGTTGGTATTAATTAACTGTCAGTTGGTACTGAACAGCTGCCGAAGAATTGATTTGAAGGATAGCATAGCGCATAATATGCGTTGATGATTGATAGCACAGAGAATGTAGATATTTGAGACTGCAAAAATGATTAATAATCCAATTATTAAATCTATTAATGAAATTACTAGCAATCTATTCTTATTATCAATCTTTACATTGCCTTTTAAATTTAACTTACAATTAGATGCCGATACAATTATTTAGAACAATTCCTTCCCTTGTTTTCTCACATAACAGGAAAAATACGAGGAATATACGTTTTATACCAACGCACATTTAGTAAATTAATTGTGTCCGTTAATTCATCCGTATATCAACTTTATTTCCCCTAACTGTGTAATTATTTAATTAACATGAAAACACAATTGAATAATTCCAATTGTGTAATTTAAAGTTTACATAGCGCAAGATAACTTTGCTTAAACTTCCTTTATTTACGCGTGACTGTCGATTTACGATTGTGTTGGTTTTATTCGCGATCGATTGCAAAGCGTCTCGAGGAAAATAATACACATCACGATCACGCATTAATCGCCGCAACGCGTTACATATGAATCTTTCCGTTCGAACGCGGTAGGGGTGAGAGGTGATTTAATAAGGCCATATTTCGCATTGATTTATAAATACACGAGATTCCACGCAAACTCGTACTATTAAGCTAATTACTCCACAATGCTAAAATAATAGCCATGTTTAGTTACATATACAAATATAGATGCTGCTATGACAATCGCAAACTGCATCTTACTAATATATGTGTAATTATAACAATCGACAAGATACATGATAATGCATTATTCGAATATCGTGATACTATCTTCAGTAATTTTTGAAAAATAAAATTATATCTATTATTAATTTTGAATTTGCAGAAAATGATATTTCTGACAAGTATATCTGACAATTATAATATGATAAATGTTAATATATTAGGAGGACCGTACGTTCCGTCTTTTTCTACGATGACTATTTATTGCGAATCTATTATCTGAGAATCTACGTCTACATCTCCGTTTTTTTGGTATTCTTACAATATTCAATAATGTACAGATTTTTTATATAAACCAATTCCGTTAAAATTTAACTGTTACTGTAATATTGAAAATGATCTGATGTAGGTCGCAACGTCTATGTTATGATTATGTATTTTTAACTAATTTTAGAGCATTAAATATCCAACTCCCGGCTCATAGCCCATATTTTTATTTTTATTTTGTTAATATTTTATTTCGTTATTTTAACGTTAAATTTGAAGAAAATGTTAAAGTCATAAGGTGTACTTCAGAAACAATATCACGAAGCTTACAAAACGTTTCCCGTGTTTTCAAATGCATCATTTCATGAATATTTTTTGTATTAAAGAAAAATCTATCTACAATATAATATCAATATTCAAATTTACATGGAGCGACAAAAAGCTGCAGGGTTAGAAATTCAATATCAAGAAGTTGAGTGTTTTCAGAGCTGTGTACATAAGGAGCTATTTCGACCTTCGAGATGCGGAGGACTTGCGTTCTTCGTTTCCTCGGCTGTAAATAACCATCACGGCCGTCCGTGACACATGAAAAATCCGACGGTCCGGTTTCCTCGGCGCGACTCGGCGCCGCGGCGCGCCGCGCGCTCGTTCCCCAGATTTATCGATTACAAATTGCACGGCTATCAATCGCCTAATGATACTCTCATGAACGTGCGGGCTCGCTCGCGCGCGCGCACGCGCACGCACGCCAGCCGGCCGCGAGATGTATTTATGAATCGATGCGAAATATAGCCTTATTAAATCACCTCTCGCCCCCGCCGAGACCGGGAAGATTCATACGTAACGCGTCGCGTTTAGCGTCGATTAATGCGGTTATCTACGATCCGAGCGTTATTTTCCCAACGGTCGTGAGCGAAATGTTTCGCCGTTATAAGACCGCGGGCCTATCGCGACCGTGATATCGATGCTGTTGAGTGAAAAACAGACCCGTTTACTCCTTAGAATCTATCTAGACACGCGTTCATGCCGTAAAACGCGTCGATGCCTCAAATAAACGCCGCTCAGCGAATAATAATCGTTATTTTTCCCCCCCGCCGTCGTACACCGCCGCGTGCACTCGCACGAAACGAAGCAAACTTGACATCGCCTGAATAATAACGTATGCAAATTTTGCGAGAACCCGAGCTACGCGCGCGCTCGTCTCTCTTAAACAAAGGCGACTTCACGTTAATATCGGACGTGTACGACGCGGTGACGACGTTTATGCAGCGTCGCGTCGTCGTCGTCGTCGTCGTCATCGTCGTCGTCGACTTCGAGAGGCGGACGGCATGCAAAAATTATGCAACCGCGGTAACGCGACGTGCTGCACCGCATACGGCTTGATTTAGCGATGAATACTTTATTACGAAGGACAGAGAGCCGTGTGTGTGTATATGTGCGCGTACAGCGAAGACAATTTATCGACGGCGAAGGGACGTTCGGATGAAAAGCACACACGAGACGACGCGAGACGGGACGTTCTTCCGTGCGTCGTCGCGGTTGCGCCGCGCCGGTCGCTTTATATCGCGCATCCGAGAAAACTCGGAAGCAACCAAGTCGACTCGCAAACGACAATTGAAACGTCCGATTCGCGAATTTATTCAGCGGCAAACGCGGTTACCGCGCGGAAGAACCATCGCGTGTTTGCCTTTCTCGTGTGTGCGCGCATATAATGCACTAGTCATGGGATTGATGCGCGGCTCCTCCGCGACGCCGCGCCGCGCGATTTGCATTACGTCGAGAGGGTCTGCAGGCTATGAGTCTTCTTCTCTGTGATCGAATGCCACGTGAAAGTACGTGGTAAAATTAACTCCACGCTTTTTCTGAATTAACGAATGTAAAAAAGGAATATTGCAGATCATTATATTTTAGGATAGCATCTGCTCGCGTTGTCTTAATAGAAAATTATTATAATGAAAAATAGAAGAAACATTACTTCTTTTTTCTTTTGTTTGTTTCGCATACATATATATGCATGCAAAATTAATTCCTAGTTGTAATAATGCATAAGAAAGGAAGAATAAAATTAATACAGTTTTTAATTGAAAAAAAAAAGCATTTTTACGATCGTTTTCTAATTGAAAGACCTTTGTAATTAAGTATCTCTCTACTTTCATAGCAAGATCCAGCAATTCAATTCTCCTTATGTTAATTCTGCTTAAAGTCAGCAGACCGCTCGCGCTTGCCGATGCAAAACGCTTGCGATTCGTCGCGTTCCTTGCACTTGCCTCCCTCGCGGCTCAATTATGCCCGCATGCCGGACAATATGTAAGTTCGTTTATCTTTATGGGTAATCGCGCGCAATAAAGTGCGCGGAGGCACGACGTTATATGGTAATTATGAGGCGGAACGTCTATGAAATGCTCGCGCCATAAAGCGATCGCACGATGCACCCGGCCGTATTGCGCGCCGCGAAAGCACGAGTGATACCTTGGTATAATAGATATCGACGTATACTGAATATATTCCCGGAAATATCTCGCTCAATTACTCGCTCGGTTTTATCGTCCGGGATACGCAGCGCGCGCGCGCGCGCGACCATTGATACTGTTTGCTTGAATTTCGTACGCGGAGAATATTCATGAGAACAATAATTAATTTGCTTCGCCAACGAGAATATGCGTTTGCGTATGCAACAATGTTGGTGTAGACAGAAAGATAGTAAGATGAAAATTTTAGGATACAAACTGCTTACCTACTAGATATAAATATTCATTTATTTTTAAAGCACTTTGCAATCCCGTTATTTTTTTATTTTTATATGGCACGTAATTAAATTTAAGAATGCGTCCTTTTTTTTATATATGTATATATGTTTATTATGTATACATAATACTGAATTTTAATTGTAAAACAAATAATCGAGCGAAATATTTTCGGGAGTATATTCCAGTATGTCGATATCTATTATACACGAAAAGATCGGTCATGCTTTTATGACTGATGCACCGCGTAATCGTTTTCAATTTTAGATGCTCGTTTGTATGATGGATGTTTCAGTTTTCCTTTGAAAAATATTTCTTCGAAAAAGTTACATTTTGATATTTACCCTTTGCATCAAGCACGAAGCAAATATCTCTGTCTCTCTTTTTTGATCGTAGTAATGGGAATGCTAATGGGAATTGATACGAAATTTACCAACGAATTTGAACCGCCCGAAATGTATCAATGTCTCAGTACGACAACAATCGATGTCATTCTCTAACTATTCCAAACTACGAGCCCTTTCTGCGCTGAAATTGCGAAATTAGCGCGCGCGGCCCGCGGTAGATATTCATTACATTAATAATATCGCGTGTGATTGCATTGTCGTAAATTATTATTAACTATTCGCGATCGGCCGGGGCCTGGCGATAAACATTTCCATATGTCCGCCCGGAATAACGTATCGCTCTATTACTAGCGACCGGTATATTTGTAGTCGCGGGCGCAATTATTGCCCGCGATAAATTGCTCGCTCGCGCAATACGCGCAATAATAGCGACGTAAGGAGTGCGTGCTGCTGCGTTTTGATACGCCGACACGCGGATTACGAGCCTTAATTGCGAGCGTAATTGCTCGCGCCGCGCCGGCCAACCCGTGCCTCTCAACACGATTTTTCACACGTCTTCGTTCGCGCTTATTAAGGCTGCTTAAAAGTAAAATTCAAGTAGACAAAGGAGCTGATTTGTGAGAAATATGAGCGTATGAAATTTTCCCGTTAATTTTTACGTCTGCAGCCGAGAATTTTATTATCGTCGAGAAACGAAATTTTGGTCGCGGAAATTCGCACAAGTTGAAATACACGAAAAGAACAATTTTGCTGAATCCAGATCAAAAAATAATTTTTGTTCAATAATCAAAATAATTTTGTTGGAAAGTCAAAATGATTGCTAGAATATTAAAACGTTTTACAGCAATATCATTTTCACACCTATCATTTTTAACTTTCCCACAAATTATTTTGATTATTGAACAAAAATTATTTTCAAGTCTGTATTCAGCAAAATTTTTAGACCTTTCAACAAAATCATTCTTTCCGTATAATTATTGTGTTGTATAAGATGATTTTTGTATGCAAATGTATGTGTTATTCATACAATCTAATGCTTTATTGCTTTATTATTAAATATCTCGGCAATTCAATTTTAGTATGTGTTTTGAAAGTTAATAGATTCACTTGCACGCTTTAGAATTTTTATGAGTGGTCGTTGTCGAAGCAATATTCTCGGCTAAGACTTTAATAAATCGATCGGAATTTCGGGAATTTGATCTAAAGTTCCGCGTCTAATTCCATCAACATCTGAGCTGCATTCCATTAATTCATCGCAACCATACCTTTTGCAAACAGAACAGCTTTCTCGAACATGATGTCATTTTCGATGTAATTGTACTTGATACTACTATTCGTGTGTCTGTTATATCAAGTATAATATTGTTCTACGTAATTATGTTATGTACATTATTATTTAACGTAAGATCCAACTCTTAAGTGTTTTACGGTGACGTGAACCTTTTTTTTCTTTTTGATACATTATCGATTTTTAATGTTTTTTTTTTAACGAAATCTGCAATATAATAAACTTCTTTCAAATATACAACATGCGTAACGTTCATCTCTTTACAGGACTGCGCTTAGCTTTGATCACGATATTTATAAGGAATGTATATAATTGTTACATTGTGAATACACTTTTAATATAATATAGGGTAAACCCGGTATATACGCCGTGCGAGGATTTACGCCGCAGAAGTCAGAAAAAAATAGAAGAAATGAAACTAATTTTCTCGCAACCACTCTGTTACATGTTTTTATGTTATATTAGTATCGTGTTGTGATTTCAGTTTTTTACTGTTAATATTTATAAAATTATTGCAAGTTAAATCGATTTATCACTGTAATAAGTAGCGCAATCATAACAGTTATTATCTACATAAAATGATTATTGTAGGAAATGTAAAAGGCTTCGTGGTTATTTCGTGATATATAAGTATAAAGGATTAATAAAGGATATAATATAGCAAAATACAAGTGCTTAGCTCTTGTATTTTGCTATACTATATTCTTTGTTTAGTTTATTGTATATCTCGTATATCCTATCTGTTTGGGATATACAGCATTTTTAGCACGTGGGATTTATGCCGTAGCACAGACGCTCTATTATTTATTTATAAAATATAAAAGTAAATAATAATACGTGATAAATACGCCCTTTACAATACATTCATCATAACATTCATGTATGTATGTATATACTTATGTATTCATGTATGTATATACTTATGTATGTACTTATTCATAATCTGTAATAATACGTTCTTTATTTATTTATTAATGAGTAAATGCAAATTACGTTGTCAATTCACGTGTTATTCACTATTATTATTTAGATTATTTGTGTATTTTCCAAGTCATTTATCCCATTCATGAATAGCCGTATAACCCACCTCTATTTTTATAAGGCAAAAATGCAAGGGTTTATAGAAATTTCTTTTTTAATATAAGTAATTTGGATTCCTAATATTTTTTTTATAATAGTAAACAGTACAAAGTTTTTACTGGCATAGTTCATTTAACTTAAACTTAATCGATAATATCCGATAAATTAAGTTTTTAATAGGTGCGGCATATATACCGGGTTTACCTTAAACCACTCTATCTCTGTAGGAGAAGTGCGCCTAGTATCGGACCTCTAAAAAATTTTCTTAAAGTTGGAAGGAATCGAAAATGGGAATCAGTAATGCGTATTGTTATAACAGTTAATGAAATATAGAAACAATATTCATGAGAAAAGTACGCAAATAAATAAGTGTCTAAGTATCTTCTCCTTCTTTCTAAAAAAAGGCATGACATCGATACTCACATCTCTCAAAGTACTGTTATCTCTTTTCCGCGATGCCGACTGATTGTCTCGTAGCGCTTATACCTATTCGTGAGCGTCTGTTATTGCATATTTTAACAGTTGTATGTATTGAGGTTGATGGAGTGTATAGTATAAAGTGAAAAAAGCTAAATAGCACGCGCGAAGCGCTACGTTGAAGAAAAATTTTCTTTTTCTCGTGTGCCTAAAATATAGCAAAAATCTGGTACTTTTTCGAAATCAAGATTGATTGAAAAAAATATAGACATCGAGAAGATGTAACGCTCTATAATTACATATTTTTCCTATGACATTTTTAGATCGGTAGTTTGCTCATTTTTTGTGAAGTTGCGAATGATATAGAAGCGTAGACTTGCGTTGAAGGATTTACGTTAACGATTTAAGGGTGCTCGCTCCGCGAAATCACCGCGGATCCATGGCGTCTTTATGCCCGTCGCCGGGCTTTGTTATGTATTTATGTGCATATTCGCCTATTTGTCGAGAAATTCCAGCGCCGTGTCGGCTCTAGGGCGCTCACGATTCGCTCCGGGTCTCTATGCTACATGCACGATCCCGGCCCCGCGAAGGCTTATTTTTTGTTCCCTCTTCCGTGTGTATAACACACGCGTGTGTCCACATACGTATGTACTACGTGCAGGCGGGGGTGCCGCGTGTGCACCTCGCGTTCACGTGACTCTCATACCTGCAGAACTCGCGATATGATACTTTATCGAAATCCGCACTGAGTCTCGGACACGGTTGAGTCGATCATACTTTTCGGCATCTGCAAGGATCATGTCATTCTTACGAACATTTTTCCTTGAAAACGTTTCGAAAAGTAGGTGCAATTTTATATGCGGTTCAAATTTATATGTTATGTATTATATGTGTATATCAAAATAGTAATAAAATATTATACAAATGTAGTATATTTTAGTATAATAAAATATTTATTTGAAACCTCATAAAATGTAATCCTAAATCAATGTATATCAAAATAGTAATAAAATATTACTAAAATGTAATATATTTTAGTGTAATAAAATATTTATATTTGAAACCTTATAAAATATAATCCTAAATCAATGAGCTTATAATACCTTATAATACCTATTGAACGTAAAAATAAAAATTCACGTTAGTCATGCTAAGTTATTTACTGAAACGTATCAAGAATTATAATAATAGAGATGTGGGTTAACAGAGAAGTATGTAAATATTGCAGAAAATGAGGTCTGCATTTCAGTTTCGGGAATTATTTATAGAAATCACTGCTAAATGATCTGGAGATTCGTAAGCAATTCCGCAATGTTCATTCGCGCAATTGCATGCCGCGCTTTTGTTTGCGGATACGCGAATCGATCTCCAGTCGGATCGCCGTATGCGGTTTAAGCCTTGACCAAGATCGACGGGAATGCCGTGGATTTGGCGCGGTATGACGATCACGTCCGTAATTAATTGTGCGCATAGTCGCGGCCGCACGTTTGCGATCCGTGCGCATTTGAGCGTAGCGCGCGAAAAATTTGTTCCGAAAACGATTTGCATACGCGGCGCGTCGACGATTTTAATGAACTTTGTATCTCGTACCTCACGCGTTTACGCACGAAAAGTGTAAGGGAAAAATTCGAAAGCTTTAGGAAGCAACCGCATTTTAAAGAAAAATTTTTCTTTCCCCCGTTGGGAGAAACATTAATTAGCATATAATATTCCGTTTAAAAAGATTTATAAAAAATATTGCAGGCATTATTGTAGTCTGTAAACATTCGTCTGTAAATACACTTATTTGTAAAGTTTTGGCCAGTAATTAATAGTAAAAGCACGCTCGAGCACTAATTAACTATTGCACAGGGTGCAAGAAGCGAATCGAAGCATTTATAAGGCGAGTAACGCCCGATAAATCTCCTCGTTCTTTCATTACTATAAATTCTTAGATGTCGCGGATTTTTGCATCTTTCTCGACTGGTCGGTCGGTCAGGCCGGCTGAAGCAATAAATGTTATGTAGATATATAAAAAATTTAGACTGCGCTGTATATAATCATAATTAGCGTCCTATTAGACTCTGAACGGACCCTCTTATTTACGTCTCCCTCTTTTAATGTATCTACCTCCGCGCGTATAATATCATCTATCCATCATCCAACTAATATCATCTTTATCACGCGGGATTTTCTCTCGTGGTAAACTTGTCATTCAAATTCACCGTTTTTTACTTGATATAAGCGCGATTAATAAAATTAAATTAAATTAATTAAATAATTAGTGAATGTGATGTAATAAAAATATATCCAAAGTACATTTTGATCATGCCTTATACGTTTGCTCTCAATATGCATTTTAGAGAAAAATTAAAAGGTGCTTAATTTGTTCCTAATTGTTTGGAAAAAATATATAAAGTATTTGTAAAAATAAATTAGTTTTAAATAAATTTTCTTTTTGGCTGCATGATGAGGAAAAAGTTTTCTATGAAAATATCTTTTTTAATAACAACACTGATAATGGCACTTCTGATATTAAATAATAATGAAGTTTTTAATAAAAATGGGCACATTCTATTTCATTTTTTTTCCAATATTTTATTATTATATCGCAAATTTTGTATCTGTACAAATCCATGCAGTAATTTTTTCATATTATCTTATCTAAAGTCGCTGTTTATGGATAAAATTTTTGATTCTATTAGTGGAAGCGCGTGTCACCGGAACCGATGAAGTCCTTTAAAGTTCCGTTCCGCGCTATTTGCACGGCGTCGATGGAGGATGCGGAAAGAAGAAAAAGAAATAAGCAAACCGACGCCGGTCGACTCTTTTACCCATCGTGTGTGTGCGCGCGCACGCTCGCGCGCGTAAGAACCGTGGACCGTTCCTGGGGTCCCGCGAGGGCCCCGGGGTCATGGCCTTGCCCGTGGCTCATCGTGAGGACCTCAGCGGGATGCCCATGCTTTCCTCCGTATTAATAACGCGGCCGGGCCACCGCCGGCTATACATTAAGGAAAATAATCATCGTAATCGTGCGTAATACGTTCGCCGCCTGGCGATTTCGCCGTGCATTTATCCCGGTAAGAGAGACAGGCTTTCGACGCGAAAAGGGACACCATTGCGTTATTGAAACATTAACCCTTTCGATGCCGGCATCACCAATTATGGACAGGGGGCCTTTCTTTACTCGTATATGCAATACGCTAGTGTGTAATTTCAGAGTTTGATCAATATCGTTGTCTCGGATTATGGGCTTGATCCGAATTATTTGAATCATTCATTTTATATCTACAATCTTCAAGTAAAAATAATAGATGAGGTAAAAACACACGTTATAATGTTTGAAGGCAAGAAAGTTATTTTTGGAAATTATTTCTATAACACACGTTATAACTATTTGAAGGCGCAAAAAAGTTTTTTTTACATCGTATATTATATTCATATATTATATTATATCGTTATATTTAATTTTTATTTTTACATTTTATACAATTAGTTTTGTTTTCATATACTTACAATTATTTGGTATGTATTTATGTTTACGACAAACAGAAAAGAATATCATAATTTTGTAGTGTGTCGTTTTTTCGTTTTCCAAAGAAATTACGAGTGGGAGGAGAGCATATTATGAGATATTTACGGTAAATTTTATAATAGCACGTTAATTAATTGCAGTATTAATATCGACAAAAGAGTCGATAAAGATGTTGCTAATTGATTATGCAGTTTCTTGGAAAAATATAGTATTATAAATTGCTGTCAATCAGGTGATCGCACAGTACTCTACGCGCGAACTCCGATTACAGGGGGACACTCCGCTTCCCGTACTTTCGGGGCAATTTCGCAATCGCACCCCTGTTAATATTACTCTCGTTATCTGGTCCTCGTTGGTCCGCAACTAATGCAATTATTGAACTCGTTTCGAATGATCATTCGGCGCATTACAGGCGTATTTGGAAAAAAGATATTGCATTAACGAGCTCGTCAGGGATGGGATGTAGATACATGTAACACAACGTGTGGAGAATGCGATTTGCGTTTCGTTCGCAACTAGTAAATTACGACAGTTCTTTTTGTATGCATTTCATGGAAAAAAACGACGTATTCTCGTTTGATTTATTTTACTTTCACGTAATTTACATGTGAATGCTAATCATTGAGCATTTAACAGAAATGATTGTGAGCATAGTAATAATTTGTAAGCAGAAATATTCATATTCTTGTTAATCCATGTATCTTGTATATATCTGTTATATATTGAAATCGTGCTAAGAGTCTTTTAAGTTCGTCCGTGTATATCCTGAGTCCAAAGAAGCGTTCAAATCCAGTGGTAGGCGATAACACTGAATCGTAAAGAAAGAAAGAGGTTTAATGATAATAGTTTCGTAATTACGCTTACGATACTTAGTTTATTAACAAAGGTCGGTATTATCATACCGGCGGTTACTCGAGCAATTTGCCTATGTAACTGAATCATTTAATGGAGTTACGAACTTTCTTCATCCCCTACGTCGGAACTTAGACATAAATATCGAGGAAACTTTTGTTGGAACTAAAGGGCGTAAACGGCTCCCGCGGAAGTTGCAATCTAATAGTCTAATAATCTACTTATTACTCGTGGTAATAAACTAATATCGGTGTCCGCCAAGTTACGTATATTCCCCCGCGGCTTAGAAGCCATTAGATTCTTTGGGCTCGAATCGAATCCGGTACGTTTATTCTGTACCTCCGAGCTACGTCATTGTAAATCGCACTTCTCTGTTTGTGCACAAAGCGCGGCCGATAATGCTATTCTTCAAGGTCTGGTAGCTGTTTAATAGAAACATTAAATTGTACTTAATATGCATAAGAAAAACACATTGCAAAACAAATAATTTTATACATATAAATGGTATAGATTACGCGGATTTAAGATTTTATAATAAACTAACCAGTAATAAGTTCATTTAATAAGTTTATAATTAGTTTTCATTTAAACATATATTATAATATAATTATTTTGTAAGATAATAATAGTTTTCATTGTATTTATATATTTATATACAAATAATATTTTTAAATTCTGGCTTTTATTTTAGAAAAAAAAAGTGGGCTAATGCTTTGTGGAATTATATTTGTTGTTCTGCAAACACAGGGTAACATTTTTTTTTTAGAATCCACTTGTTTCCTGTACCAGAAGTATCTATGTAATTCGCACTTGAACGGCCAAGGCGAATGTTTGATATAAGCCTCTCGGCCAGGCGAAGTTAATCTTGACGACCCCCTCGAGCAACGTTCTCGAGCATGCTCGCGGTCCCCCTGTGTGTAAATGTGGTTTGTGTCTTTCGAAAACAGTGTTGGGAAATAGTCGAATAAACTCCGGAATAAACCACACTATCGTACCTTCGAGAATTACCGATATATATGTATTTCTCTATCTTTCGTAATTACATCAATGGTAATTAATGTAATTAAAATTTATTAGGACAATAATATTTTAAATTATACGAGACAGTGAGAAAGTTTCAACGTGAAATTTTCTTCATATTTATCTAGTTGTAAAACAGCAATATTTTCAATTACAAAAATACTTTTTCTTGATTTCTATACACAATTTATTATATATATATATATTTTAATTAACGATTTTTCCGAAAGGGGCATAGATCGGGAGGGTCGTTTCACGAAGGGGATTGCGTAGAAAGGCTGCACTTTCGAGGAATTACCTTAGGTTTAATAAACGGAAGGAGATAAATTGAAACGAAGGGAACGGGGGAGGAGGCCGGAAAGGTGAGAAAGGCGAGGAGAAAGGCGCGCACGGCCGAATAACTCTTGGCAGAACGGAAAAAGGACCGACGGGAACCGGAGCCGGCAGTTTATGCAGCCATTACCACAGGTGAACGCCGCGAGCGATACGTTGCGTTACGCTGATTTAAAAGCGCTCTTAGATTCGGTGTGCCCACCTTCGTTCCTCCTTTCTCGGCTGTAAAAAGGCGGTCTCTCCGTCTTCCTGCTTCACACCCGTCCTTCTACCGCTATGTAAAGCGTACATTTATTTTCCTCTCGCGACGCGAGAAATATTGCGGCCAATTTTTTTCAAAACACATTTTCAAAATATTCCTTTTTTTGCTGAAAAAATAAGAAAAATAGTTTTGCATCTATTACCTATGATAGAAGACAGTTTGCGTGAATGTGACTTAACTCCGAAAATATGGATAAAAAAAGTTTCATAATTCTATCGTTTTTTCGATAGAAAGGTAAAATGCTGGAAAAAAAACATAATATTGAGAAATACATGACATAACGAGAATAAATTTATTCTTTCGGATTTCTTCAATTTCCGTTCTCGATTGTATTTTTGTGATGTTACTATTGCTAAAGGCAATCTATATAGCATCACTGTTATATTTCTGATAATATGATATTTTGATGATATTAAATGTGAATTAAATTAAATTAAATTAAATCTTTGACCATTGATAAAATTAATAAGCGTTTGCTATAATTATACGTGCTCTTATTATTTTTCGGGAATAAAATTTATCTCGCTGTTACGACCGAGGGCACGTAAGTTGGCGCGCCTCTTAAAACCCATGTTCGGAGGAAAAAGAAGTCGCTACCGGCAACGGTTAGTCGCGCAGCTTCCCTACTTTTTCGGGACTGCCCCTATCCTCGGGATCGTGGGAGATACCGTTGGCGAAACTATTTCCCCCTTTCACCTGTCTATCCTCGGCGAATCCCTAATTGACTGCGGTCAAATCCCGAGCCGAGAGATACCGATCTCGACCAATTCGATCGAGTGAGCCCTCCGCTCGCGGATTACGTGGAGACGCGGGGACGCAGGTGGAAACAACCCGTTGGCGGAAGGGAGATGGATGGAGATGAAGGTAGAGCGGGCCCGTCTCCTCGCCTAGGAGATGGATAACCGACGTCTTCGGGATATCGAGCTCCCCGGCCTTCATAGCTCTCGAGAATCGCACTCTAAACTCCGCGTCTCGTTTATCCACTTCACTCTCCTATCGTATCGCGATGCTACTCCGCGGAACAGAGCGAAAATAATTAATCTACCGGAAAAGCAAAACGTATAATGTATACACTCGTAGATTTACAACGCTTAATATTGATATCTTTAATTTATTTCGCTGCGTTTGATAATGAATGAATGCTCGTCTCACAAACAGAAGGGGATACAAAATAAAATATTCATCCCTTCGTAAATTCGCGTTGCGTTTATTGCCATTGTTATTTTAATTTTACATCGTTATACCTTCTCATGTTGTTTCGTACTTATCACGTTTCATTATCGCAATATATATTTCAAATGTAAAGCTTGTATTAACGACGTCCCATTTTTGCGATGCCACCCGAAATACCGGCGCTACCCTCGTCTCGCTAAAATATATCGCGCTTCTTTACGCTACTTGCGAGCGGTGTAAACGCGGCCGAAAGCGCCAGCCGGCTTTATGATGAGCCACCGACTCCGCAGTTTTGAAAAATCGCTCGCCAAATGGCACTGCCTTTTGTTTAAAGCCTGGACCTTCGTCATGCCGGTACAATGGCCGCCTGGATTTGCTACGAGCGCTGCCGTTCTAAGCCCCGCCGGTTGTTTCTTCGCCGGTGAAACCGGCTGATATTGTTAAGCATTACGGCCATTTCGCCGAAGCTACCGTGAAAAAGCCGGAGAAAAATCGCACAATGGTGGAGTGAGTCAAACTTCGTCCGATCTTTTTCTCTTTCATAATTTTTCGTTCACTTTGTCTTAAAAATTCAATCATTCTTTACAAAGAGTTCGTCCACGAGAATACATAAAATAATGAAATATATATTTTTTATTAGAAATAATAAACTATATATTTTATTTGCCGCAGATTATTACTTTTCAGCATTATAAATTAAATTTCACCTATTAAATCTCAAGATAAGATTTATAATAAATTTTACAGTAAAGGTGCCTTTTCATACTGACGCTCGACGCTCATTTTTGGCGTCAAAATTACGTGATCATAGTTGGCTTGCACCGAAAAGCGGCAATATCAAGTTTAACGTCAATCGTATAATTCGTATATCTAAAATGTTCAGAACAAAACAACAACAGTCTTTGACGCTGAAGCTGAGAAAATCCAGCTTCTTTTTTTGACGCTAGCGTCAAAGTCGAAGTCACACGTGATTACCAAAAATTCAACATGTTGATTTCTTTACTGCTTTACTGCTCTTACTGAGTTTTGATTAAGCTTTTTTGTGTGCCGTGGCTTTAACGCTAAAACGAGTGTCTCTTGAATTTGCACCTTAAAATTTTAAAATTAGAACAATCGAATTGCGTTATTTATATGTATCTATGCTTTGCAGCTCGAAGCTCAATTTGCTAAGATGCTAAAATATTTTGTGTTAAATAATTTTAACAATTGTGTTACTGTAGATAGCTTTTTGACATGAGATGTACTAAAGAATACGTCTTGTATGCAAACATTTTGAAATATCCCGCAGAAAATGCTCTTTCCCTTATAATTTAGTATGACGTAAGTTCAAAGACTTATCTTTTAATGGCAACTTATTTACTTTCATTTATATTAAAATAATGCGTTACTGCGAGCGACCTCGTTAAAGCGACGTAAATTATTATATCAGTAAATATGCAGGCCAATTAGGTGCGTTGTTCAAGTGGCAGCTGAGGAGTATATTATAATGTCCCGCAGACCTTTGGGTAACGAGTTTTCTTTAACGAAATTAATTAATTACTCGGCACGTCTTTCATCACGAGTATCCGCACTTCGGCAAAGTGGGACGATGCTATTTTTTAATTACGATCATTATCGTTGTCCGTGATTTGAAGATTATTATCTATTCGCAGAAGAGTACGTTTTGCAGCCGTATATCAGGGCGATCGCGGTCGTACCTGCAGCAAAGTTTATTTATCGTTCTGTCAATTTTATCTGCATTCGTTTGCGTGCTCGCAATTTCTTTGTCGATATAACCGAAGATGCTTGGCATCTTATCTATCTTGCGTCTAGACTCCCGCAGTTCTTCATTCGCGACCGATCTTCGGAATTTCCGGTCCGACAGATTCGCTATATTCGCGTGGTGTACCATACAAATGAGCTTTATTGCGTTTTATTACCTCTACGGGAGAGGTCGAATGCGCGGAGTATAAGCAAAAATATCAATTTTTCTCGAACTCAATTTAAAGGCTCGGCTCCTTTTTCTCCCTTTCTCTCTTCATCCTTCCCCTTCTCCCCCGTTCCACTTTCTCCGTTCCTCTCTCCTCCTCCTGGCTCGCTCTCGCAGTATCCTCCGCTATTTGTATTCGTTGCCCACTGTACTTGTATCTAATATAAGAGAACATATTGGATTCCGGGTACGGTGATGTCGTCCAATACCTGTTCTTTATTGGATGTAAGTGCAACGAGCGTAAATAATCTCTTGTGCTCATTTTATTACTCCGCCTACGGTACTGCTTTTACTGCGCATTGTTTGTACGCTTTTATAAGTTAAACAAGATACATGTTCACCGGGACAAGTCTCGCCTATTTAATCGGATTTTATTCTTGCCGGTATACCCACGCGTTTCCAGTCATGAACTCGTTTTTGTGTTGAATTACATCAAATCCGGGATTAGCATTATCAACGATACAAAAGCCATCTGAATGTAGATATTTATATTAGCAGAACAAAACGCAGAAAACGCTTGTGCGTTTTTCAGAGTAATTTGTCATAATTAATAATTACAAAGATTGACGTGCATTTATATGTACATATGAGATTGCATATTTTTTTAAATAATACAAAAAGTCTTTCAATATTTTTAAGATTCTATGTTATACGTAGGTAGATAATATATATGTTTCTGATTCTAGAAGACAAAAAAGAGCAAATTCTTTTATTTTTCATGCGCCACACAACCATCTACTACATGTTGTTAAAAAATAGAATTAAATTCAGAAAGCAACATTTCTAAAAATAGGATTCGGCAAAAAATTTATCAAATAAATTTTGTAGGAAGGTATGTTATAAAAGTGCTTTTTAAAGAAGAAAATGTTTCTTTGCAGATACTAATATTCCACAGATATTGACAGTCAAAAATTAGAGTTTTCGGCAATTATTCGAGAAATATTTAAATATTCGTATCTGTCGCGTCAAGATTTTCTTCTGTCCATTTAGGACCGCGTCGCTTATTCTTCGCACGTCACGAATATTTTATAGTGCGACCTGCATAAATACGGCACGATATATCGACTGACCGATAGTGTATTAAAATTCTCTGGAAAGCTTGGCGTCAGCGTAGCAAAAATACTGGCATAAAACGGGCATGGCTTAATTAAATGCGTTCAAGCAACTTTTTCGTTGCGTGTTCCGCTCCTTTATTACCACTATATTCATCACAGTAATTACATGTAAAATCCAAAACCGTAAACAGATGCCGCAATTTTACTGGCGAAAAATAATGTTATTTCAACAAAACAGTGTTTAATGTGTACACTTCACAATTTTTTGTCACATCGTTAATTATATAACGAAATATTGTTCTGTGATGTTTACTTCGAAATGTACTTTATTCTATCGAAGTTTTAATTGGAGTGTTAGTTGTAAACATATCTAAAGTTAAATATGAAAAAATGAGGATCACATGTGGCTGCAATCCACAGGAAATAAATACACAGAAAATGAACATCTTCTTCGCAGAATAAAATAAAAAAACTGAAAAATGGTTTCAGAAAACTAGGAGGAGACGAAGACTCGCGATAATTTTTTTTTTTATATCGGATTCGGAGAAAGTATTTAATATCGAAGGATCACGCTCGCGTACGAAGCGAAGCGGTTTCTCGTCGCGCTTTTAATTCTTTCTCGCTCCTCGTTTTTCTCGTTTTATCATTGTTAATCTCCCTCTCTTTCTCTCTCTTTTGCTCTTTCTTTTTTTTCTATCGCGGTATTGGTAGTCAGTCGAGTGTGTACGTTAGATCATATGAAATTCCGCACCGCTCCGTTTCCGCAGTAATAGAGTATTTCTATACGGCGGAATTTAATTCGGGCCGCCGGAGGCTGAATGGCGGCGCGGGCGTCTCGGTGTGGCGTCTCGCGGATGAAAAGTCCGCTGCGCCATCATAAATTCGGCCGTGAGGAACGTCGCGTTTATCCGAACAATGGAGGTCGCGAACCCCGGAAAATCAGCGCGGCGAAATTTGCGGCTGCGCAAAACCGAGTAGTATGATAAATAGATTTAAAAAGAAAATAATCCCGCCTGTCGTTCACTTCGCGAATATAATCGCGTCGCGAAAAATCTCAGCGATAGGCTGCTGTGCTTTAAACCGCACGACCGATAACGTTAATATTTCAAGGATCGATTCGTTGATTAAAATTATAAACACATTAAAACCATTAAGAATTAAAAAGTGTGTATGTTTCGCTAAGAAAATTGTAATTGGAATTTAGGATAAATTGTTATTTTTTGGTAATTCTAACGAACGCAATCAGCATAATGACGAGAGCCAAACGTTTGTGGTTCTTGGACGGGTAGAAGATCGAAGATAAACGTCTCTGAAATCGATCCAGTTGGCTAGAGCCAACGACAAACAGACGACCCACGAATTACGAACTGTTACAGGCGACATGGTCGTTTTCGGGCGGGAGGGGGTTGCAAATAAGTCCGGAGCGAACACCGGAACGAAAAATAGAGTCATATTTCTGGGGACAGCTGCGCTGGTGCGCCGTCTCCGCGGAGATTCTAATAAGAACCGCATAAAGCTTAGAAATTAATGTCTTCCACCTGTCTCGCTCCCTTCTCGGGCTGGCTTGTCGTGCTGCGGTGCTGCGATGAAGTTCCTTGCACCTTCTCCAATTCTTTTTGCCGGAACCCCCCTCGGAATGGATTCTAGACCGACGTAATCGGTCCGCCATTGATTTGTGGTACGAGAGAAAATAACGCGCTGGCCAAACCTCGATTTTTCATGGTATTAAATTCAGTCAACACTTTCTTTTCGCAAACGACGGGCTTTCCCCTTCGATCTCGCTTTCTGTTTGACCCTTCTTCTATGTAACTAAGCATTAAAACGGCTCAGACAATGAAGATTTAAATGAGAAGCAATAAAGGGAAATGAGCCAGACACGATATTGGTGTAAAATCACAAATATATTACTAATAAATCCTTATAGATACAATTATATTAAATCGCCCAGACGTTTCGGTTACATTAAACCATCTTCAATGGGTTAAAACTTCTTGTTACAAGTTTAAGTTATAAATATATATGATTACAGTTTAAAAAAGCAATGCTTGAAAGATTAAAAAGTAATAAGTCTTTAATTTAACGCACATTTTCATAAATCTATATACGTCTTTTCAATAACATACATGAATAATTTTCGAAAACAAATTTAATGAATTCAAAAAGAACGGAGTGGTAATTTCTATATAATTTACTTATATATTCATAAAATTCCTGTTATACATTTTTTATTGTTTATTTGTAAATGGCGAAATAAATTTCCAGTTTGCACGCTTTGTTTTAGTATAAGCCAATTACACAACATAAACGTGATGATAATTAATACTCTTAAGATAATTTATGAAAGAATAAGTGAGAAAATGTGATGATTTAATTGCTGTTGCATTTGATATCGACTTTTATATGCCTCTCTCGAGCATTCTGACCTTTTTCGCCATAACTAAAAATTGTAGTACAATTAGTAGTTAAAAGTGTTGCAAATATTTGCTGCAGATGATTAATTTACTCTCACAGCTGAAGTAACGATAATATTAACAATTATTCTAGCGGCACGTACGTCGTCATACAGTGCGTGAAGCTACTTTGCGGGCATTCACTTTTCGCTTTGTTCTTCCCAACTTGTTATCTATAACAAGATAGACTCATAAAGGCAAAGCGCAAAATGCAAGATGGAAAGCTGCAAAGTAGCTTCGCGAAATAATTCACGACTCAACGCGGTCGTCACCTCGAGTGCAACCGCTTTAATTTTGAACAGTTATCTCGTCGCGGCTGAATTTCGGGCAACGCGGTACCATATACTTTCTCAATTTATCATTAAAACTGCGAGGACAAAGCGGCGAGGGCGAGCATCGCGCAAAGAATAATATAATAGACGCGAAATAACCAAGATAGCAAAAAATAGATTACGAAATAGAGAGGCGAGTCTGATATATAAAACTCTCAAATCTATTTTGTTTTTCTTTTGCATTTCCATTTCTACAGTTTCTGTTCCTTTGCCTTTTGCTGGATATTCATTTTTACGTATAAAGATATCCGCTTTAATGCACATCCTTATATCTCTACAGCCGTCCGCCCGTAAGAGCCGAATGTGTGTTGTCGAAGTAGTTGGACGCTGTATAGGATTATGCGATATATGCGACGATACTAGCAGATCGAGAACAGGAGGGGGAGGAGGAGAAGGAGGAGGTTGGATACTGACATGGATCAATAAAAAACGTACGAGCGAGATCGTATGCATTTTTAAGAGCACTAACCTTGTCAATGGTCCTTACTACATATAGGACTTACTGCTCGGACTGCGCGCTTTATGGCAGCTTTCGCGTATATCTCGAAGGGGCTTTCCGATTTCGTGGCGCCGCCGTTAGGTCAGTGGGTTATATACGCCACGATATCCTCGGTGCATCGTCTCTCTCTGACCCCGGTCTGGCGCAATTTATGATTGAACTTTACCGAGTAACCACGAGCTTTTTCAATTCGACTTAATGTCGCGATTCTTAAATACGTGTCGTATTGACAGTATTTCGATTTAGGTATATATTTTTCATTGAACGTATCAGTAATTAATTTTTTTTTTATGTTTTTGCACATCGCGGGAATTTAGCAACCGAAAATAATGTGAGTACAGTCTTTTATTTGTAACGGATTAAACAAGAAGAAAAATAACTGGAATATTGTTATTATTTATCAAGATATGTTAACATTATATTGTTGATTACAGATTAGATTAATTTTGCTCAAACAGTGACGCAATTATCATTGTGAAAATTTGTGTTGGAGGGACAGAATATTTTTTATTCGTGCCGTTTGAAATCGTCGAGCGGCCGATGTCAATCAGGGATGTTTAAAAAAGAGAAACGAACGTCTCCATTTGAACGGCATTTAAATGTAATGGGCGCGATGCGTCAAACGGGTCGACAGCTTAAGAGCAGATCAGACTCAGATTTATGACACCGCGATGCGAAATGAACGATAAATTTTAATTCGTTCGCTATAGCGCCCGCTGGAATCGCCGTGCGAATCCGGATCAATTGCAGTTGCCGTTGCAACAGTGAATAAACGCGAAATGTTGCGGAATAATTTAAGACGCCGACGTAAATAAAGTTCATCGGAAAATTTCGCGCGCGATTTATCGTTATTCGTGATGTATACCGCTCGAGTTAGTGCTGATTTATGGTTTCGTATTTCAATAAATAGATACGCGACGGTAAATCAATATTTTATAGGAGATCGAGAGAGAGAGATAGATAGATAGATAGATAGAGAGAGAGAGAGAGAGAGAGAGAGAGAGAGAGAGAGAGAGAGAGAAAGGAATGCAAGTAACGATCGTGTGGTCAAATTAAATCATATTACTTAGAAATTATCGCTTTAATTACCAGATTATGCGAAATAATTTAGAGGCTATTGCGCGAGTTAATTATAATTTTCTGCGCTTTAATATACAGCTTTATTGGAGCGCGTACTACAACACATAATATTTTATACAAATCTAATGAGATCGCAAAATTACGAATTACAGAAATACATTCGCGCGGAATAATCTGCATATTTTTTCGCGATTGCTTTTTTACGAAAATTAGTCTCCGCATCGGCGGGCGTACATCAAATTCAATTATGCCGATAAATCCGTCGCATTCCCGACATAATTAGCCGTGCCAGAGTTCTTGTAGTAATTACGGCCGAGTGCGCGCCACTCCGGTTGTTACATTAACCCCGGTGTGGCACATCGACTGGGAACACGAGGAAACACGCGTAATATCGTGCAGTCGTATCGTAATACCGCGACGAGATATCGATCGTCACCCGCGCGCGTCCACGCGAACGAGCGAGCGAGCGAGCGAGCGAGCGAACGAACAGTCGCGATGCGCGAATTTTCTCCGAAATCCGCATCGCGCAGGATTTCATCGCAGAAGTGCCCGATATTGTTCGGGATTGCGTGGTCAAATTTAATTACCAGTTTCGTAAATTCGCGCGCCCATCCGCCGGCCAATTAATCGGATTTATGGCGAAACGGCGAAACCTGAAGGTTTTCGACGGGGCTTAGCCCTGTTTCGACATGCACTGCTCTTTTATTCGGAACACGAGAAAATCTTCATCCGCTTGAATATTTTTAAAACAAATCTCCTAAGCGCCAGAGAGTTTTACGTAACTCAATCATTAATTTCTATTTCTCAAATTTTTTGAGAGATGACGTGATTTTTGTTCGTTTATTTTCGCATCGTTGTTCAATTGTTGTACATATATTTTTGTATACATATGTATAGATTATTCGGAACGTTATTCGCCTTTGTACATATATATGTATGTATTGCAGCTTTTAATGGGCAAGATTTTGTTTGGTAGCTGTTTTCCTTGTATATACGGCTTAATGATAAGAGGTAATGGTAACTTTGGCTGTGGAAACGTTGTTCTAATTTTAAATTGATTCGGAGTTGCTTTTGTGTTGCGTGAAGTTAAATGGCTTCCTGAGTGGACAGTAAAGCTTGGTGTCGAGTTAGGTACGGCGCGAGCTTTCACGTCACACACAGAGCTATACGGGCTGTGCATGCAATTGATATCGTGAAATGTGCTTTCTCTCTCCACTTTAGGAAAGTCCTTTTATGATTGGTCTACCAAAGCTAGAATTCAAGAAACATTCTTGGAAAACAATACCAAATCTACTCTGGAAATCTAAGCCGACCTCGGAGCACGTTACGACATCGCATTCTTGACTTCAGAAAAACAACTTGAAATAATATTCCGTGAGCATTGCGCTTAGTACTAATTCTCAATTACCGATAAGAAGATAACATAAACAAAGAATCAGATTAATACACGAATTGCATCTAATTGCGTTAAGAGTATTAATTTAAAAAAGGTATTAATTTACAGATTAAAATAAATTCTGCAAGATTCTTGGTTTTTAAAATAATTTTTAATAGCGGTAATTGTTGTTTGCTATATTCAAAATGTTATTTAATTCGTATTAATTAAGCTTGATATTCTCTTTGGAAAATTTAAACATATTCTCAATATCTCGTGATTATATTTGAATTGATGTGTGACAAAGAAGTGGCGAAACGACTGTTCGATTATTATAGCGTGTTGTCACAGTTGTTACGTCAGTTCCAGCAAGGAGATTGGCAGCAAGACAATGTCGATCGTGGAAATAGTTGTTCCATTGTTAATAGATTATACTTGAAGACGATGTATTAATGCCGATCCGCGGCAGTAAATCCTCGACGTTTAACGCGACGTAACTTTAATGGCCGTTCCCTCTGGCTAGGCATCGTACTTCCTGCGCTTTCGATGCTCGTTTACGACCCTTGCTGTTGTTTTATTTGTCAGAAAGTTAAAGAGCAACAAAACACGTCACAATTATTAATTTGTTTTCGATTCTCTATTGAAGACGTTCTCCGATCTTTATTAATTAAAAGCGGAGAGACGTACGTGTCCTTAGAATTTTTTTACAACAAATTTTAAATTTTTTATTAATAAATAGAATTATGTATATTTTATAATATTCAAAATTATGTGCGAGGATTTTATTTTAACATGACATTTTCAAGTTGTGTTTGAATGCAAAAATATTTTTATTCCCAAAAAGTAGGATTAGAAATTAATTATTGACACACAGAATCGCAGTAAATGAAATAAGTAGCAATAATTTTAAAACATTTATATAGCTCTGTCACAATGCGGCAACCAACTTTTACGAGGCTTCTGTCTAGAGTAACTTCTTTTCTATATGACATCGCGAATGACGACGTGCGATCGCTAAATTTAATGGACGTATCGTATATATAGTGGTTGTCTTTTCGACGATGTGTCTTGCGCCGCATCCTTCTCCTCGGATTATTCTCGATACCCGTGGTTTTACAGCGCTGTAAAGCCTCGGCAGTCGGCATGCTTTATATCAATCTCACGATCATATTTCAAACGCGCGAACAAGGCGCCTCATGCCCGCTCATCACGATGTATTGACGCGAATCCGATTCTTCTCTCGCGAACTCGGCCGACAATCTTATCTCTCTGACCTTTCGATTCCTATGTTTTTAAATTCTTATGATTATCTTGATTACTAAGTTTAAAATGAAGTAATATAATTTATCGAGGAAATAATTGATCTTATTAATTATTTCAAGTCTTTTTAATAATTTTAAAGTCGAGCTTTAATTTCAAAATTTAACTCTAATTCAATCGAAATTTAATTAATTGTAATTTTTAATACTTTTAATCATTTTTAATGTTTAACATTAAAAATGATTGATATGAATATATTTCTATATTGAAATTTCTGTGAAATCTTATTTTATAATCCGTAAGATCATATTGAAAACACTTTAATTTGATTTTATCTTCTAACAGCCATATCTCAGAAAATTTTTTTTAATTCTGGAATGATTAAAGTGTAACACAAGTCGATCGAACCAGCGCTTTACTTATTCTCAAGCCACTTCAGGTCTTTTTTGTTTTGCAATTGCGAAATCCAATATCGGAGATCTTCCTCTAACGTTCCTTCCGCTGTTGCTCTCTCGACGGCATTGCCCATCGTTCACGTTTTTCGGTTCAGAACACGTTCGACCCGTACACGTTCGCTGGTTCATAATTTCTGAAAAGTTCATAACTTCCAAGAAGGCGGCAACCCGGTAAACGTCAGCACGCGAACTTCGCGTCGTTAATATGGGGTAGACGTGCGTTTACGATCGCCACCGACTCGGGCGCTCCGTCTCATCTGGTAGATGACGCTCAATCTCGCTGCAATTTCGCGGCATGACTTCATCCGCTCTCCAAAGATATCGCGAGATGAAACTCAAGTTTGTCTTGCATTTTATCTGTTTTGTTTTTTTTTGGGGGGGGGAGGGGGGAAGGGTATATCTCTTCTAATCTCTTTTTGTTAGGATGTAATTTGAAGATTATAATTTATATGTGTAATACATTGATAATACCTAATTTATATCGTTTTCGTGAAACTGGATCACCAATTAAAGAAATTGAAAAGTAGAGAAATTTATTAAAATTAACTTGAAATAGATCTCTATACATATTTTTATTCTTTATTGCGGTAATCTAGAAAGTTAAATCATGAGAGAGCCGGACTTTTAATAAAGTTGGATGTTACGAAAACAATTGGAAGGAAATTTTCAATTACGTGTCGACGTATTTAATTATTTAGAATGTTCTTCAAAATTATTCAAAATTTATGCTAATACATTTATAACATAGAAGTAATTCGCTGTAATACTTCAACTTATCAGATATTAATATGAAATGTTTTAATTGTAGAATTACGTCCCGTTTTAATTTATTACAATTTGCTACATTTATTTATTATATATTTAAAATATTTGATCGTTTATTTATGATAAGAAGTGTCTTCAAAAGATCATAAATTTTAAATAGACATCCAAACATCCGTAATGACTTTTCTCGTGAAGTGAAAAGAAAGAATCCCGCCGTACTGCCGCGCACTATGCCAGACTTCAAAAATATAATTGAAAATTTGTAAGTTTCTTTTCTTGCATTTCTGATAGCTTGCGATTTTGTTCTCGTTAAATTATAATCTCCTTCGCATATTATACTTCATATACTTGTTTATACGGTAGCATTGTAATTTTAATTATAATAAAGATCGTGTCATTCAATGAAATAATTATGAGATAACTTATAACAATCATCTTATTTTGTTGTAAATAAATGTTTTGTTTTATTACTTGCAACAGATCAACATTGTGTTTACTGCAAATCCATGTGTAAAAAGTACCTCATCCGTGTTTACTGCAAATCCATGTGTAAAAAGTACCTCATCCGTGTGAAAGTAACACACTATACCTACTGTATAAAAATATGAATTCACACATTAAAATGTATTTTTATACGCATTTTACACCCTTGAATTTGTAGTGTTTACATTTATTACACTTAATAAATCCAAGTTATTATTCGCATGTAATGCATCTCTGTTTCACTGCCAGTATCTATTATTTTTTATTTACTTAGGAATTTTAATAAAACTAGTACATAAGTGTACTATATTACGAGATACGCGCTTATAACATCTCTGCACAATAAGCTTAATTGCGTTGCACTACCAGTAGTTCCCTGCGCTTTTACTTAACAAGACAAGTCCGTATATGCATCGGCCTTTACTTGTTAATTTTCCACACGCTTTTAAATTCCCTCACGCGTAGAATTTTAATGAGAAAACTTATTAAATGTTAGAGAATTTTGCTATTAACTTTTTATATATGGTTATGCCTTCGAAACGTGTAATGTGAGAGAAAAGCGCGATGAATATCTTCGCCAAAATTTTATCGAGGGATACTATCGCGGAATTTCCGTGCAAAAAGATGCCGCTATAAATTCGCCTAACCAGCCGCAGGTGATCGTTGACTTTTACTTTACGATTGCCATAATAAAAACGTCTCAGGAGGACTGTCGGTTGGCGTACTAGGTCTCGTTTTCCTTCTCTCTCTCTCTCTCTCTCTCTCTCTCTCTCTCTCTCTCTCTCTCTCTTTCTCTCACCCTACGTGTCACGCTTTTCACGCGCTTTTATTGTCTTAACGGTTTTTTTTTGGATGCCATACATGTCGGTGTATGCAAAACGCGTGTGATAAAAAGAGGCAAAAGATTCAAACGACAGCTGATGCTTGCAGTCGTATAGACCAGGCGTTGTTTTACTGCGCACCCCAAAATCGATCGGAACAGTATTCTTTAAAACTTAAATAGCTATAAGTGTTGGTCCACAATAAGGATTTTAAGCCCTAAGCAGTAAGAAATAGACCAATCGTAGCCGAATATAAAGAGAATAATCGATTATAATTTGTCAATATCTTACGGCGTAAAGCTTAAAGTCCTTGTTGTGGACCGACACTAATGAGATAACATTAACATAATACTTACAATTAGTCTTTTAAATATTTCAAAGTTTAAAATGTAATTATATGTCTACGTCTACACATTAAAATTTATAGAAATATATTTTATATTTTAAATAACAAGGAATATTTCATACCTACTTTGAGCTTCCTTTACAAACTTAAACAAATTTAATATTATTTTAAAGATTCATATATTCTTCTCTGATTTCTGTAAACAATAGAATACGAAATAGAGAATTTCTAGTCATTAATAAATGACAGATTTTAATTCGTGAAAGATTGACATTATTAATCTAATGCTATATATAGAGCGAATAGTTATGAATCATTTTTTTTTATGGAATCGTACTTAATGAACTTACAATTAGTGAATTTAATACGCTCTATATTCTTACGCTACATATACTCTCTCCATATTCTTTATGCGCCTCATAATTCCTTAAATGAGAAAATAACGGAAAAGGAGTGACTGTAATTACGTCCGGCAAAAAAAAGCGATTGCCTCTCCGCGTGCGACGGACTCGGCGACTTCTTTAACGACTACGACGTCTCTGACTCCGTAACGAAAGACGTTATATGTCCCGGAAAATCTTCGTCCGCGACGAATCGCTCGCGGGATAAAAGCGCGAATCTCGCGGTGGCGACGGCGGCGGAGACGCGCGTCTAAACTCGTAAAAAGCGACATCGCGTATTCGCGATTGCATATCTGTGCGCGACATTTCGCGCCGCGCCATCGTATTTCGTTACAAAATAACTTCCCGTTTCGCGTAGAGAGTGATAATCATAAAACCCAACACCTAAATTTTTTTCCTTAACTCGGAAGTGAAATATCCATTCTGAGAGGACGGGAGAAAAATGGAAATGTTGATGCAACGAGAGCGAATGAGGATTTACAAAGTGTCCAAGATGAATGAGTAACGATAAACAGCGTGAATGCGCAACACAGAATATTGATAAATCTAAATAATATAATATATAAACATTATAAATAAATATTATATATAAATATTAATATAACTTTAAAGATGATTTTTCTTATGTTGAACATAATATAGTTGCATTTGGAATATATTGATTTTTTTTTTCTGAACGCATAACAAGGCGGATAAAATCAATAAAATCATTTTCATTATTTGTTATTATATTATGCACTATATGCAGAATTATATTATGCACTAAAGTCTAAATCTGCTAAAAATAGCGGATAGCGCATAATATATACCTACGCATAGATTAGCAAAAAATGACAAAATATACGAAAAAGATATACGCATTGCGGCTACAATACCTATATATATTTCACATTTCGCTTTCAAATAAACTTTCAATGAAACAAATCAGTTTTTTCATGTACAAGCAACATGTGAACTGAGTGATTATTTGTGAATTATATTATGCACTAAAGTTTCGAACTGAAAATAGCGGATAATACATAATATATGCACAGATTAACAAAAAAATAACAATAAAATATACGAAAAGTATATATATTGCTGCTATATATTTCACATTTCGTTTTCAATGAAACAAATCGATTTTTTTTATGTAACTGCAGGATGAGAAATAAGTGATGCATCACAGAATTATTCTGACTTCATCTGCGTAACTTTTATACTTTTATGTATTAATATATTTATTTGTATTTGTATACCTTGCCCGTTTGTATTTACTTTTATTTCCGGAAAAAATGGAAGAGGACTATTATATAAATATATAAAATAGATAAAAGTGGAAATTCGCTGAACGAATCGCCGACGAAACGATAGCCGCGCAAAATAAAGCCGCGTACACAGAGAGGCGCGGCATCCCTCCTCCATTTCGTAGGATTAGAACGTGGCGTTGCATTGTCGCCATGAATATCTCTCCCGGTCTTTTTTTGCCAGGCTACGACTTCATAAACGTTCTCATAAATTTCCGTCGACTGCCACGTCTATACCTGTGTGCACGCGCGCGTTCGGTATCGCCGCCGTAAAACCCGCCGGACTATTTTCCTGAGGGCGGTTATGCGTTATCCGGCAGATTGTCTGCAACGGACGCGGGCAACGAATAAAAATGCATCGCCTACCGATATCGAAAAATCGTTAGGAGGAATAACCGCGGAGATATACGCGGGGATATCCCCGGCGCGTGTAAGCGTACCGCCCGCGCACACTCTCGATATGCTTTCCGCCATCGTTTCAATTATTCTTCGTTATTGTCCCGTTCCGCAAAACCAGGGTCGCTTTGCGAATTCATGGAAATAAACGCTACCGAGATATATGAGCCTTAATACGCCGCGCTTTAAGACGTTTACGATTTATCCTACTAAAATTATTAGAAGGCACGCTCGATTTATAATTACGATATATAAAAGTGAATGTCTACGATCAAAGCGGAATTACAAATAGTAAAAAAATGCTCTGTGATATACTGTAATAGCGAAAATACCTTATAAACGTTAATACATTTAATATATTAAAAAAATAATTAGCCTTTTCTATTTGCAAAAAAAAGCCAATTAAATATGATATTTTTTGCGTTCAAATAATTATGTAATATAATATCATAAACTACTAAAAATAATATAAGGCTTAATTTAAAACGAAAGAGAACGAAGCTATGTGAATTACTATAATATATAAAATAAACATTTTCAACAAGCGATACATTGTGGCAATTAATCTGCTTATCGCTTCAGAGTGTATGGCATTTTAGCTTCTATATCGGCACTATAATCGAGCCAGTATAGCAATTTAGAGCAACGGCGATTTTCTCATTCGTTCGCTCGACCACGGTCCTCCCGTGACGCGTCTCTCTCCCGTTGGCGTTAATAATAATAACGGCGACGTCGCTCACCCCGACACTTCACGCCGGCTGTCACGTTAAATTCAACGTCAGCTTCGTCACGGCGCCGAACTTGTCGCGCGATTTAAGGATTCAGAGCCGCCGGGCTCGAAATCAGGAGCCCAGTGCTTGACGACGAAACGGGCGGACTAACCGCGGCGCGGAATACTCTCGCCCTTCGTTTACGCGTCCACCCCTGACGTTAATAGTCCCGCGGCGGATAAGCCGTTTTTGAAATGACGTTCGAACGGAATAATACATGGAGGGTCACTTTTCGCTCTCTCTCTCCCGCGATTCCCCTAACCGAGTCCCTTTCCTCGAGTCCTTTCCTTTTCGGCGAACTGAAGGACCCTCCACCGGGTCGGCTTCCACCCTTCGAAGTGCGCGAGACACTCCGCTTTTATGACGACTCGGGTGTTTTCGGCAAACTCTCTCCCGTGTACTGGCTGTCTTGGAACGTATTGAGGGACGCTTGTCTTGGTGAAAATGCGAACAGTATCCATGCTCTCAAATTGAAGTAATTGTCTGCAAAGATTACCCCTACTTGTCGTTAATTGTTACAATGAAATTGTTGCGATCGATTCGATCGCAATTCTTCGAGTTAAGAGAATAAGTGGATGCGTTTTTCCGACGCAATGACGCATAGTTAAGCTTCTTGTTCCTACGTTCTTACTACGCAAAATACGAATTATATTCATGTTTTGTGAATGTCATTTGAAAACATCATGTGCTGTGATATCATGATAAGATTTATATAAAAAATATCAAATATCTAAATTACATTTTTTAATTTCCAAACAAACTAAAATTATGTATCAGAATTAAGGAAAGGGGGGGGGAGGGCAAATAGTGACGGATTTTTTCCTTTCTCTCCTACAAGCTAATTTCAAGATATGATTTTTCACTAAAAGAGTACTTTCCACTTTCAAATATACAAAAAACTTAATTAAAGTTTCCATAAGTCAGATATACGGGCTAGATTTTCATAAAAATTGAAACCTACATTTGTCACTATTTGCCACCCTATGGGTAAACAGTAACATTCTATGGGACAATTACAAAATATTCATTAATAATTCGCATAACTCCTAATCGATCTTTTTTTTTGATATTTTGATTAGATAAAGTAATTTATATTAATTTCTATACTCTGCCATATGTAAATTTTTTTTGTATTTATTGATAAATAATAGTAGTAACATTATTTGCTAGTATTTTTTTATTTAAAAAATCACATTTATTCTGAATTTTGCCTTGTGATTAATCTCATATTATCCCAAATGAATTAGAAAAATCATATTCAAATATTAAAAAAGCTTTTTGTCATTTACCCAACTAAAAATTGTCATTATTTGCCCCAGGAGTTATTTTTTCCTTTAAAATTTACTGAGAGAAGTAAAATTAATATACAAGCATAGGAATTATATCAAAATAGACGAAAAAGATACCGTATGACATAGAATAGCTTAGATCTCATTCAACGATTCAACAATTAAGAAAATAATATAACTTCAAATATAAAAAAAAAATTTTACCTGATTTCACGAATGCAAAATTTTAAACTTCTCCACTAGCTATATTTGACTTTTGATTTTTACTGCTTTTGCAGAAGATGATTAGAGATGCTTGAGAACTGTATTTCTATTACCGAGTAGTGATAAAATAGACGCGGAAAAGAGGAGAAACTTAAAGTGACACTATTTGCCCCCCCCCCCTTTCCTTATGTGATTAAAAAGAATATAATAAGTAACATTTAGAGCGATTTAACAAGAATTTATTAATTTTATTTGTTTATTTCTAATAATTCCCTAATGCTTACTTGATACACATATACAGTTTATATGTGAAAGAAAATTTAAGTATCTTTCTTCATTCTCTTTTTAATAACGTGTATTTATTCTATACGCGTACAATATATAGTACACCGTTCCGCGTAATCTCTTTAATTTTCTCATTTGTACAAATTCGGGATCAACAAAATTGGGTTAGATACTAACAAACGCCGATTTCGCGCGGCACAAAACGCGCCTCGTTAATTTTAGTCCCCGCGAGTGATACGTACTATCTCGTTACGTTTTGATCAATCATACTCTTTTACAGATAATGACGTTGTCCGGTAGAGATAACAAAGGGGAAACCGCATAAAAGGCATCGAATTACTAGCGTGTACAATCTCGTAATGACACAAGAACACGCGGCAAAGTGTCCGAATTATTTCGCGATACATAGACAAAGCCATTGTTTCCAAATCGAATTTTATCTCTGACTATTTATCCTATAATGGCTAATTCTTGTTTGAAAAAAATGGTAGTGTGTTTTATACCAAATAATTATGTGAAATTGTATTGCTCTTGCTTTAGCAGTGCAATATATTTTATTCATTGAGTCGGAAGCTAATTATTACCGGAGAAATGCGAGAAAAACTTATTTTAATTTCTATGTAAATGCAGAAATACTAAAATATAGTGGTATATATAGATTCGACGAAGAAAAAATAGTCCAAATGAAACTGAACGAACGAATTAACCTTTCTGCGGAAATTCAATTCTTCTTACTTCAGAGGACAGCGGAGCTTTTTTTGAGACTTCCATAATTATCCTTCTAAAAGAATACAAAAGAATATGAGCTTTGCTCATCAAAATGCAAGGCAGAATATTTTAAATGAGCTGAAAACAATAAAGGGCTGTATCAAGAGCTCAGCTAAATGAAACTCGTAATACCTTTTATGCATGAAAATATTAATTTTGCAAAAAATCTCAATTTTATAGAAATGAAAAATAAATAATTGCTTTTTAATGACATGCGATATGACTGTAAAATTTGCCATTTTTATAATTAAATTTATATATGTTTATTTCGAACCGAGGAATATTAATAGCAAATGATTCGCGCGATCAGGATTTAGAGGTAACCTGCATGAATTAACGTGTCTGTTTCAATTATTATTTTTGGCGTTTGCAGCGAGACGATAGAGGTGAATTTAAAAAAAAGCATACTTGGCTTTACGTCCGCATAAATTATCAATATTAATTTGTTAAAGTTTCCAATCGTTATCTCTGGCGGGCATATTAATTCCGCCGACATTCGCATGGTATGGATATCTCTCGCTGCACGTCATTGCGATCGACGTCGCGGCGCGTCAATTCGTTATAGTCTCTCCCCTATTCGACGAACGGTGTGTCTTCGTTATAATTATTAATTACGATAAACGCACTCATTTTCTCTCGTTACTGCGAATTTCCCGAAGCGCCTGTCAATCAACGTTTACATGCGAGCGCCATTGGACATTACACGGAATTAACATGAAAATAAATTCACATAAAAATTTATTTGATTGCGGAACATAGAGGCGACGTCGCAACGTCCGCAAAATCAATTATCTTTCCGCTAGTAATGTAATAATCAAACGAATTGTACTGATCCGTGAATTGACACTCGATGCGTGACACGTAGATCGAAGAAAATTTTTGAATTACGTACAGATAATTATAACGTTGAGAAACCATATTTCTATCGTACATGACAATTGAAATATAAAGAGAGGAAATTATAATTGAACAATTAATATTTTTTCCGATAGTAATATCGAAGGTAATAATAATGTTAATTGCAATTTTTGTATGCGGCACAGCAGATAGAAAATTAAAAATTTACCTAACAAAAATGTAAAAATATGCTGAAATTACAAAGACTTATACGTATATTGTTAAACATTTTGTACTCTCAGTAAAAAAGAAGCGGGGAAAATTTGAAATTTGCATTACGTAGTTACCAGGTGCATTGTTGCGTCCGAGCGCTTCCTTTAAAATTGCCACGTAAAAGCGTGGAGCTCTCGGTATATGTGTGTTGGCACTTGAGCCGCGAGCCCATCGTGAAATCTGTCGATAACATTCGCGCTTGGCTTACTTCCAGCCTCGGGAGCAAAACGACGGAGAGCGTATAAAAAAAGCGGCGCAAAGAGCGTCGCGAGTGCGATCGGGACTTCCGGTGACTTTAATTAGCGGTTTCCAATTCGTTAACGGCGCGATACGTGAGCGGAATTTTCCGCCCAGCGGAACAAAAAAATTTGCATTTTGTCCTGCGTTTCCCTTTCAGCTAATTTGCCAAGACGCGCCCCTTGGTGTAGCACACGTAATTGAAAAAAAACTCCCTAATAGTTTCTGCGAAGTTAACGTCGGAATTTTAATTTTTAAATGCGGAAAATTGGATTGGTAATAAACCGATTTATATTCATAAAACTACACATTTCTCGCTATGATCAGTGAATTTTTTTTTCATCTAGATAAAAGTATGGTACGCGCGTAAAGGATTATATCGTGCATTAGTTTGAAAAGTACGAGGATTAGACATTGACAGAATAGATTCTCGGGTTATCCAACAGGTAACGTAATACTTCCGATAATATCGTTGAAAGAATGTAGAAAGTAGAAGAAAGATTGTAGCAAATTTGCAAGGGTTAATGATAAAGTGTGAGAGAGAGAGAGAGAGAGAGAGAGAGAGAGAGAGAGAGAGAGAGAGAAAGAAACAGAGGAATAAGGGCACGTAAGAGGAATTTCACGCACGTACATGATCTGAGAAATGAAAAATAATCAACAGCGATACGACCCCGCGGGAGCCGATCCTTTCGTTTCTCTAATTTCGGAGAGTTACGCTTCTGACCGCGCGTAATCGAATAACATAGAATTGCACGGAACTTATACTCCTGCGAGCGGAATTGCGGAATATAATCGCGAAGCTGGTCGAGCTGCTTTCGGGAAAGTTATATGAGCGATCTACCTCCCCCGTCTTTCTGTTTAAACTAAATTTCAGTTCCTCGCATTTAATCAACTATTTTATTCTTTACAGTTTTTTTTTCTCTGTTGTATCGTTCTACTGTGATTCTATTTTCAATGTTATTCAATATTATTAAAATCTAAATTATTTAAAGCTTGCTCTTGGTGAATCAATTCAATTATCTGTATTATAACCATAAAATATAAATTATTCTGGATGATGAAATGAAAGAGATAACAAATGGATAACAAATTATCGCAAAAATAATAATAAAATAATAATAATACTAATAAATTATTAATATTTTTATTAACTGGTATTAATTGGATATATTTTTCCTCTACTGATTTGTACATCTATATTATCAATATTTCAATTTACTACATTGATAATAGAATTATATTTAAAGTTGTCCGACGAACAAATTTTATATAGGGTAATTATTAAATTTTCAAACATATATGTATAATTTGTTTGATTATTCTTCGAACAAATGATATATATATATATATATATATATATATATGTGTGCGTATATGATTAATGGAACACTTGACATCTTTCCAATCTCTTTTAAGTTCTAATAACATTTCTAATAGTCATCCTTAATAACCTCTTCGGCGAATTTCTAGAAAGAGAGAGAGAAGGCATCTAGAGAGATGATTCATATCACAAATTCGTCGTAAACCGCGCGGTGAGAAACCATAAAAATAAGTTACACGTCTTCGTTAGGAACAGGTTTTGCTATGGAACCGACGCGGGAAAGTAGAAAGAGGAAAACGCGTTAAAGCGTGTAATGAAGACAAAAGCGCGGTCGTAAGATCGTCAGTGAATTTTTTAGGGTCAACTCGTCAAAATTAATTACACTGTCGTCTTTAAGGAGCGCTGAAAAGTTCTTCTACAAAAGATATTTCTCTTCTCTCTCTCTCTCTCTCTCTCTCTCTCTCTCTCTCTTTCGCGCGCGCGCAAAAAGAACTTTATTATGCCGAGCCGAGTTTAAAAGTCAAAAGCTCTTTGCTCGGTTTCATAACGATTTACTTTAATTAAAGTATCCTTAAAACGATTACGCGGGAAACTGTTTTCTGGAAGATATTATTCGATCCTGTGCACTGACATCGAGGGTTTGGTTGTTTCGTATAATTTCAAGTTACAATCGTTTTATTCTCTCAATTAGGAGCAATATTACTTCTGACCGTTTCTATTTTAGGAACAAGCGAATAAAAGCTCGAACCTTTAAGGCGGTCGAATCGTGTCGACGTCGGAAGGACGCTGAATAAAAAAAAGAGACGATTCTGCTTCATGGTACTCTAATTTCTCTGGCGTTCAGTTAATTGAAACTTCCGAAGATCGAATGCGTTGCATCCTTGAATTTATAGTGCCCTTGGACGCACCTTATCATCGCAGCTGCAGCGCACGAGGCCGTAAAGACATAGTATCATAATAGTATATCCTTGGTGAAGCCGGGGAGACACTTATAATTACCCACATATCTCGACGCACATTACAGTCTCACTGGGTATACATCCGATTCGCTCGCCTCTCATCGGTGCCGCGGTGCCCGATCCCACCGAGGCAGATCATTAAGCGTCCTTCTCGAGGTCGACCAGACGCGTGGAAATTGTCCGATACTTTTTCCGGTGCGCAATTTTCCCTTATTTTTATCTTCCCACGAATTAAAAGTCGTGCGCGCGCGTCTTCATCCGACGCGGAATGTCATCCTCGACCGCTCGTCACCAGTCCCATAAGTCGCGACCGGTTGTTTCACATTCCGCAGGGCGAACGTTGCGGCGCGTATCGGATTTTACTGTGACGGCAGAATCCGCGTCCGCGAAGTGCGGAGTTGATTTTTTACCTCCACATTGCGATGAGTTACGAGCTGCTTACGAGCTATACAGCTTGTACAATTGCCTCGCTTCATCATCTTGTGTTCTAGAAAATTAGATTCGCATTAGAGTTAAAATTAGTGGAATTTCACCATGGACGGCTATCAATTACTGCGATGTCATACTCAAGTTTATAGTGATTTTTTTTAATTGTCTCATTTAAAAGATTTTAAAATCGTTGTAATTTTTCATGTTTGTTGGAAAGTTTCGAATTTTGTCTGCATCCCTTATGAAAATAATATAGGTACAGCGAGGTAATTTGAATAGTGGAGTAATTTGGATAACAGTAAACATTTTCAAGAATTTCGAGAAAAATAAGAGATTTTAAGATACATTTTATTAGATCAATGTCTGATCTAATGAAATATATCTTAAGAAAAGTAAGAGATTTTAAGATATTATACATTTCATTAGATCAATGTCTGATCTAATGAAATATATCTTAAAATCTCTTATTTTTCTGAAATTCTTGCAAATGCTTACTATTATTTAAATTACCCCACTATTCAAATTACCCCACTGTACCCTATGTTATATGAAAAGTGGATACATGAATATATGAGATATATGAATAAAAAAGGGATTAATAAACGAACACATAATTATCCGGAAATTAAATTATTTCGTCCGCGTGTAAGTATCGGGTACGTGTTTTAAGTGTTCAATGTTTCACGGTTAAGAGAGTGAAAAGAAAGAGTCATGAGAAAGAAGGGAGGCGGTTTGAAAGCGCGGTCCCCGGAAGAAGGGAAAGAGGAAGAAAAAAGGAGGAGGCTCGCGGATTCATGCTTGCACTCGCGTTCTAGAGGGTCACGTATTCGGCCGGAACTTTGCTCCTTAAGTCTAATTGTTACTCAGTTTTAATTGCAGCCGGCCGCGCGCGCATTGCGCATAAGTGGCTCGGCGGCCCGTTTGTTCCTCTTTTTGACACCGCGAAAAGAAAGAGAGAGGTGGGGAGGAAGGAAATGGAGAAAGAAAAAAGGAGAGTGAATCCTCGCGCTGGCGCGCGCGCGCGCGCGTTCGCGTGTGTTAAATTGAATTAATTTCGCCCTCTCATTCCGTTGGTCGTTACTCGAGACGAGATAATTAATTGCCGGTTCGCATGGCAGCCGATAAATAAATCTTTTTAAAGCGGAAACTCGCGTGCGACCCAATAATGTCCGATGTTTCGTAGGCGAGCTACACTATTGCCATTTATTAATTGCTGTGTGTATCATAATAACAGAATAATAATAAATCAATGATATATAATTTTCTTAATATTTTAACCAAGATTAATAATAACTGACTTTAAAATTAAAAATAAATGCCACACACAAGTAGTAATTATACTTTATATTTTTGCTAATACATTTTAAGAAGATTTTATTTAGAAAATTAAGTACAAAGATATTTTTAGAATTGACCATATGCAAAGTTGAATTATCGCTAGAATAACATAAATCCCGAGTGGATAAATTTAGATACAAATAGTACATTTTTTAATAACTTTTTAATAAAGTTATCAAATGCACTTTCTAAACCTGAATCAGTGGACAGTCACTGATTATCAATGATTATTCATTTTATATGCATCAGTGCCAGTATGTCACTTGTAATCAGTGAAATTCAACTTCATTGTCTCTCGAAAATTAGTAATAAATAAGTGAATAATCGCTATAATCGTTGACAAATTAGTGGACTTCGCTAATTGCACAGCGGATTCGGCTCTGTTTCACTTATTCATTAGCGATGCAAAAGGCATTACTGATTCAATCAGTGACTTTTCCACTGATTTTCAGATTAAGAGAAAACATATCATATAGTCATCTCTAATCATCATCGTTTACATGCGAATAAAAACTTCCGCCGAGAGAACTCTAAGAGGACGGCGGAATCGCTGTCGCGCAGATTACGATAGGTTTTTGCGAAGGAAGGGATAGATAGAAAGAGAGGCAAAGAGACCGTATATCACTGATTCAACTAATGAGCCTGGGAGCTCATCGAGGTTCCCGCAGGAAAAGAGAAAGAGAGAGAGAGGAAACGCAATGGCTGCTGGATCATCAAACGGGTGCCCGAAAGTATCGTCGAAATCAAGCGGCGCGGCGGTTCGATTAAGGCGATGAGAAAAAAGGAGGGCTCCAGTTGGCGCTCGAGGCGGAAGAGGGTCGAAACGGGGTGATGAGAAGGGCAGAGAGGGCACAAAAGAAGAATTTTGCATGTCTGATTACTTAGAGCGCGGAAGAGACCCTTTGTAACTTCCAGGACGTTGCTTCCTCGAGGAATCATTCGACGTCCCGGCGGCGCGTTTTTATCGGAGGATCGCGTCGTGATCCCCCGTTGCCGATATCGCGAATAAACGGAACAAAAGCGGAAACGATCTTTGCTCTCGCGGTGACGGAAAGCTTTGTGTTTATTGGAAATATCAATATTACGGGACATTTTCGAACCGGGTTTGGGATAAAAGCATCCGATATTGTAACGAGGTATCTTATATTCCTTTGGTTTTACTATTGCCTGTATACAGGCAGCCATTTATTATGGGCGTAACCGTGTTAATTACACAGGATTGCGTTTTACAGCTGCGATTGTATGGCTTCCGATCAAACAGCCGGCCGCACGTACGGCGTCGTCGGCGTAGATTTACAAGTCGGCGAGATGTGCGCTTGCGGAAGTCACCGCACGTCCGGACGATGGGATCTCTATCTACTGTCCACTCGTTCACCCGCTGCGTTAGTCATTTCCTTACACTTCTCTTCTTCCTTTCCGAGTCTTCCCCGGTTCGAGAGGGGAGTGGGCAAGGCGTGGAAGGGGGGGGGGAGGTAGTGCCGGCTGAAAACTGCCACTAAGATTGTCATATTGCTCCCGCGATCTCGCGATCTGAAATTCAAATGCCGCCGACGCGAGCCATGACTTTCAAATCTATCGATTAGCGCGGATAGCAACTGCGGCGAGAGATACAAATTCGCCCCGGCCCGAGAGATGCCGGCGCATATTTATGCTCCCGGCAAGCACACGGCCGCCGCGTGATATACCTCGATGAATAAGAGAGCAGAGTGAGAGAGAGATCTGTCTAATCCGATGTTGCAGCAGTGCTCGCGCGTTTTGATTTCTTATCTCGTTTCACCGCCCACCGCGGCACGGAGATCGGCACGCGGGTCGAGTACACGCGCTTCGCGCCGCGGAGCACGATTTTTGCATGGCCAATATTACAACGGGGGGAGGGGGGGGAGGGCGCGAGAGCGCGAAAGCTTATTTGCATCGACAGCAAATTTCGATTAATTAACATGCGAACGGAGTCGGATAAAAACTTAAAAACTTTGTGTACGGTACGCATGTTAATATCGCTGCGCAGCGCGATCGCTATAGTTATATGTATAGTTCGTATAATGTAATCCGAGGTAACTCTACTCGCGCGCTTTACGATCGAAATAAAATTTCACGATGAGAGAATGCGCCACGAGGAGAAACACGGTTATACATCGGCGTTGCGTTGCGTCGCGATGACGTCTGCACACTTTTTTTGCCGCATCGAAAGATGAAGCGTCGGCATCGCGGGGAGGTGAAACGCGCGAAGTAATAATACTAATAAAATGTAATTCGACAATATAATGATAATAACGTATAAACTGCAATTACGGCTAATTTATGCAGCGGAATCGGGATCCGCCGCGCCGCGCCGCTCCGTTTCGGAGAGCGGGAAGATAAAAACCGCGACGAAAGAGATCCGGGTTGAAAGAATTCGGCCCCGCTAATCAGCCGTCATCCCGACCGGGGGTTTAATCATCGGGCTGAAATTCAAACATGCATTATTGCCTGATATGTTGTCGTATACTTTCTTGCTGAGTGCATAATTTAACACCTCGATTAGGGAAGAGATTACGCAGCACTTTCGAGAGCGGCAGAATACGAGAATCCTCTTAGCCGATTAACGAACCGTTAAAGCACTTTGAAGATTAAAGCCACTAAATTTATTCATCAATTAAACGATTAAATTGTCAATAAGCGATTTAGGTGATAATATTTCCCACGGAGAAAGGATATACGGGGAAAACAAAATATGATCCTTGCGAGGTAACAATATATTTCCGCGCGGAGGTCTCCGCGCTTGGATATAATTTACGCGCGCCGGCGTGTAAAACTTTTTCGAAGAAAAATACGCGCCCGGGTATTGCACTTTTGCACAGTCGTCGTCGTAATAATTTCCACGAACTTCGGCACATTAATAAGGATAATTTTTGCAGGACGTAACTCTTTACACTTTCCCTGACATTCCCTTTTTCTTTCGCATTTATTTTTCCCATTCATTCATTTATCTTCTCGTCTCACTGTGTGCACGACATAGTCGTAATCTTGGACGGTAGATTAATCTCTTTACCGCTATTAATATTTCATTTATCTAGCGGAGTATATCTTCCTTTGTAGCACGATTTTCTTTCTTGTTGCATCAAAACTGCGACGGAGTGTTTTACATTATTGTCTGCTTTCAAAATTGTGGTATCTTGTATATAACATTACACTGAAGAAAGTAATCTTGCAATTATAACGAGAATTACTTAGATACGAAAAATTAGCTAAAACGGATAAGTGATTAGTAGACACTGCGATACCACATATGTTTTGTATTTAATCAATATAGATAATAGAGACAAAAATTATATCTGAACTGTTTGTCAAATTTAGCAAGAAGTTCCTCTAATGTCCATTTCTACCAATGTAGATTAACTTCAATCTCGGTTTTATTTACTTTTTATCTTTTTCTAATTCTTAAAACTAGAAAAAAATACAAAGCAAGTTAAACCTGAATTAAAGTTAATCTACATTGGTAGAAACAAACATATGACGTTTAATCAGTCCAGACTCCGATCATATTTGGTTATGAAATCTATATTTTCTTGTATATATATTCTTAGAATATTGCTGCTACAAATTCTACGTATGACAATTTTTTAGTAGATACAAAAAACAGAGATGTAATTTAAGTGTAATATTTAGAATTCTAGTTGTAACAGCGAAACATTTCCCTGAGTGTATAGGTAAAGAATTCTGATGTGTATAGGTAAAGAATGCTGGTATTACTTTCCAAAGTGGTATGTCGAGACCAACGCCCAACCAAAACACTTTACAGTTCACGAATTTGTTAGGTCACACCTCGAAGATTCCGAACTACAAATCCGGGTATCAAAGGGAGAAAGAAAAGAGCAAAACGCACGGGCGAATTCAAATGAGACCACTTTTCCCGAGAGGGTTAACGTCGCGCCTGAATCGCGAATCGCGCGAGCGGTGCGATAATATTTACTCGTCGCCGCGTTCCGCACGCATCTCGATGTGCTCGCGTGTGCGCGTTTTTTTCGCCCACGTTGAACGCAATCAAGAAGTGATACGAGCAGGTACGTACCTACCGCGGTACGTGGTCCACCATGCACGCTTTTTCGTCCGAGGGCCTCGGCCCGGCGGAGGCGGAAAGGGCCCAGGGAGGCCGAGGGAGATGAGAAAAAGGCGTCGGGCGTGAGAGGGCATCAACGGCATCCGTGAAATAATAACGGTGTATATAGAGTGTAATTTAGCTAAACGTATGCAGCGTCGTATTGAAGCTCGCCTTCGAGCACAGGGACGTGCTAAGTGACGTATTTCATTGGCGATGCCTCTCATAAAATAGTTGCGTATAATAAGCCCGTTTAAAATTTTTAATTTAAAGTAACTCGACAGTATCCCTTCCTTTAAACAGATCTTCATATACTGTATAAACATAATTTTTAATAAACTCTAGCTGCAAAAAATTATCGTTGAAGGGAAGAATACTTTGGAAGCTTCAATCCGTTATTGACTTTTCGAATTTCCGTTGAAATCTTTCTAGAAATATGCAAATGATGTTATAATTCGTAATAGTTGATCTAATTAATTTTTTTGTTTAGTCTCATCTAGTTTACTAGAAATAAATTCATATTCTAAATCTAAACCTCTAATCTTTATAACCAAGAAAAACCGCGTTTTGCTTGAGGCATCTTATATGTATTGAACTGGAGATGGTTGATCGAACGTGACAAATAGTACCATTGGAGATAATAGAATTTACGACCACGTTATATCCGCGTCTATTGTTTCCGCGACGCCGTTACGCCTGCGGACAACTGCCGTTTTTCTTCGTGGCATCGCCAATCGCTCAATTACGTTGCGACTACTAATCTGGTTGTAATTCATGCAATTCATCTACCTATTTTCCATATCGTTACCATCGAAATGCGATAAAATCGCGCTATAAGCAAATCGGTTTCATAATCAGTAGAAAAATTATACAGATTTTATAAAAGTGAATTTATAGAATATAATATGTAGGTTACCTACAGAATGACTTCAAATAAATCGTGATTTTAAGTTTTAGCATTGTTTAAATAAATCTACTGTCCAGGCTAATAATTATAGCATCGCAAATTTAAGCGAATTTATTTACAAGTTTTGGAGAATTTATTTATTACAAGATTCATATCTATTACGATACTATGTTGCTAATTTTGTCAACTACATTTTTTTTCAACATATTGGATATATGTCGCAATTTCGCTCTGCTTGTCGGAATTTGCTTTGCCACATACATAAATGACAATCATATTTAAATTGATTTTGATTAAAATTAATTTTAGTATTAAAACTTTTCAGTATTAAAATTAATTCCAATATTAATTTTTTCAGATACGCTCCATATCTACAATCGGGCACGACTTGCGTTTCATACAAGTGTTTTAATATAAATTTTACGTAACTGTCCTATATTCGAATTTCACACTCGATTTTCCCGAATATAAATATGCAGATTACCGATCGAAATCTGATATGTTTGAAAAATGTTCCAGTTCCATAATCGCGGTATTAATTTTCGAACCAATTCAGCTCGGAATTATGCAACTTCAATTCCCCTATAACTTATTTTGTAGCACACGCATTTTTTTCAATGTATAATTAATAAATTATCTGTTATTAGATATATGTATCACTAAAAGCATTTCAATGGAATAATATTATCACATTTATTTATTATTTTAAAATATTAAAGCATAAAATAAAAATATACTTGTATTTTTTTAATATAACAACCTACTTTATATAAATATATGTTAATTTCTCAAATTCTTATTTTAAATTTCTGATATTTCATTTTAACAGAAGAAACGTTATATCAATAATGTCTATTATTATGGTAAAAGACAAATTATACATTTGTTAAGAGAAGAGAGATAGAAAAGAGTAAATTAGTAAATAGTAAATGTAATAATATTTTCAAAAAAATATATTTCTTATTATTTAATTATTTAGTGTTATTTATAAAATATGTAACATATAAATTATATTCTATCATAAAATACCTTTTCTCATTATAAATTTATAAAGTATCACCGATTTCTCTTGCGGTTCTTCAGATCCTTTTCGAGGAACTGCTAAAAGGCCACCCTTAAAAAAAAAGATTGAATAAGTTCAGTGAGTTTCGTTCACAATTCGCGAAAGATTGCGCGCAGCCCCTCTCGCGAGGCGACACTTCTGGGGCCCGTTGGGGTCCATCCCTGAGTTATGCCACGAGATGGATAGCCTGAGGCCCGCGGTGAGTAAATTACAAGGTAAGACGGAACGCGCTGATTCCCTCCCGGTACCCTGGTCCCTCTTCTCCTCATGCTCTCTCTTCTACCGTCTCCATCGTGTTTCTGCGAGGGGCCCGAACGTCCCACGAGCATCCAACACTTTGGGCCCCGCTATGAATACACCTTCGGTGTGGCTACTGTACTGCGAGATACACTCGACGCTCCTCGTTCCTTCGTTCGCCTAACTCCTCTCTTCTCGTTTCCCTCCATCTCTCGTCGGACACCTTTTTTTTCTTCTTCCTTCGCTTCTTCTTCTGTACTTTCTTCCGCGGTGGATCTCAGCGAACATCTCTCCTCGTGGCACGCTCAAGTCGTGATGTGTAAGAAAGATGAGTTTTATTGCGGTACGAGGGGGGGACCATTAACCCCTTTATGCGTCGTTATTTGTTTATTAATGGAACAGATCGTGCATAAATGAAGAGAGCGAATTTATTATTCGGTGACTTCAGTTCAGGATCTTTTTGCGGTGAATTTGATTTCGTGTGTATTAAATTGAAGATAAAATGTTCTTTGGTGTATTTAAGCCATTGAAAGTTTTATTTTAATATACATACATATATGTATGCTAAATTTATACCAGATATATAGGATCTTAAAATTATTTAGAGGTAATATAATGGCTTTTATATAACTTTAACTGTATTGTGGAAAAAAATATTAAATAACGCTTCTATATATGTACAAGAGAGAAAACTTTATTTAATATTTTATTTTTATATATAAAGTATTAAGTAAACTTTTTATATACATATATTGATCGTGCTTCATTTTTATAAGTATATGTACGTGGGTTGTTCGTTAATTTCCTGCAAAGTCTAAGAAATGGCTCCACCAATACAAGTCAAGATTATTTTTCGTTGCTGACAACTCTTGAAAGTTCGCACACCAAGTTTCAGTCAAATATATATAACTCTATGTTCGGCATTTATTTGCAATCGATCAAATACCGTGATTTGTGAAAAAAATTTCAAAGAATGAAAAACTCGATAAACATATATTATAGTGAATCTGCACCTTTGATTCGGACGATTTATAAATGGTGTGCTAACTTTCGAAGGGGCCATATGGATACAAATGACGCTGAACGTTCTGGACGCTCTGTTGAGGTCACTACTCCAGTTGGACAAATCATACTATATGGACGGGATCAAGAAACTGGAACATCGTTGAACTAAGTGTATAAACCTTGAAAAGAAAAATAAAAAACGTTTTCCTTAAAAAAAAATTATGTATTCTTCATGCACGGACTTATCGAACAGCCCACGTATCTCATAAATTAATGTATAAATAATTTACATATAAAAAATATTATATATGTTATTAATATATAATAATATATAATAAATTAATATAAGAATATAATACATACAATATTTCTCTTATAAGTTATTTATATAATTTATGAGACATGCATATATAAAAATGAAGAAATGATCAATAGTGTACCGATCAATGCGACAGTTAAAAGTATAATTTTTGTATCATTACTGTTGAAGCAAAAGAAAATCGATGAAATTCCTGCAAAGCAAATTATTATACACACAACGGGGCGTAAATGATCCGTCTATTCATCTCAATGTTGCGGATGTGTCCAATATGCGTGGAACGACACGCATCATAAAGACGTCACAAGCATCGCGTTTATCGGACGCGACGCAATACGCGCGCGCATTACCGCGACCGCGTTGCGGACAGATGTCGAACTCTCCCCCTTGGCGCGTTGCGGATTTTCCACGCACGTGGCACAGCGGCCGCATATGTCGTCGATAACGGCCATTAACGTTGCTGCCGGAATTTTCACGATCCGCGAGTATCGGGCGGGGTTTGCGTCGACGGACAAATAAGTGGCGCCGCTGTTTTCAGCGTTGAGTGCCGGCGCTGAATTTGCAGCTTCGGTTACAGCAATATTAAGAGTGTTCTACTCGACACGAGACAAACTGCACTGTTCCATTTCGCAGTTTATTCCGCTGGGATTTTTTTTTTGTTTTGCGCGATGGCCGTACTAAATAGATTATTGAATATCAAAACTTGAGAGAAATATGTGAAAGATTTTATTATCTTAATTTACTGTCGCAATATCAATATCAAATCAACATATTACCATCGATGGGCGGCATTGGGCATAAATGATGCACAGGATACTATCATTTATTTCACGATCTGTTGTGTGATATTTTTGCAATAGATGATATTTATTGCAACAGATTTAGGATAAATAAAATCAATCAAAGCATAATTAATTATTATAACATAATAATTGATGATTACTGTCGTGTACATTGTGGTTTATTTGTGAAATAATTAATACTCGATATGAAATCATATTAATTAGCAATTACTTCTTGTTAGGATGAAAATTGTTACGTATCACCCCGGTGATTTGTTGTTAATTTCGATTTTGTCGTGTTACGCGTCGCAGCGAAACACGGCGCGGCCGAATTACGCGAAGTTTGTTAATTAATCGCGTTATAGATAACCGCATCAAAATTTCGCGTCGCAGGTTAAGGGTTAATTGCATTCGCACCAGTCGACGCCGTCGTCGCGGCTAAGTCCTTTACGCCACTCAACTGTATGGCAGACGCCAGATTTGCAGCTTCGCAATTTCCATGTGCAACCGCGCAATTACAACTTACCCTCTCTTGTCTTCTCATTCGGCGAGCGCAATGTTGCAGTCCAGATCTGACGCTGTAGTACTGCAAAAAAATATATTTCCGTTGATTATCCAAATTTGAGCATCTACATAAATCTACAAATGATAAATTAATTTTTAAAAATCTATTTTAGTTACAAGCAGGTAGTAACAAGCAAAATTGATGAATGAAATATTCTCTCATTCCAATTACAGCAATTTTTAAACAACGTTTAATACATTTATTAAAATATTTATAAAGAAAAATGTATTTGAAAAAATGGGATTTAGGCATTGTTTTCCGATAACTTTGTATTTAGAGAAAGAGTTTTTTTTTTAATTAATTTTCATTTTTTATATTGATATCAAAAATATATTTAGCCGAAGAACATCAAAGATTTTTGGCAGGCAAGATTCGAGCTGTAAACTTGGTAAGATAGATTCGATTCGATTTGACGCACGTATGGAATTGCGTGTGCGTGACTGCGCGAGCGGCGTTAATTATGCATGCGCGCTGTTAATTTCGCGCGCCTGATTTGTCTCCCCCTTGCAATGAATTTCGCACGGTGTTGCGGACTGCGAACGTCTTGCTTTCCAGACAGGAATCCGCTTCGTACATGGATTTATGCGACGCTCCCCTACAGACCGACATTTATTTTCAGTACACAGTTAAAAAGTAACAGGGCACCTCGTCAGATTTATTATTACCATAAATTTGCAATTACGTTTCAAATTAAGTTAATGAACTTTTTTTCTTATCGGAGCATAAGTTTCTGTCTTGGGCGATTTAGTGAATTTATAATTAAATATTTTTAATAGCTTATTCGCCTTATTATTACCCTTACTTTTGTGAGCATGAATGTACGTAATATTTTCCCATAAACTGATATTTATTTATCGCACGCAGATAAAGATATTTAATAATTAATAATACGCAGAGAATTTAATAATTAACGCGTTTTAAGCGATTTTACGGCAATGCCGAGAAACAAATGTTTTGCATGTTCACGCGAAGTGAATCGTCTCGATCGTTCTTATCGCGAATGGCGGGCGATTTCCGCAAACCAGGAGCGTGAGGGGCCTCATTAGCGTCCCTTTTTATTCATTCCACAGAACGATTTCCCATGTTGTCCCTCGGAACGGAAATGGCGAGAGCTCCCTTATCGCGGTTCCTTCCTGCTCGCGTAAACCAACCGTGCAGCCGACGGCTATCCTCCGGAGTTGCGATTTTGCACCTCTTCAAAGTGCAATTTTCGACGAAATTAAACGTAGCGTTATTTAAAGAAATTATTGGCTTTGTCAAAAGATTATTATCTTTAAAAATCCATCCGAATTATTTAACAGAAAGTTTTTCTCTCTTTCTCGCGTAGAAATCAATATTTGCTCATAATTCAACTCCTATATAGCTAGTAAGCTCTGGACGAGATAAAATAGTTTGGATAATTGGAATCTTAACTCATTTGGATAGCCTTTGAAATACATTTGAAGACACTGAATAAACTCCTTTACCGTTTATCTCTCAAGACTTCTGTAGAATACTTTTCGCGTGTTTATCTAAATAATCTGGCAGTAAATTACCGAATTGCTATAACAGCAAAACGTTTCATATATGCTGTCACGCGCGTGGTGAAGGGACAGTTCACCTATTCCGACGCAACGTCCGAGCGCGATGATTCACAAACGAATGGCGAGCTCGGCAGTGCAAACCCGCACAAGAGCTATTGGAATTCGTGACCTTCGGCGAAGCGAGGTGCAGCTTGTAATGCACCGTACTTGTGCCCACTCGCGTGGGCGTAGGAGGTACGTGGCCGTCGCGAGAGCGTGTCGAAGGAGGGCAAGGGGGAGGGGGAGCGGGAAGCTGCGCGAATAAATTCATTTACCGAGGACGCAGGTATGAGTTACACGCATCGGGAGAGCGCATTACGAAACGCTAAATTAATTTCGGAAGTTGAAAAACGGCAGCTTGACACGAATGCCAGAGAGGAAACGGCGCTGTCGGAAATTTAATCTGCGACTCTGTTTCGGTGAACAGGAAATAATCCTTCTAAATATCCATATGTTAATATTTCAATGGGAGTTGGATATTTTAAACTGTAGTTCGAGCGCAATCCGGAAAAGTGTGCATTTGGCTTTGAACTACGTGGACCCCGCCGCTTTGAGAAGCTAAATTCGCTGAAGCCGTTTCAGGAGAAGAAATGATTTACTTTATCTTTATTGCTAACGAGACGTCCCCGACACAATCCGACAAGATATTTATGTAGAATAAAATCGCTCATATTTTAAATCGTGGGCGAAATACGACACTTTCGAATGGATGTATACCTTATATTCTATCTATATGGATCACCCTGTAGCTCGCGCGTCAAGTCGGTCGCTTTGTACATACCCGTCGTGTGCATCATGCGAGCGACCGAATGTATAGCTGAAAAATACGTCCATTTCGGGTCGAAATACCGACGAGTCGGTCACGGGCAAGGAGTCACGCCGCGTCGTAAATTCATCAGTGTTACAACCGATTAGCATACCGGGAGGGGTCATGGTTCATATTGTCGTCTACGAGCGCCCATCTGCCGCGCTGAGATTTAAGAAGGTTTCGGACAGACCTTCTGTCACGCCGCGATTAAGAACTCCGTGAGCCGCTTCACTGGTCCGTAATTGTAGTTACGCAACACTGCGACGTAGTTGCTGTCAATAAAATTATGCGTTATTAATATGAAGGGGAAACAGTGAAGGGGAAAAGAGCCAAAGACGGCCGAGGTTAGACGTTGATTGCCTAATAAATATATTCTTAATTTTTTAACCTTTTTAAATTTTAGCTATCGTAACCGCGCGCCGATTACTGCAGTCGGCCTTTAAGACCGCAGTCATAACTTAAAGCTGATATTACTACATATATCTATTAAATTGATCTTTAATTCGATGATGATGCTAACACATGTATGAAATTATTATTGTAATAAAATATTATCATGTATTATCATGTATCATGTAAAGAGAACGTTATTCTAACGAAACATTTTTTTTTAGCAATTACTATATGATAAATTCAAAATAATGACTGAATATTATATTGTATCCTGTCGATATTTTAATATATTGATGTATAAAATGTAAAAGTTTAGGGCGCAAAAAGATTTGAATAAGAAGAATTTTACTCGTTCTTATTTAATCTTTCGTTATGTCGGGACTTAAGCATTCTATTTAATAAACGGTGAAAAAAAATTAATGTTTTTGTAATAACTAACGTTTATTAACTCAAAAGCAATTTACGATGGTCTCTTAAATGTATATGTAACGATATGATTTTGTCGCCCGAAGTATCCATCGGATTCCAAATGAGTTTCTCTCTCTCTCTCTCTCTCTCTCTCTCTCTCTCTCTCTCTCTCTCTCACAGGATATCTGTGTTAATTTGAAAACGATATCACCGGAGTTAACATTCACTGTTTCTCGTGTTGCTTTGATAAGAATTTCGTGTCAAGCGTCGCAATTAATATAACCTGGTGCAACATTTCGCGTGTCACTCGTGTTTTACACGCTCCGCTAAATATCTGACGGTCTGCCGAAGTCCTCCGCCCAGCACTCACCCGATTCCGCATCCTTTCGCTTCACGCGACACCGCGTTTCTTTTTCATTTCGACGAAAGTCATTCCGCCGGAAGGGAAGCAGCGCGGGATACAAAGTGCTACCCACCGTAATTGGAAACCCTCGAATATCGGCCGTGACTGTCTCCAGCAGTTTCTGACACCGAAACATTGACATCTTTGTCCCTTTCGACGGTCTAATGTGACTTCGACATCATATTTACTCACTCATAAAAATAACTAAGATAAAGCGTAATTAAACATTGTAATAACAGATTTGCGTCTGCGTAATTACGGAATTAAATGACTTAATCTGATTTAATCGCGATTTAATGTGCAATTTTTATTTGCAAAAATATCGAAGATAAATTGTTGTGTTTACATATAAATTTTATTGGAAATGTATTTCCAATAAAGTATAGATGGAAAAGTAAATTTCTTACATTTACATTTTTATTACTGCTTTAGTTTTTCGAAATTAGTGGATTCTTATTTTTATACGTGTCTTTGATTGTATTAAACACATTTAAAATTTAACTTATTATGTCAACATTGTCGATGAATGACAATGGTTATAATCACGAACGTTATAAAAAAATTTCGGGAGACTTCGGGAAACGAATCAATAATCGTGACTGGCGGAAAACGCGTCGTGTAAACGTGCCAGTCGCAGATGTTATCCCTCGGCAGAATTACCGGAAATCCTCGAAATCGTCATTGATCGTTGCTTTGAGCGGAACAAGCGTGACGTATCGAAAAAAAAGCCAAATTGAGCATGACATGGACGTCGCGTCGCCGGAATATTTCATAGGGAGTTATGTACATATTTTTAGGCAGTCTAACTCCAAAGTGTCAGTATTTTAAGCTCATTAAGCGTTTAATGACATCAATTAATTATTTCACAAAATTGAATTAATTATTGATTAATAAAATAGCATTTTTTTTCATTCATTTTATTCTTCCCCTTGCTAATTTTATTTTTTTTACGCAGGTCACATTGTTTTAAAAAATTATTAGTATGTTTTGCTTTTTATTATTACTGTTTTATTCCAAACGCGATGCATCATCACACATATTTAGATGAAATATTAACACTAAAGTTAGGGCTCTCCTCGCAAAGTCCCAATCCCGAAAAGCAAATGTGTCTTCCTGCATCATTCTTGCGGCGTTCATAATCGAGCGAACATGCTCGGCCAATTTTGCGAATAGGCCGACGGCCTTATCGAATGAGAAAAAGCTGCGTCGCTTTCCGCGTATCCACATAAATCTGTAGAAAGACCGCGGTCATCCCGCACGGTCACGCTGACGTCGCAGAACCGTCCTCCCTTTCGGTCCAGCGCGTGCCGCACTCTGTCTCTTCTCCGGGCCAGCACGTGCGTGGTTATCGGAAGGCACGCTGTCGCAGAGCTTTCGCCTCGTCGATTCACAAGGCATCTCTGATAATCCGTATATGCATGAGTACTGTCAGGATTTTCCAGTTGCTCAAATTTTCATTCTCGCTTAAATTTTTCCTGGATATCTCTGGAGAGAACCTAAATCTTTTTTATTAAAATCTTTCCTTTGAAGAATTATATGAATTTGTCTATCATTGTAGAATTTTAACATCGTAGAATTTGTATTGTACTTATAGAATATTTTGTTTAAAATGGAATTTTGTAACATCTTTTATCTAAAACATTTTATTTAAAATATTTTTATCGTTCTGGCAAAATGTCATTAATGTTCCATTTTTGTATTTTACATTAATAGCTAATATTTTTTTATATTTTACATATTATTCTTACTTATTAATATTCGATTTTCGTTTTGCATCAATATTTGATATTTTTCATTTGTGTGTAGTTACATGTGATATAAAAATATTTTTTAGCCTTTATGATATTTAAATGGAGGATATATATCAATGACGATATTTTACTTTAATCATCAATCATTGGATTATCGGTCGCGCAATATCCCCTGAATGCGTCTTGAAAATCGTGGTGTCGGCACGTATAATCGACGCACCCTCGATATCGTCGACAACTGGAGAAGGGGTGGAATAAGGGCCGTTCATAATTGCCAGTGCATTGTGGATATTAATTTAGTGGCTCGTTCATATCGAAAGTAATATCGACCGCCCTGACCAGGGAAAGTCTAATAGAAGTCCCGAGATGAGTTACTGCCTTTAATTTCCCGATAATAGGTTGCCCCAACAGCCCTCCCGACCACCATCGCCCATCCCCCCTTTCGTTCTCTTTGTCTATTTCCCTTCCCATCCATTCTCTCGATCTTCTCTTCTCTCCCCCCCCTCCCACCCCTTCTTTCTGTCTTTGCTCATACTCGTCCAGAGTGTCTACCCCTTTCTCCTGTCTTTTTTTCTTCCTACTGATATTCTCCAATTCTTCGATTGTTTTCCAATTGCCACTTATATTTTCTCATTTTCCAGGTTTTCGTCTTTCTAGTTTTCCTCTCATTTACCTTATTGCTTGTTATTTACTTCCATTATCTTTCTCGTTTCTTCTATACTGCATTCCTCGTCTTACTCGTTTTTTTAATGTTTATTTTCCTTCCTTCTCCTTCTATTTCCTTTCACTCTTCACTTCTTTGTTTTCTTCACTCTTCTCTTTCTATTTGTTTCCTGTTCCACTCGTTTTAGTTCCTCTCTTCTGTTGATTTTATTTTTTTGCTTGTATTTTTTTTCCTTTCCATCTTTTTGACTCTCTCTCTCTCTCTCTCTCTCTCTCTTTCTCTCTCTCTTTCTTTTCCCCTTGACTTCATTTTCTCCGCATACACATCCTTCGCAGCAACAGCGGAGCGGCCGTCTAGTTTGCATCCCGCGGGTACCATTGCGGACTAGGTGATTTCGGAATTGTTCGTTGATAGTTTCCACATGGGGGACACTCGAGGCCAGTAGTTAACTTCGCGACCGGGGCCCATTCATTGGCCCGCGGAACAACTATTTTATTGGTGAGCTCGCAATAACCCCGCCGGACGTTTATCAGGAAACTATGCTGGTCGACGTCCCCTGTGGAATTGTTGATCGGTAATTATGCGGCGTGCTCGTATCCCGTGCTAGAGTTCTTGTAAAGATTTCCTCTTCCATCCGAATAGAATTAAAGACAAGTCACTTATCTCGCTTTGTGGTTATTACATTTTTTTACGATACAAGAAGTGTTTAGTAAATTTCAATATTGGGATTAACGTTTCTTGAAAATAAACCTCTTTTAATGTATGAAGCATTTGTATAACTGTCATGTTTTGAAATTTATTTACGTGCACTAACGAAGTCTCGTTATCTGTCTGCGGAATCAGAAGACCTGTAGATGATAATTGTTATTCGTAATGTAACGCGGGGAAATTTTTATGCTTCGCGGGAAGCCGTGTTATAAAAATATATGGGAAAGAGGTACAACGATGGAATTCGCGTACTTATTTTAAAATTAATTCCACGCGAAATTTGATATAAACCATGAAAATTTTTTTGAAGTTTCGACTACGCTTTGCCGCCGATGTTCTTTTAATGCAACATCGAGTTACAAATTTAATAATGTCTGTCCGAAAGAGGATTATTCGACCGCGTAATGCGGGAGCTGCAGAAAATGCGCGGATGAATATTTCATTGGAACGAGCAAAAAATCGTGTAAGACTTTCCCTAATGTGTGCGCGTTATTATGTGAATTATTGTTATCGTTGCTGGTTGAAGTTAAAAATGTTGCTACTCTATATTTATTTAAAACTACAGATCTTTTATTTGTGAGGGATCTTGACATTTATTCGCAAAATGTAGGACAGCAAAATAGAAAAATTGCATAACAATAACATTGCGTTCACAAGCGTTGTTTGTGTTTGTACAGACGTTGCGCTTATATAGATATTAAAATTGTGAAAATAGAAGTAGAAGTACAGCGTTTGAACGTATATGTAATTTTAAACGTATACCAGACTCGCCGTTATTTCTGAATGCTTTTGGACGTTCGAAGAACATATCTCAATTGCGGGGAGGAAGATTGTAATCGCGCGATGACGCTTTCACGGATTTCCTCGCGATCGCTCTAAACGCTCCCGAGTTCGCGCGTGTACCCTAATCACTCCGGCGTATCGGCCGAGACAATGGCGGACTCGGATTATGGAAATAGGATTGCCGTCGTCAACTTGGGCGCGTAACGAGCGAGCAGTTAGGCGAGCGGCCGGACTAATGGTCGTTCCTCTGTGTGTGTGTATATGTGTGTGAGAGAGAGAGAGAGAAGGAATCGCATCACCGAAAATATATTTTTAACTCGCCAGGCTAATTATGTGTAATTCAGTTCCGTACCAAGTTGCCACATGTGTCTCGCCTCTTGCTCCGCCACGTCTCCGCTCTTCCACTCTCGCGAGGGTGATACGGCGTTAGCTCTCAGTGCTCTCACCTTCCTAATCGTTTTAGTTCACGCACACGCGGTGCTGCTCGCTCACGCATGAGCGCCGAAAATCATTACGCGGTGCGAAACTGTTCGTTTCCGCCACGTCGTAAGTTCGTACGACGCACGCGTGCAAGCAAGAACGCAACGGAAGGCGTAAAGCCGACGTCTGACGGAGGATTTTTGCGCGTCGTCTTGGTCTCCACTTACTCTAATTCTCCTTTTCACGTGCAGAAATTGTGTAGAGCGCGCGCTATTATATTTTTTATGCAAAAATGAAAACTTGCGTTTTGCGCAACTTTCACGATGAGGTTTTTCTAGAGGAAAAAAGACATGTAAATGGGAATTGATACGATGCTTAAGACACAAGTTCATTTCTCACATTTTTTTTTCTACAGATTATGTGTTTAGAAACCGATAATTATATTATGATGTCGAATCTTTGCATAAAATCGTCTGATTGACAAACACGATAAAAATCAACTTTGAATGTATATTTATTGAAATAGAAATTTATTATATCAAAATCTAACAATATAAGATATTTTGTGTAAAAAAAATCTTTTAATCATGTAATATGATTCATCATTTTTTTAAGTAGTTGTCTCTTTTTATACCAATTTTATCTTTCTCTTAATTTCTTTTATTTTACATATATATATTTTATTTCTTTTAATTCCTTTGGTAAAAAGCAAGCTTTCTCGTACCTGGATAGCTTTCTAGCATGTAGCATCGGTCGATGCATCGGTCAATAATAGAGAATATTCTCATCGCAGCGCGGCTCGGTCGTGCCACTTTGTTCATATCGATACGATCGTCGTAACTCCCTCGAACGTGGACATCTACGATCGTAACGTTACACGAGCGCTCGGTCGTCTGCAAAGTCTTTTGCAGTCCTTCAAAGCCGTTATCCCGCTCGCTATGATTTCAGCAGTTACCACGCTCGTCGACGACGATTCGATCACGTAGAATTGCCAATCAATGCGGCCTTATTGCTTCGCACGAGTGTCGTAAAGTCGTGCGAAATTTATCGTTGTATTTCATTTACAAACGTTATGAACCGGAAATTAATACAACAGCGCCTCGTATACATTTTTTTTCCCCCCCAGATATGCGTAACTCCGAGAACAATTCTTTTCATTTGCGGAACGTCGATTCATCGAGAAATGCGAATTTAAATGTTAGATTACCGCTTAAAATTTTACTTTAGTTTTTGAAGTTGAATCATCATAATTACGCTATGGAATTATACATGCACCTAATTGCGACGTGCTCATACTCATCGCTCTCTTAATGATATTATCGATGATGACGATGATGACGACGCATTTAATAATTCCGTCATAATTGGAATGGCTACATCATTACAATTGAATGTATATCTCTCCCGTCGTTCTCTCCGCAATTTTGGTATAACTTATGAATGCGTCTGGATTGCCATTTAATAACGAAACTTCAGGAGACGACGCCTGAACCCCCGGCGCTCCCTCACCCCCATCCGACGGTGAACGAAACGCCCACCGCATTATACTTAGATAGGAACACTCGTACGTATCCGTGCTGCACGATTCTGGTGACGTATCGATATGTTCCGAATGCCATGTAATATCGGCGCAGCGGGGGTCGCGTGTTTGCGTTCGCACGAGTGCATATGCGGCCGATCTCACCGATTCGTCATGATCGGACGGGATCGAAGAGAATGGGACCAGGGGACGAGGGGTAGAGCAGCTAGGGAGGAGGGGGGAGGAGGAGGAGGAGGGAGGGGCGACAGCATATATCCTCGCGGCTGCGAAAATGCCTCGTTGATTAAATCTATTTTGGGTAATCGACGATGTATGAATGATGGCGCGCTCGTATAGGGGGAGGGAGGGGTGCGTCGGGGTCTGCAGGCGTCCGAGAAAATACGAGCTTATCGGGGGGGAGGGGTATAACGGCGCGATCCGGCGCGCGGAACTTCCTCAGTATTTCATGGAGACGTTCGCTGTTATCCCGGGGCGGGAGTTTGCCTACGGAACAAATCGAGCGATCATCCACCTCGCAATTAACCGTGGAAATATCAGACCTCTTCCGGTCATATCTGTAATCAGACAGCGTGTTTTTCGAACGGGAGAGGTGTAAAAAAAGACGTAGAGTTCGCAAATGGATCCATATTACGTTAGTAGACATTGTATATAATCACGTTTATTTTTTAATGTTTGAGCTATCGATGTAATAACGCAAGTTATACTTTCTTCCGAAAACAAATTAACGGATTTAAGATTATTATACAGATACAGTTGCAATTGCAAACAATTTAAAGTTGAATTTTTCGCAAGAAACAAATTTTTGTCAATTAATTTGGTTCGCAAAGTGCGACAAATCAGTATTGTGTGCGTTTTGTTATTTTATTTATTAAAACTTACGATAAGCGATTTATTTTCTTTACTCGTGACGCGAATGCGAGTCAAGCTGTAGGAGAATAGAGGAATATAAAAGAATATAAAGCAGAGATATAGTGGGAAAAGGAATATTGTACACGGAGAGAATTTCTTTTTAAAATTTACTGAAAATTTTGTTAATCGTGTGACAACATAGTATTTCGACAAATTTTACTGTACACTACAATAAATTTGTTGTGGTATATATTTAAAAAAAAATAGTGAAAATCATAAAAAATTCGTCGAAATACCGTGTTGTCCTACGATTAACATGATTTTCAGAGTAAATTTTAAAATAAAATTCCCTCCAGGAATATAGAGTAGTAGAAAAACTCTTTGTTGCGTATGCTGCTCGAGATAGGGTCGCTGAGTGTACCGATGTTCTGGACTCGACTGCCATGTAAGCCGTAAGCCGATAGTTCCTACGATCCGGGGCCATTATCACATACGCACAGGCGGTAATGTCTGCGTACCCACGACAAGCGTGTACGCATTGTGACGGATATCGACTTTATGTTCGACTGAAAACGATGAGAACTCCGTCTCGTGTAACAAAGATTTGTGTGTGCCGTATCTCAGAGAATCTACATGATCCGATTTCAGTTATCATTGTTGTTAGATTCTACAAACAAATCTTCGACAGATTTGGAAAATTGCACCTATCTCGCCGCGATGTTCCCGAAACATACATTTGCTTGATCGGTTATCCAAAATTTAATTCGCGCTTGCGAACAATTCTTTAATCTTCTAAACTTCTACATGTTTAAAATGGTCTAAAAAATAATATAACGGATTCATATCGATATGTAAATTAGAATTTTCTGGTACCTGCGAATGCGATAGTTTTTCGGATTAAGAAAAATGATTGGCGTGTTGTATTAACGGAATCGATTTCGTGCTCTGTTAGAGAATTTTAATTTCTGCTTTAAAAAAAAAACATATTAATTTATTTTGACGCGCGTTGTTGGTTTTGAAAGCCGGGCGCATGTAGCGTCGATGATTGAATGTTTAGCATGTTACATGGCATGCGTTGTACGAAAATTACAGAGTCGATGGCTGGTGCCCGCGCTACTCTTCGGCGAGACACCGTGTACGCGGGCACAGTCGATATACTAGTTAGGGTCGTCGAGGGTTGTTTTGCAGGGGGGAAAAATAGCCGGGGCGAACAATGTGGTGCGTGTGTTTTTTTACAATTTGCTTGAGAATAACCTTTAATTTCTCGCTGCGTCGAGAGAGCCTCTCGCACCACGAGAAGACCCTCGGTTTTCGCACACAGACGTGAGCGTCGGCGTGTATGAGTCGCGTCGTATTAGTATCAGTGTAATCAACTCGCCAATTTTTACCAGATCCCAAACTTTACGCTTACACGGGACTTTCGGTGCGTTATTAGGTCGTAGGATTGGAAGCAATTAATTGGGAAACAAAAGGTTCATTTCGCTAAACATAAGAGCAATTAGCGTTAGAGTGAATTTAAAAGCAGGAAGATTATTTATGTCATAGACAATCACATATAATAAAAAAATTTTACAACATTAATTTGAAATAGACCGCGTAAGTGTAAGTAATAATACAAATAAATTTGAGAACGCCTTCTACAATCATTGGATCTTGGTGCCCAATAAATTCTATATGAATTTTTAAATCCATATAGATATTATTCAGCCATTTAAACTGCGCGCTAAATTAATGTCGGACGTGCAACGCAATTATTAGCTGAAATTGGAATAATGAGTTTTCACAATTGATCTTCATTCCCTAATAATTCGATGTGACTAAACATCTTAAAATACTGCGAGAAGAATTTTATATTTTCGCTATACAGAAAAGCTATAACACAAAGCACAAATGTGCAAACATATATAGCAGTAGGTAAACAAATAAAAGTACATGTAAAAAATGAAAACTATTTGTTTTATGACTGGAATCGATCAAAGCTTATAAGTTGCATGCAATCGCCATCAGCCACTGTAATCTTCTTCGAAGCATCTCTCTTTCCCCGATGGAGATTTCCTTTTGGCAGTGCACAGACATAATGCGTTTTCGCGGAGAGCGTGTACACAGTAGCAATGGATTTGCGTGCTCAATCGGCGCCGTGGAAACGCGCGGTTGATTTAGATATGTAGGGGGAGAGAGAGAGAGAGAGAGAGAGAGAGAGAGAGAGAGAGAGAGAGAGAGAGAGAGAGAAAGAGAGAGAGAGACACAAACGGGAGAACGCGCGCCCTTACCGGGGATGAACTCTGACTCACCCCTCACGGTTCGGGGATGTAGTTTGCCAGCCAGCCGCCCGCCTACCTACCCCCGAGCAACCCCCCTCCTTCCCCCGATGGCTCTCCTGGCCCCGAGCTACGCACGCAATTACCATCCCTGATTGGATTAGGCGGCGTCTTGATTTGAACCCGGCGTCGACAATCTCGCTCTCGAACGCGTTTACGCTGTCTGTCGGTAAAGCTACCGGAATTCGTTCTGCGTAGAATAATAACAACCAAGGTCGGAAGATCCTGGAAGAGATGCACGAGGACCGCAAAGCAAAGCCATCCGAGAAGCCATCTGCATAATTAATTCTTAATGACAGCGTTGATTCTTCCTTCTACGCCGCGGCTGTACGACTGATAGAAAAGAAATTATTTAAGTTTATTAATTTTAGTAATAAGTAACATTTGTAGTACAAGTAATATAAGTACAATTTAATAATTGTTCTTAGATATCTAGAAGATTAAATTATTTTATTTAATTTTAAATTAAACTTTTATTATTATTATTATTATATGTAAGAAATTAAACAAAAGGCAAGGATAAGAGTTATAAATTAAGAAACTAAAAGGCTCAAATAAACATAATAAACATTTAAATTGAGAAGCAATAGAAAGGCTCTGAGCAAGCATTGTTAGTAAAAACATTATTAATAGAATACAATCATACCGTTTCGGTTTACATCAAACATCTTCAGTGGGGTGAACATTAATACAATACTTAATTTTATTACCGTATTAATGTTCACCCCACTGAAGTTGATTTAATGTAAACCGAAACGTTTGGGAACTCGTATATGATTGTATTTTATTAATAATATGTGTTTTTACTGCACTAACAACGTGCCTATTGTTCAGTGCCCTTCTATTGCTTCTCAATTTAAAAGTTATAAGATAAATGCTGTTTATCAATAGTTTGTATTGATAATTTAAATTCGTAAAAAAGGAGAACGCGATAATATCCAGTACAGAAATATTCTAAGAACGAATTTCGAAGAAGTATCGTGGTCAGGGCTACAGTATCGAGGCACAATGTTCCTCTCATCGCGTGATCAATATTTTAGCGTATGAATTGAACTTAAAGCGCCGCGAAAGAGGGAATGCACGCGCGCGTGCCTAATGATGCACGTAACAGCCGCTTATTTTCTATTTCTTACACGCAATTACAGCTGTAACCGTCGACTGCGACCGGCCGCTGATTCGATTAGCGATTTCTAACACTTGTGCGACTTAATGGCCGGCAATTAGGGCTGCTTGGAAAGCGACGGGATGTCACGCACGTTCGTTCGTCGCAAAACGCGACGCATTTAGACGCATGCACCTGGATATGCGTGTGCTACTATTTGTCGATGCCCCGAGTACGTCCGTCGTTTTTGACACATAAATCTTTTTAAAGCGGAGAAAATAAGAAAAAAATGTGCACAATACATGTGTTCCCGATTCCTTCTTCGTAACGACGTATTTCTGATATTTATTTTCCTTCACACGATAATATTATTAATCGCATACTCTTTGGTTAAATAATACTCGAGTGAGAAGAGTAATATACAAATTGATAATCAGAAAATTGCTAAATTAAAATTGTAAAAATTGTAAAAGAATGTAATTATAACTTTAAATAGTAATAACTGTTATTTTTTAATGAACAGATAGAATGAATTAAGTAAATATTAATCTGCAGAAAAAACTTATTATTTTTGTTATTATTAGCATATAGTGTAAAAAGTATATATATATATATGCATATAACAATTATTTAGTAGTTTAGTTTAGTTAATTAATTTAATTTCAACTTGACAATTTTAACTCTAAATGTTTCCATATTGAGAGTTATCCATTTAAGATTATGTGAGACATTATGGATTTAAGATTATGAGTAATTGAAAATGATTTAAGTTTTACTGGTACAAATATGTATCAGAGTTACAATATTCCAAGATTATTATCTATACAAGATTTGAATAACATTTAACTATTGAATTTAGCATATTACTAATTAGTAATATTATTATTTATTTATTAATATTAATATTAATATTATTGAATTATCTAAGTTATAATTATTTATCTGAGATTAAAGTATATATAATTTTCTATTTACTTAAATTATATCAACATTGTAGCGGCGCTGGTTGATACATGGGGCACATTGATACATTTAAAATTGCTACAAAATGATAAACGGTAATATTATATAAAAAATATAGTATTTCCGCAAAAACATTGCAGTCATGCTGCAATAACATATTTTGGATTGAATAGCATATTTTCAGAAATAAAAAATAATTTCAGTTTTTGATAGCCAAAAGTAAAATAAATCAGTGACATATTAAATGTTATATTTATAAATCTGTTTATAATATTATAGTTCCAACTATTTTTTTCTTTACTTTATAAGTAATAGATCGG